>NC_139248.1:63298606-63615877 GCF_977018435.1 Lepisma saccharinum
CCTAATATGCAAGGAAAGGCTCTTACGCCCGAAGTTTTCAGGTTCATTAAAATTTACACCTTCTCTCCTTAGATTTCGGCCTCTGTTTGGGATCAGCGGCCACCCGCCATCGTAAGGAAACTGGGGAGCTAAGAATGAGTAGCGCAACCCGGTCATGGAAACCGACAACGACTGGGGGGTTCGTCGTGCTGACCACACGTCACCCCGTAACAGGTTGGATGATCGCCCACATCTACTGAAGCATGCGGAGTGAGGCCGGCATTCGGTAGATAGACCTTTGCCCTCAGGTGCTGTTGCGCCACTGGCTATTATATAGATTATGAATAAATATGACTTTCATAACGTTTATAAAAATTGTAACCAAGTATTCACTGAGACCTTACGGGACTTAATTGCAAGGAGAGAACATCTGGCAACCTTTTGCTATTGAGCCACTGGTCATTATTATACAGCGTGTCCACAAAGTCCTGCTACCGTTACAATGAAACTTAACTCCTAAACTATATGTGATAAAGACATGCGGTTTTTTTGCAACGTGTTCTACAGCTCTCATAGTTTTATTTACAATTACAACACTTCTACATGCGCCCCGTTAATATACCACCACACACATTGTGCCTTCTCCTGTGCTGTCGTCATTGTCGCTCACAACATAATCTGCAAAAAAACAATAAAAAATTAAAATAATAATAATAATAATAAAATACCACTACTTATTAAAACTTTGAGAGCTGTAGAACACGTTGCAAAAAACCGCATGTCTTTATCTCGTATAGTTTAGGAGTTATGTTTCATTGTAATGGTAGCAGGACTTTGTGGACACGCTGTATAATAACAATGATAACCAGGATAATAATAAACGGTATTGTTACTTCTGCCATTCAAATTTTATCAACGACAAGATTCCCCTACAAAAAAATTATTGTGACGCCCATAAGAGAAGGGAACTGGATTTGGAGCCAAAATCCTCACGTTGGCAACACTACCTCGGTTCATTTCCTTGCATGCGAACCTGGCAGTTTCTGCAGACGCCGAGAAAAACTAATGACATGGTCCAAAGAAAATAGCAGACATTACCGACAGGCAACCCCTCAATCATTCCAGTTTCCATGTCTTCGGGTAAACTTTGTTCTCTGTTATTCCGTTTGTTCCTTCGTCTTGGAAGAAACGGAGAACGACCAGAAAGCTGCAATTATGCCCCATAGTTCAGCGACAATGATTAATACGTCAGCAATAGAGAACGGGCTGCCTTATTTATGTAGTACTGCGTTGGGGGAAATGGTGCCTTGGATGATTATAAATGTTCCGTTATTTGTCACTTGGGGAAATACATGTTCTCTTAATTACACAGAAACGCAGCTTTTTACGGAAACGTTTCCTCTATTGCTAATGGCGTTGTGTGTGTATATCAGGAGCGTATATTCTAGACTAGCCAGGCTATCTGCGAAGCCTGAAGTCTAGAGAATAAAATACAAGAGAAAAATCGATCAGAAATTGTAAATAAAATTATTCATATCAGTGAGATGATGCTGATTCTGGAGTTGGCAACCTGATTTCTTATGAGTTGGCACCCCGATTTCTTGTGAGTTGGCAACCTGATTTCCTAAGAGTTGGCAACCTATTTTCCTATGAGTTGGCAACCTGATTTCCTACGAGTTGGCAACCTGATTTCTTAGGAGTTGGTAAACTTATTTCTATTCATAGCATAGGACCACGTGACATAGTGAGATAGCCCAGATCTTGGACTCAGTATACAGGGTGTTGCAGTGCAAAATTTACAAATTTTCAGAATGTAAATACTGTAAAACCACGTTAATCCGGACTAATGGGGGGATAAGTTGACCGGTTTAACGAAAGTCCGGATTAACTGACATAGCCTAAACAAACAGAACAAAGTGCATTAAAACTCCGTTTATAGCAACAAAACACGTTCATTATGGTGTATTTAATGGACATAGGCCTAAATACTCTATACAGTACAGTACAGTACAAAGTCTGCGGGAAACAGAATTTCATCAGCGGTTGACTGCCTTTCTTTGGGAAGTTCTCTTGTTGACTCAAGCGAAGTCTGGCTTATTGGGGTCCGGATAAACGAGGTTTTACTGTAACTTCAATGCGAATGCTCGTTGAAATCTCGTTTTGACGTGGAGGCATTTAGTAGAGAATGAACTGTACGATCTGAGCACAAAGTGCATTTAAACCAACAAAAACAGATGTTTCCTTGAAAAGGAACATTTATCCTGTATATACAGGGTGATTCAAAAGTCGCGCGACATAGGACAACTCCGTTATTTGTGCAGATACCGAAAAAACGATACAGGGCATAAGTGTAGGAAATACATTGTTGGAAATCATGTGCGTAATTGTTACGACAGCAGATGGACCATTTATTAGTCTGCTTGAAATCACAAACAAAACAAAACAAAATGACTGTCAAAATGGAAAACGGAAAGAAACACAAACAAATCAATGTCATAGCCGTACTCCATTTACGACCGAACAACAAAATTGACAATCGTAATAGCAATAGCAACCGCACGGAGTGGCAAACTGATTCAAAGGAACGACCTGAACTGACATGTCCAGCAGCTGCACCGCTGAGACACTACCGGAGGAATTGTTCAAATTGATTGCCATCCTGTTGACGGCACATCCAAATACGGTTCACAGAACTCTTGCGCACATTACGTAACACCATAGGTGTTATTGCTGCATAGGCTCCTCTGATGTTTTCCTGAAGTTCCTGCAGTGTTCGGGGCCTGTTTCCGTACACGACAGATTTGAGATGGCCCCAGAGGAAAGTCAAGTGGTGTCAAATCTGGCGACCTAGGCGACCATTCCACGGGACCCCTGCGACCTATCCAACGCCCAGATAAAACTTCATTCAGCAATTCGCGAGTCGTTAGTCCGAAATGCGGCGGTGCTCCATCTTGCTGAAAGAAAAATCCCCGTCGTTTTGCTAGGGGTAGGTTATCCAAATAGGGCAGGAGTGTCATCTCGAGATGCTCTTTGTACAGTTCAGCAGTGAGCTTGTTGTTAATAAATACACCACACATTTAACCTTGGGTCAGTCTGATGATGAGCATCTACAGCAATGTATGTGTTCTCGGTTGCCCAATACACAGCGTTATGTCTATTCACTGTTCCGTTCAGATGGAAACAGGCCTCATCGCTAAAAAGAATATCAGCTTCAAGGTGTGGCTGCTGCGTTCGTCTGTCAGTAAACCACTCACAGAACTGCACCCGTCTATCTGTGTCATCTCCATGCAGTTCCTGGACAAAATGCAAACGATATGGATGGAAATGATTTCTGGATAGTTTCCTGGACACGGATGCTTGACTGATGCCACATTCTGAGCCACTTTTCGTGTTGACCGTGTTGGACTGACTGTCAGCTTAGCTAGTACGCTTGCTGAGGTTGCATGATCTGTTGCTGTACGTGGCCACCAGGCCGTCGTTTGTCATGGATACTGCCTGTTGCCTTGAAGCGCTCCAGTAAACGACCAATGGTTGCATGATGTGGAGGTGGTTGATCTGGATGCCGTCTGTGACATTCCTCCGCAGCTTCCCGTAGACTCATCCCTGCAACATGGATAAGAACCATTTCCACCCTTTCCTGAATTGTGTACTGGGACATTGTTGTTTATTACTGGGAAAAAAAAATCAACATTACGGTCATGATTTAAAACTTATTTTCCAACAATTTTGTTCTTGTTTCCTGCACACAATGAAAATAATACAAATGCAACATCACGGTCATGATTTCAAACATATGTCCAACAATTTTGCTCTCTATCGTTTTTTCGGTATCTGCACAAATAACGGAGTTGTCCTATGTCGCGCGACTTTTGAATCACCCTGTATGCAACCATACCGCACAATTTCGCAGTTACCACTAGTATTAGGATCTCCCCGATGGCGTAATGGAAACGTCGTCGCCTTGTAATCAAAGGGTGCCGGGTTCGATACCCGGTTGAGGCACATAGTGTTTCAGACCCCACTTTAAACTGTAAGTCCAGTCCCGATTAGCTTTTCTGTGCATAAAGTGCGTTTCAAAGAAATCCAAAGACTTCTATTTCAAGCCACTCTACTTGGGCCTCCCCGGTGACGTCGTCGCTTTGTAATAAATAGGTTCGAGGTTCGATGCCCGGTAGAGGAACACAGTGGTTCGGATCCCACTTTAATCTGTAGGTCCAGTCCCGAGTAACCTTTCTGTGCATAAAATTGACTTAAAAACAAATTCAAGCCACTGGTATTTATTTTTATGTCAGAGAATATCCAAGGTTGGAATTCTTCAGTCAATGTCCCTGCATAAGCGGTTCTGGGACTCAGCCAGCCTCTCACTAATGGGTTGCTGGAGATGAAGTCGGCCGGAATGTGGTGCTGAGTGCTGACCACATCACTCCCCACGCTCTCAGTGCATGCATTCGCAAGGGCGAAACGGACAGGGCTCATATTAATATGACTGGGGGGAAATTCCAGTCTGTGGATTTCAGCAAGTGTCAATTTGAATACTTTTCCTTGCAAAATACGATTAGCAGTGAATGAAAAAACGTCACGATGCAAATCTTTGGGAGAAGGACTTCGTGGTTGTATTAGCATTTTTTGTTACTTAGCGTAGATTTACTGTCACTTTTCGCTAATCGCGAAGATGATGAAAGATGATATGATAAAATTTATGAACTGGCACATACAAAGACCACCCACTTCGAGTCGAGAATTCGAACTCAGGATCCCACTGATGTCGGCAGTTGCGATTCAAAATCGAACTGCATTATCACCTTGCAGACTTTTCTATTCCTGGCAGGATCCTATTCATTGTAAAGTTGACGTTACAGCAGTGTAACGTTCTTAAATTTAGAACCGTCAAAATTAATTCCTGACTGCACACTCTGCACGTATTTATAGTTTTTTTTTTACATAATATGAAAAATCGAACGAACAAACTTAATACTCTATTCAGAATATATCGGAACTGCTTAACTCAAGTTCTCAACTATCTAATTGAGTAAATGACACAGTGACACACTTACTACCTATAATGTCTCTTTGTAAAGTTTCTCTTGTCAGGATGTCCACAGCTCTGGCCATCTAATTAATCTAATGGCAAATGTTTAGATAAACATAAAGGCATTTTAATCTTAAATGATCATTTTCAATTTTTTCTTCAAAAGATCTCAGCAACTATAATAATCAATACAGAGTCCTCTGTAGGCTAATATTTCGTTCTTCCTAGTGACTGCAAGAAAACTTTATGTGATGATAGAATTGTTGAGTTTGTGTTTTACGTCAACTTTATGCACGGTAAGGCTAATCGAGACTGGACCTACAGTTTAAAGTGGGATCCGAGCCACCATGTGCCTCCACCGGGTATCGAACCTGGGACAACATGATTACAAGGCGACCACGCTACCACGGCGCCATCGAGGAGACCTGGTGATATAATTCTTGAAAATTAGAACCGTTCATTTACCTCACGAACAGTACTTACAGAAGAAACATATTGACAAGACTTTCCACGGTCTTACAATTCGTAGATAGAAAGGGGATTATTTAAAGTGAATTAATTTCATTCCATGAAGAAATTACTGCTTTAATTTACCGTATGACACTTTGTTGATCAAAATTGACACACATGAGCTGACACCTACACAGAGCACATGGAGTTTTCGTCACTGATTCGCAATATACGACGAAGATTCGAAAATGTAGAAAGTTTTCTCCCTACTGAACATAAGCCACATCCTACTGACAAATGTAAACAAACATTGTGGTATCTCACATCTCCTGGTGGGTTCACTGAAATTGAATTTTCGCTTAACTTGGGATGTCGAGTAGGGAATGGTTGTTACTTACTCGTCTGTTGGATATTGTCGCCATTAATCCCAATCATCTGGGAGAATATTTGTTAACAACAGCCATCCTTAATCAGCTCAAAGAAAGATCTGAGACGTAGGCATCAAGGTACCTATTGGCAATTGCCCTTAATCCGCTAAAGATTTCATCTGGAAGGAAAGCAGCTACATACCCGTTGACAATTGTCGTCCTAAATCTGCAAAAAGGTTTCATCTGAGAGGAAGACAGTCAGAGACCTGTTGACAATTGTCTCTCTTAATCCGCCAATAGTTTCATTCGAGAAGCAGGCACACAGAGACCTGTGAGAGAAGAAGAACCAATGTCATGGCCATTTACCTTTGCAGACAAGCTTCTGGAATACCCAGGTTTAGCCTCCCATCAGAAAACTGTTTCTAATGCCAGTTCAGAAAGACCCAGCACCCTTCACGTCAGTGCTAAAACAAACTTGGAGATACTCCCCTTTCAGCTAGCGGTCTGTTACTTCTTGTGATGTCTTCCAACGCCCTGTAATAACAGAGGGGGAACTCCTCGCTGAAAACACCCTTCTCTCATCCAGCGAAGGAGCGACGGCATCGCGGGAGAAGAAATAACATGGGCCGCACTCCTCCACGGTGATTTCTCAGACCTCCTAAGTGGGGGCTTTCCTCCCAGAGCCCCGGCGTAATAACCGCCAATTGGAGACCCTAACCACAGTGGACCTCGAGTCGTAACTACGTGAATGCTATAGTTAATGGACCGTGTTCAGTATGCAGGCCCCCACCTGGTGTTATGGTCTCATGCAATCTTCCTAAATGCCCGAGTCGATGCTTTTTAAGTGTGACGCTTTCGTTTTTGCCCCTCGCAGGCAGCTATCCATCAAGATGACGACCTACGTCTGACGGCGCTGTTGCAACGTCGATTGTGTTTTCTTCTTTCGACAGTGCTTCTGACCATTGCAAAGCAGAGGGTTTCTTCCTATGGTCTCTCTACACAAGTGGTTCTCAACCTTCGTGAGTCCGCGGCCTGGTAAATTCGTATTTTTTAAAGTCGAAGCACCGATCACAACAATTTTCATCGTAAACATCTTTCTATTTTATTAAAACATTACTCGTTAATTAATATGTACTATTGAAATTTAATATTACAGTAAAACCTCGTTAATCCGGACTAATGGGGGGATAAGTTGACCGGTTCAACAAAAGTCCGGATTAACTGAAATAACCTAAAAGAATAGTAGATTGATTGATTGAGTTGGTGTTTTTAAGTCCACTTTATGCACAGTAAGGCTAATCGGGACTGGACGTACTGTTTAAAGTGGGATCCGAACCACTATGTGCCTCCACTGGGAATCGAACCCGGGACCACTTGATTACAAGGCGACGACGGGGAGGCACTCAAAAGAACAGTAGAAACTGCATGAAAACTCAGTTTATAGCAACAAAACACGTTTATTATGGTGTATTTAAAGAGCTTAGGCCTAAATACACTATACAGTACAGTACAAAGTCTGCGGAAAACATAATTTCATCAGTGGTTGGGAACTGCCTTTTTTTTGGGGAAGTTCTCTTGTTGACTTTTAGCCACATGTAAAACCTTGCATTCTGATTTTTTTTTTTCCTTTTGCCTGTCCGGATTAAGCAAAGTCCAGCTTATCGGGGTCCGAATTAAAGAGGTTTTACTGTAATAAATAAATTATGGCTTAATCAATAGAGAACAAACACTAGTTCGATTATGTCTATACTCTGTCCTGGGTATCTCTGGAGCAAGCTCAGACTTAAGTAGTTAAGTTCAAAGTTGGAGATACCGAAAGTGTGGACATGACAAGAAGTGAATTTGAAATAACGATTGTCCAGTTTCGTCGAGTGTAGTAATGAAAATCCTTTGTCGAAAATTGAAACTCATGTAGATAGATGATTACTCGAAGCGAGTCTTTATGTTGCTGTGTAACCTAATATTCTGAAAAAAAGCTCAGATTATGCTTACTTTATACTGAGTTTCCTACATCGGCCGCTAGATGGTTCTGTCGAAATTTGTACAAGAAACATATTTTTGTACAACAAATAACGTTTGATTGTAATCATAGTGAAAAATTGTGCTTTAACACTCTTCGAAAGATATGTAAACATCAAAGCTACAAATTAAAGAAGAAAATGTACTACAGTGAATAAAAGTGAATCTCCTATGAGCAACCTTTTTGATTCTAGAGTATATAAGTAGAAGGTAAGTGTGGCGCAAAAGGACAAACATGCTCTGAAAACACGTGAACTTTCCATTCTAAATGTGTATTTTGAGATCAGTTACTACAAACTATCCACCCTAGCTAAAATTAGCCAGCTTATAACATAAGTAATTATAAATAAATTACACTGTACAACAAATTTGAGGTAATGTTCTGTCCTTTAGTTAAAAACAGGTGATTTTGACTAAATTGGAGGTGCTAAATCGATATGTAAAATCCGTTCTCTCCTAACACGTACCATTTTTATTGTACAGTCACATGACATTTTGTTACACAGACATTAGACAGGTATATCTGTGTATACAAACAGAAGACTAAAAAAATATCTACGAAAATGTCCTTTGGTTGAAAACTTGTGAGTTTAAATAAGTTAAAGGTACTAAATCGATATGTGAAGTCAGTTTTCTCCCAAGACGTACCATTTGTATTGTACAGTCACATGACATTTTGTTGCACAGACATTAGACAGACATTTTAATTACGTATACAAAGCAAAGACAGTACAAACTTCTACAGAAATTATAATTGTGATCTTCTTCTCTTGTATCTATCTGAAGGAGTCTCTCTGATGATAGACCAGCAATATTCAGCAAGCATACTGCTGTTCCATCGTCCACTGAACCGCTTTTCAAATGTTGCAATGTCCTGGTTGAACCGTTTCCCATGTTCATCACTAACAGCCCCTACATTTTGTGGAAAGATGTCTAAATGAGAATCCAAAAAATGTAATTTCAGGGACATGTGCCATCCCATGATTTGGAAGCAGTGCACCATATCACTAACAATAGTTTCATAATTTGGTTCTTTAGTATTACCGAGGAAATTAGAACACACTAACTTGAATGCTTGCCATGCTGCCTTTTCTATGTCCGACAGTGTACATTCAAACTCACTATCCTGCATGACAGTTCTTATTTGTGGACCAATGAACACACCTTCGTTTATCTTAGAGTCACTTAGGCTTGGGAATTTTATCTTCAGGTGCTTGAAAGCTGGCCCATATCTATTTAATGCGTTGACAAAGATTTTCATGAAACCTAGTTTGATGTGTAATGGGGGAAGGAAAACATCTTTAGGGTCCACGAGTTGTTGATGTGAAATGTTCTTGATTCCTGGTACATGTTCCTGTTGTGGTGGCCATATTTTCCGCACGTAATGGTTAACTCGGCCCCGGCTGTCCCATTCACACAGAAAGCAACAAAATTTGGTATACCCTTGTTTCGTGCCAGTAAGAATTCCAATTATTTTCAGGTCTTCACAGATTCGCCACTTGAATGTATTATATTCAATGTACTGCAATATGTCTCGCATTAACTCATATGTTTCCTTTTTGTGAACAGCATACGCCACTGGCAAGGTTGGATAAGCATTACCAATATGGAGCAGTACTGCCTTCAGACTTATCTTACACGAATCAATGAACAATCGCCATTCTGCTGGATTGTATTCATGGCCCAACTCCTGAAATAAAGCATTAATATTGTTACAAAACGCACTTCCTCCAGTCTCCGAAAAGGAAGAGGAAAAGTTACTCTGTCGCGTGCCGATTTTCACTTTTTTATCGAATAGATTCCATTCTTGAAGTCGAGAGCCCAAGATTTCTGCTCTTGTTTTCGATAGATTTAAGTCCCGTACCAGGGCGTTTAACTCTTCTTGTGTGATGAGATGTGGTGCACTTGAGAGGGTTGGTGGCGCGAAGTCGACGTCCTCGTTGCCTGAACTTCCTTCTTCAATTGATGTATCAAATGAACCTTGCTGATTCCAAATTAGGATATCGGATGTGATGTTTTGATTTTGAAGAGAAGCCCATTACATCTGTCAAACAAAAGTAACAGTCACTTACCATTGGTACGGCAAATTTTAGCCCACTTCGCTTTCCTTGCATCCAGTTTCGCAAGTTCCTGGAACAAGAATTGCAGCAGATATGTGATATGCCCATCGCTTATCTTGATCGCCTACTTGGCATCCAAAATACAGTTCATATGCTTTTTTGACAACAGAGGAAAAGCTACGTCTTTGACTTTTCAACGTCAGTTCACCACATATATAACAAAATGAATCAAGGTTATTCTTACACTGACGGGACATTATGATCCACTGAACGAAGCCTCCTTTTCATACACACCTCACTAACAGAAACCCGCCACAAACGTTAAAACTTTACACAAACACATGCAATTGCAAAGCACAACCTTCACGTTGGATAGGACAAAACAGATGGCAGCCCTTGTTCGTCAGTGGTGCCAGCACGGTGATTGTTATGTAACAAATTTATCACTAGATGATCCAGCAAAACGTTTCTTTTTGTAACAATGCGAACTGATAGCGATATCATTTTTATCAAGCGCTGGAAAAAACCCAGTTAAAAACAGTTAAAGGAATTTATAATTGTTTAAACGTAATTAATAGACATACTGTACAAAGATGTCGTTTTTCAAAAAACTGTACGTGATACGAAGAAATTAATTGCAGATTCGTGTTTTGCATGCAAAAATACATTAGAAAAACATATTTTTAAGCAAAGGACAAATTTCGTGTTGTACAGTGTTATTTAAGAAATCGTTTGGTAATTTTGACTAAAATATCTGGTTTTCCTAAACAAATGGGCTACATTTTGTTAAATTTACCAAAATAATAATTGGTTTTGGTAACCAAAAAATTGTTTAGGACAAACAAATAGAACTTGACCAAATCTATTGGTACCAGTGAACAATTTTTTTGGTTGATGCCTATTTAAGCAAATGATTTGTTCACCACTACCATTCTTTTGGTTAATCCAAACAAACATTTTTCTCTGTGTATGGGTTAGCACATGCAATGATTGAGAGTTTGGGACACCATAAAGTCTGAGCTAAGTCTGTGCTTCGTGGCATGAGATTCGATGACCTACAGGAGGTTGAAACAGCTTTGAAACGAGTGTTCTGTGGAAGTTTTCCAAACTGGTTTTGAGGGCTGGATTAAACACTTGCTCAAATGCATCGAAAGAGATGGGAACTATGTGTAAGGGTAACTCTGAGTAGAGGACACTGTTTCAATCTTTCCATTATTAAACAAATTATCCCTCAACAGGCAAAACTTTTTGATACCACCTCGTATTTAACATTATTTCCTTGCCAGGGCAGTTGTTTTAAACAAATTTTGGCGGTCACAACTACAAGTAAGCTAGATAATGAATACGTTCTGTTATATCCCTATTCTTATACCGTCTTTTTACCTATTCATGGAATTATAACAATACAATGTTAATTAAATTACATATCTTAATTAATAATATTTTAATTAATTACAATTATTTAATATAAACATTTATATTATTATTATTATGAAAGATACACTTGGTCGGACTCCCCAACCCGAAATATAATTCTGGATACGTGCCTGGTGAAAGAGGGTTCTGGGAATGTGGATAAATCACAGGTTGTGTGGAACAAGAGACGATAGGGAACAAAGCCATATGTGGATGCGTGCATGTGTGCTTGTGCGTGCATATTTCCTTCCACCTTCATAGAGGAATATTCCCTCTTGAAGTGCTTGTTTAAATCGGTCGCTCCAACATGCGAGCCTTCATTATCAATTCACCCTTCACGCACAGAATCTCAAAAGGGGGTGGGTTGGAGGGGGATGCGAAAGGTAGTGAGAAAAATGACAGCCCGGAACGGCAGAGAGATTTAAAAAAAAGAGGAGCCCAGGTCCTCAAACTCGGCTCCCAATAACAACGTGTCACTCGCACTAACCAACAGCCCGCAACTGCCTCCCGTGTGTCTGGGCTTTGTCAAACAAGGGATCTCCTCTCGTTTGAGAGGTCTGCAATTTTCCCTCTTCTGCCGTCGTCATTCTTCCGGATATATTGACCTACGCCACCTGGAGTTTACCCTCCCCCCGCATCCTGCTTGTTTTAAATTACATGGTTTATGGGTTGACGTACCACAAGTTCTGGTTGGAGTCGCAGACGAGTACCATGGTACGGAGACGTCTAACTAAGGATGTGCATAGACACTGCCCTGTTATTGGATGGTTCAAGGTCACCGAATCCAGTTTTCATGTTGTGCTTTCAAAAGTGGTGTTATATTGTAACTTTTTGATTTTATTTACCCCCAAATTAGCGTTTATATTTTATCACACCTTTTCTGCCAAATATGCCTAAAATTATACTTTCGTTGCGTAGCCGTGAAGGCGTCTTACTTTGGGCTACGGGACGCGCGCAGGTTCCAGGCTCGTGGGAGAAGCGTAACAACTTCTCTCCTGAGATTTCGCCCTGTGTATGAGACGGTTGACAACCCACCATCGTGAGGAAATTGGGAAGTTACGAATGAGTTGCGCAATCCGGTCACGGAAACCTACAACAGTGATTGGGGGTTCGTCGTGGTGGCCACACGTCAACCCGTAACTGGTTGGATGATCTACCACATCGGCAGGCGAGAGTGAGGCCGACATTCGGTAAGTAGGCCCTGGCCCTCACGGGCTGTTGCGCCACGGGTTATTATTGTTATTATCAGTGGCGTATACTGAGTCAAAGGTGTGGGCTATCTCACTATGTCACAAGGTCCTAGGCTACGAATAGAAATAAGTTTACCAACTCCTATGAAATCATGTTGGCAACTCATAAGAAATCAGGTTGCCAAATCATAAGAAATCAGGTTGCCAACTCATAAGAAATCAGGTTGCCAACTCATAGGAAATCAGTTTGCCAACTCATAGGAAATCAGTGGGCCAACTCATAAGAAATCAGGTTGCCAACTCTTAAGAAATCAGGTTGCCAACTCTTAAGAAATCAGGTTGCCAACTCATAGGAAATCAGGTTGCCAACTCTCAAGAAATCAGGTTGCCAACTCATAAGAAATCAGGTTGCCAACTCATAAGAAATCAGGTTGCCAACTCATAGGAAATCAGGTTGCCAACTCATAAGAAATCAGGTTGCCAACTCATAAGAAATCAGGTTGCCAACTCGTAAGAAATTAGGTTGCCAACTCATAAGAAATTAGGGTGCCAACTCATAAGAAATCAGGTTGCCAACTCATAGGAAATCAGGTTGCCAACTCATAAGAAATCAGGTTGCCAACTCATAGGAAATCAGGTTGCCAACTCCAGAATCAGCATCATCATCTCACTGATATGAATAATTTTATTTACAATTTCTGATCGATTTTTCTCCTATATTTTACTATCTAGACTTCAGGCTTCGCATATAGCCTAGCTAGGCTATAATATACGCTCCTGGTTATTATTATTCTTGTAAGTAGTAGCTTGCATAGGCTAAACCTTCACAAACCTTTCTTACCGTCCTTCAAAGCCATATGATCCCAATCTAATCATTGCCTTGCAATAATTTCAGAGGAAATAAATAACGATCGATTATACAACAAAGGATAAATAAGTATATTTCGATTATTTAATTTATGTACCTGGTAAGTCTTTCAGGGGGTCCTGAATATGTTCTTGTCTATCACCCCAAAAATTCCTCAAAATTCCATAAAGCGTAACAAAGGGTAAGCCTGTACATTTTCTAGAAGCTTCAAAGCTTCAATCTGACCAAGGGGCACTTATTCTACCAGCCAGTTGTAGTCAAGTGTAAACAGACTTCCTGGAGTACAGGTAAACAGGCAGTAATTCTGCTAAGGGAATAGGAAGGAAAAACTTGAATCCGCGTGGTGGAAGTCTCCACTGGCAACAGGCTCGTAGCTAGAGGGGGGGCAGGGGCGCAACCGCCCCCCCCCCTGTGAAAAATACAGAACACATTCCTACCTGGAATTCTTACTAATCTTGACAATTATATACTGTTTTACTCTAGCAACATAACAGACATTTATTGATTTTGTGATTTATGAAGGTGTGTGGGATTCCGTATAATGTCGTATCAGGATTGGGGGGAAAATTCCCTTCCAGATTCAAACTTCGGGAAATGATTTCGCAATTTTCAGTATCGAGAACAGTATTTGGATGTTTTTCTTGGATGTGTTGCTATGTAGTTTGAACTGCATTTTTTTTTTGTTTCCCAAGTCTACCTTTTGGTAATAGCGATTCATGTGATAGAGAGAGGGAGTGGATATTTGATTTTTGTAACTTAGCGTTGCTTTTCTGGCACATCCAGCTAATCGTGACAATGAGTGATAACGTGAAATCGATGAAGAGGCACTCACAAACAGTGTCGTAAAAACAGGGGGGCAGGGGCATTTCCCCTCCAATCTTGACGGAAGTCCAATCTAGGAGGGGGCAAACATTGAAGTAAAGAAACATGACTAGCAGAATCTAAGAACAGCAGAACAAATGGATACTCGAGATGGAATTAATTTTCAAGTCTTTCTTGCACTTTTCTTCCAGACGGCTAAGGGCACTTGCAGGGGGCACAGAGGGGCAATTGCCCCCTCGATTTCAAATTTTATACAAATAAAAGTACATTTCGTAAAATTAACTTCCTCTGAACTTTTTAGAAAGCAAGGATTATATTGGAATCATACGGCTTTGAATGACATTACAAAGAAGATTTCTGTAATATGCATAAAATATTAATCAGAAACTTACTTTTCTCCATGTAACATCATTTTTGTTATTCGATAAGTATTCAATTATTCATGTATTTGTAGGGACGTGAGTTTTCGTTTTAACGATAATACCGAAAAGTTGAGGAAAACAAAATAAAGTGTTAAAAATGTATTTGGGGAGGTTAAGACGGAAAGTTTATGGTGTTTCCGAATCGCGAAATAACGCGAATTACGCCATTTTTCAGAATAACGCCGAATTTTGCACTTTAACGCAAAAACGCCGCGAAAAATGGAATATAAACTAGGCACTTACTTTGTTCAAAAACGACTACCCGAAGTGCTACGAAATCTGCCATTTCTAGGCTAGCTAGTGAAAGTTCGATTCAAAATAGATTGCCATGCTTCATTTATTGCAGTTTGGCGCCAGAATCCCTGGTGCTGATTGGCTTGTGAATCGTCTTGCATTTCCTTTCCCTCCCGTGATGTATTTCGCAGTAGCCAAAGCCAGCAGTAAATTCATTAATTTGCTTCTGAGAGACTTTATTCTTCAGATAGAACTACAATATTTTGTAGTCATTGAATTGCAAAATAACACGCAACACGGGATCGCATGGATTTCTTGAATAAGCGCAATGGAAGTGAGACACACATGGAGAAGACAAGTTTGTTTGTTTCGAATTGTTGTTTTGCATTCACTTTATGCACATAAAGGCAAATCGGGACTGGATCTACATTTTAAAGTGGGATTCGAACCATCGTGGTGCCTCCACCGGATATCAAACCTGGGACCGCTTGATTTCAAGGTGGTGACGTTACCACTACGCCATCTGGGAGGACCGAGAAGAAAACTAAATCGAGTGAAACAAACCGGCAACTTTCTGTCCTCGAAGGCTTCGAGAAGCCTAAAAGAAGAAAAGAAGACAATGAGTACATGGCACTTCGAACGAATTACCTTTGTTAAAGCAATCATTTCATTGGAGAAAATGGAAAAAAAGTGCTATGTTGTGAGTGAATACTGTGAACATTTACTACACACCATCTGTGCGTGGAAAATCACCAAAGTTATTTTAAATCCAAAAGTGAATTCAAGAAAATAATTTTTGAAAATTTTATTCCGTGAAAGTGAAAGTTGGAAATATGATTGTATTCAAAGATTTGGATGAGAGGCTTCAATAAATATTTCATATTTTGTGTCCGATGAGACGAAATATTTTTCCAAATGCACGGAATTTGGTCATTCCTCACATAGGTAAGACTTAAATGTATTTATTTTGGTCTTTAAAATCAAAATTTGTATCAATTTTATATAACTAAAGCAAATTGCAAATACTATGCATAGGAGAAACAGTGACAACGCATGTAAAAATAACACCGAATTTTGCTTTCAACCTCGAAAAATAACACCCAATTGCAGTAAAAAAATACACCGAAATTAAGGGAAAAATAAAAATAAAACTTCACGTCCTTATCAATTTGACATTAATTTCATAGCCAGGGCACTTGTTTTTATGTAAATTATTCCGTTCATAACTACAGGCAATCTAGGTAATGAATATGCGCTGTTATATCTCTATTCTTATACAGTCTTTTTACCTATTCGTGTAATAATATTATATTAATTTATGTATTGTAATTAGTATTGATTTGATTTAATATAATTATTTTAATTTAAACATTATTATTAATATTCCTGAGACACTTGGTTCGGACCCCCCCCCAAACATTTTTCTAGATACGTGCCTGCTATGTGCGATTGTTCTTCGGAGATCCAGACTAAGGCACTACACTAATCTCACAGTGGCTTGATACTTACACAATATACATATGTACACAGCACCATGGGCGTCCGGAAGGGGGAAAAGGGGGTCCGTGGCCCCCCTCTGGAAAATGAAAGTCAACTAAAAATTATATATTTGACACATATAATTTCATTTCAGCCACAATAATATGTGTTAATTAATGAACGAACATGATAAATTCAAATTTATGCAATGTTTTTTGAGGGAACAACATTATTATTGGGGAAAATGTGGCCTTTTGGCCCCATGGAAAAAATACCATCCTTGCCCCTCCCTGGAAAAAATCCTGCAGACGTCCATGCACAGCACCGTGTCATGAAGGCACATGTAGAGCATCTTGATCGCGGCCATTTTGGAGGTGATGTGATCAGCACCACGCTCCGGCCACCTTTACCTCCCCCCAGGTATCCATCGATGTGAGGCTGGGTCAGCCTCAGAGCCCTTTTATTGCGACGACAAGGCCGGAAAAATTCCGACCCAAGGTAATCGAACCCGGGTCTCCCGCGTGGCAGTCAGACGCCCTACGGATTATATTCTAGGCTAGCTAGGCTATCTGCGAAGCCTGAAGTCTAGAGAATAAAATACAGGAGGAAAATCTATTAGAAATTGTAAATAAAATTATTCATATCAGTGAAATGATGATGGTGATTCTGGAGTTGGCAACCTGAATTTCTTGTGAGTTGGCAACTTGATTTCTTGTGAGTTGGCAACCTGATTTCTTGTGAGTTGGCACCCTGATTTCTTGTGAGTTGGCAACCTGATTTCTTGTGAGTTGGCAACCTGATTTCTTAGGAGTTGGTAAACTTATTCCTATTCATAGCCTAGGACCACGTGACATAATAAGATAGCCCATATCTTGGACTCCGTATACGCCACTGCGATTAGACCATCGGGGCTCTCTATACCCCTAAATACCACACAAAATTACATATTTTTTGGCCAAAAGAACATTTATTTGCCGCCTTGGATGTCAGGGTAAGGAAGCAATTCCAAGATGAATATTTAATCTCCCAATAAAACAAAACATGAAGAACTCGAAACAGGAATGCACCAGGAAAACAAAAATGCAGTAATAAAAAAAAAAAATATTGTTAGAAATGAAAATAGCAGTTCGACTAGCTGCGATCCATTAAGATATGAAAATTTAATCTTCCGAATTTCCTCTTCCAATAACTCTGTCTTGGACGTCAGCTCAGGGTTCAGAATGGGGCCATTTCTTACAAAAATTTATATGTCTTTGAGACTACCTTGCTATTTGTCCAAACATTATTTTCCCCACTGAAGTTAAAGGGAAGAAAAATTTCCCATCAGCGGCCAACAAATAAATCACCCGTCCTCTCAAGAATCAGAGGTGCAATTTACTCCTTCTCTGAAATATTACTCAAAGGATAAAGGGAAAAAAGAGGGATTTTTTTCTGCAGACGTCCTTTCATTCCGTGAAATATTCTCATGGGTATTACTCAACTGCCTCAGCCTGATTATAGAAGTCACGAGAGGTGTATGAATTTCGGCGAGACCATGTGTCACTCTTCCACCCTCACGTCTTCCACCTCTTTTCCCTTGAATCGGGCAGTGATGTACCCAGCAGGGAATTTTCCAACGAGAGGGTTTTTTTTTCAAAAAAGGGAATTTTTCCAAGGAGAATTTTCCCAAGAGAGGGATATTTTGGCAAGAAAGGGAAATTTTGGAGCCGAAAATTACAGAAAAGGGGGAAAAAGGGATAAACAACAGGAATGTGCAAGAAACAGGGAAATTATACACTATTCATTTTTAACTCATGATTGCTTCTGCTCTTCCACTTCTAATGGAGCAAAAGGACATGGAAGTATCGTCTTTCAATCTGAACTCAGCTGATTAACTGTGACGTAAAGTGTAAGGACTTTCAAGTTATAAATTTCATTCAGTGACGTGCCCAGAAATTTCGAAAAGAGAGGAGAGGTTGCGTATACTTTTTTGGAACAGCCCTCATTTTCTCATCTTTTCATGCTTTTGACGGACAATTCCGGGTTATAACTATTCCATTGAAAGTGAATGGGATTGTTACAACCCAACAGTGTCCATGATTGAACCAACTCTACTATTTGGGCACGCCACTGGTTTAATTAATAATCAAGTCCCAAAGTAAAGCAAGTTTTGTAAATTTAATGTCTTGCAGAAAAATAATAAATTAAGTACTTAGTAAAAGTATATGATTTATACACCCCAATTAACACAATTTTTTTTGTGACAAGCACGAACACTAGCGTACGCAGGCTTATTTTTCGAAAGGGGGTGGAATTCTAAAGATAGGCAGTACATACCTGCGTTTCGGGGGGAAGGGGGGACTGGTCGGGATAGACAATGAAATATTTCGTAATTACGAGCGTGTTAAAAGTTGTTCAAAGACGATGTGGTAATCGCGGGTTATTTTACCAATTTTGTTCTTCCCGAGTTTCTTATTGCTTTCATTTGAAAATAACGATTTTCTTAATTTCGGGAATGCGTGTAGCTCCATCTGCTCCGTAACTCTAAAGAAGTGTTTTTTGGGTCTTGAGATAGAAGAGGGAATATTTAGGTCGAAAAGGGATATTGTTAGAGGGAAATTTCCCTCCGGGTCAGGAACATCACAAGATCCAGGGAGTTCTCGCGAAGACGGATGGGGCGGGTGTCGAGTTAACGGGCTTCCTGATGGAGGAGGAGACATGGATCCAGGAGCGGCCGTCACTCCTCCCGACCAGACACTTCATCACGAGCCACCGGGCCGCTGAGGACCATCACTCACCTCCTGGAGGAGAGAGAGGACCAATCTCTCTCTCCAACCGACCGTCGCTGTTTTGCCCATTAACAGTTCGCCCGCATATCCACCGGGAGGGATCGGATCTGCTACGTGGATGGATGCTGGGAGAAGAAACGTTGAGATCGATGGTGACGCCTAAGATGTGGATGCTGAGAAATCAGATGTGTGATGCTCAGATGTTCCGGCGACGTTCTCAGTTTTTGTGAATTCCCATGAAGCGTGAAAATGATCCACTACTACTCTCAGGGCCGACCCTAGGTAGGTGCGGGTCGTGGGGCATACGATATTCGCCTATAATCAAAACTTATCAGATTTTTTTTTCTTAGTCTAAAGTTCAGGTGTCCTATGTAATCATAATACAGTATATCATTATTACATTTATTTTTATATTATACAAGGTGATTATAAGTTCTCTATAGTACAGGGTGTTTCCGGGCTGATGATACAAACTTTCAGGGATGATGGAGAAGGGCACATGTATCAATTTGAGATAAGGAACCCTGGTCCGGAAACGACTTAGTCGAAAGTTATAAGCGAAAATCGGTGTATGATGATGTAATACTTTTATTACCTGCACAAGTTTCACAGGCTGCTACATTCACAACAGTTGTTCAAAGTGGCGTCCCCCAGCTTCGCTGCAGACATGACATCGTCGCACAAAGTTCAGGCGTACCCGTTGGAACATCCCCGGTGTCGTTCGAACAATGTCACAGGCAGCGAGAATTATTGCCAGGAGATCCTCTTTAGTCTCGACAGGTGTCTCGTACACAAGACTTTTCATATGACACCACAAGAAGAAATCAAGTGGGGTCAGATAAGGTGACTGAGCTGGCTACGGAACAGCTTGTGAATCTTGTGCAGATAATAAAAGTATTTCATCTTCATGCACCGATTTTCGCTTATAACTTTCGACTAAGTCGTTTCCGGACCAGGGTTCCTTATCTCAAATTGATACATGTGCCCTTCTCCATCATCCCTGAAAGTTTGTATCATCAGCCCGGAAACACCCTGTATATTTTAATGTTATCGTGACAAACTACATTTATTTTGCATGTTATGTGAAGCAATGGTAGCCATAGAAGGAATAAAAGAGCCGTTGTTTGTGCTCGTCTGCGCGAAATGACGTATATACCCGGAAATTGAGAAATCCAGGTCTGGTCTATCGAGAACTTGGTCTATAAATTCAAGCGAACTGATAGTGTTGTGGATGAAGAACGTCCTGGTAGGCCAGTCACGACACCACAAATTGTGCAAAGGGTACAGGACGCCATCACACGTAGTCCCACCGCATCGACAAGGAGACTCAGTTTCCATAATCCCATCAGCAACCAACTGTGGCGCATAGCACGGTGAATTGGAGGACGCCAAGCTTCCTTCTATGCACCAACAGGATGGGGATCCACCCCCCTCCCCCCCATGATGCACGCCATCATTGTTCGAGATCACTTAAACGAAGTTTTCCCCGGTAGATGAATGTGTCGCAACGGATTTGGTTTTGGGCCACCCCGCTCACCCGACCTGACCCCTTAGACTTTTTCACCTGGAGATATCTCAAGTCTAAGGTGTACGTGGTGAAGATCCACAGCCTTGCTCGGTTGAAACAAGGCATTATGGCCACATTTTTGCTGAGATTACACCTGCTATGTTGGAGAAGGTATTTCGGGCTGTGGTAGGCCGCCAGCATCTGGTGGTCACATGAGTTTGACTGATTTTGTGTCTTACTGTGATGTATGTTTCAGTACATATAATAATAATAATAATAATAATAATAATAATAATCCTTTGCGCTACAGCCCATGAAGGGCCTTGGCGTACCTACCGACTGCCGGTCTCCCTTCCACGCTTTCCTTCGTCACCTCTAAGCGTGGAGATCGTCAACCAGTATTGGAATAGCCGGGTGGTCAGCCCGACGTATCCCCAGCCGTTATAGTATGTCTACGCGACCGGATTACGCTTACTCATTCGAAGCTCCCCAATTTCCTCACGATGGTGGGTTGCCACCGGCCCTATACACAAGCCGAAAATTCCCGAAGACTGAACCCGGGATCGAACCCATGCCGTCCCGCAGCCGCCGTCCATAGCAAGCTGCCTTAGACCACACGGCCACGGAGGAGGACTTTCAGTACATATGGTATTTTGTAGAATAAATCCTGTTCATGCAGAAATGTATAGTGACTTTATAATCACCCTGTATATATATTATATAATACTTGGCCCCTTCCCCTCGAACTATGAAATATTATAATGTGAACCCATAAAATCTTACTAAAATAACCCTGGCGATATTTAAGGTTTTGCAAAAATTTCGATTCCGTCCTTGCATGAAAGAATGGGTTTGTTGTGGAGAGAGACAGCCTGCGGATGTCTGCACTCTGCAATGATGAGCAATTCTAGTTTTATAAATAGATTTAGTCGGGACATTCCTTTCCTTTTTAATTCCTGTCCCGACTTTTTTCTAACTGCAGTCGTTTTGCCAAATATTTTTTTCTATTTTTGGTTAATTCACACTTAGACATGTTCTTTATAATAAATAATAATCATTGCTAATACAAGGTGGCGCAAAAGTCATCACCTAATTTTCTTAGCCTATAGCTTGGGTTTTAAATTAAACAAGGTAGGTTTTTTTGTGTTAAACTTTTATTGATACTTGTAAGTTTTATGTCCTCAATTTTTGAAGATAACATCCAATCAACCACCATTCGAATTGATGCAAATTTGGGCTCTTTTCTTTATTGCGTTGGTGGTGTTGGAAAGAATCTGCGGGGAAATGTTTTCAATTTCATGCTGAATATTGTCCTTTAGTATATATATATCCGCAAGGGCAAAAATCTGAAGCGGTCAAATCTGGCGACCTGGCCGGCCATGGCAAATCACCAAAACGGGATATTACTCAGCCCGGAAAAGTGTCACGCAAAAGAGCTAATGTTTCGCGGACTGTATGTGGGGTATAATTATTCAATTTCGCACACAATAAATTTCGTGAGTATCTTCTATTTAACTGACAAAACACTACTGATATAAACAACAAGATGTCAAATTAAAGGTCAGTTCAAATAGGATGATGACTTTTGCGCCACCTGTTACGTATCATTTAAATTATAAATAGAAATTAAAGGAAATTTAAAAACATAATTGATTTGCGGAACACAGTACAGTACTATTCGAATATTTCTGAGAATTGAATGTAAACAATAAGCAGCAAGCTGTACGCCGAGTAATAGTCTTTGTATGTAAGTGACTGTGTTGCTGATTGTCGGGTAGGGGGTTCTATCGGCGAGTTGAGTTCCCCCCCCCCCGTTACTTTGGACCGCAATATTGCAACACTACAATTGTAAGTTTAGCTCTAGATGCAACACTAGCATAGCACTGGTGGTCACATACATATAATACTCTCCAACTTCCGTGGAGGAGTGGTTACGACAGCGGGCTACTACGACATGGGTCTCGGGTTTGAATCCCGGCCTGGACCTGGGTGTTCTTTGGGAGTATTCCTTAATGAATTTCATCATACATCATTCATCCTCGTTGTCGCGATTAGCCAAAAAAGTGGAAGAAAAGGGACGAAAAATAACCTAACTCAATCAATCCAAAAGCATTTCGGATCTTTACTTTGTTCCATATTTTCAGATCTTGTACCCCCTCCTGGGTACGGGCTTGGCAATAGTAGTAGTTCTCCACTTACAAATCCCGTTATTATAGGAACTACAGAAACAGATCTTCATCGAAGGCAGGAAAACCGGTTCACGGACCTGCCACTGGGAACAGCCCCTCGCAAGAAGTTTCGGAATAATACGCTGAGAGGCGCTGAGAGGCACCACTCGAAATCTTGCTTCAACTTCTTCTGCCTAGCAGAATAAGAGATGGCGCTGCTGAATTTCACCGATGTCGAGGTCAAAAACTGACGTCACCAGACTCCCACCTTCCCGGAGGGATGGGGTTTCCCAGAAAACGGCCCCCTGCGATTCTGCGAAGCCTCAGTGCTTCGGTGGCTTCGCTTTTGAAAATTGGCGTGATACCTTGACTTTTACTAGCGGTAAGAAAACAATAGAATGATGTACATCAATGTAAAGAATAGATTCTGGAAAATACCTGGATATTATCTGTGTAGGAACCATTGTTGCAAAACAACACTAACTATGGCTTAAATCAACAATAACATGCACAAGCAGGGTGCGAAATCCCAGGGGGGACAGGGGGGAATTCCCCCCACCAACTATCTTGTCCTGAAATTTCCCCCTCACCAAACATTTCCCGGGGGGAGAGGTTTTGTTCTAACAACAAACATAAACAATTAGTTTGAGAGTGTGGAATAATTTCGAAAGCACACACATAGAACGGACAAGCAAAGAGCCTCATCTCTAAGGACACTGGACCCTGCATAGAAATTAGTAGGGGCATGCATATTTCGTTTTTGACGAAAAAACGAAATTTGAAAAAACACATTGTAGTGTTAATTTTTCATGGTTTTGAAAGGTGTGAGGTGCATTTTGTGACCATATTTTGTCACGAAATAATGCGAAATGAACTGCAAAAAGCGAAATTAACTCTTAAACACGAAATTCAGGGTTTATTCACCGACGCGACACCTTCCGAGGTCTGAATTATCCTGAGAGTTATGCAATTCCCGGAAAATTGATTAATTCTGCTGTTAATATCGGAGAAGCAAAAATGGACTCTTTTACACAGAAATAAACTTAATACTCTGATAACTACATAAATGTGCTATTAGAAGTGAAATGTTAATTCTGTGGAATAAGTGTAGTTTTTAAATCAAATTTAGGATTATTTTCACAATTTTAAAACCAATATGTCTATTTATATACCACTTTTCATCCATTTTTTTCACCGCTATAACACCGATATTTTATTTTATTTACCGCTTTTGAACCCGAAATTGACCCAGTTTTTGTACCGAAATTTTGCCTTTTTATTTACCAAAAATATGTGCCTCTAGAAATTAGTCCATTTCTCATCAGCTTCCGCAAAGTATTTACATATGTTAATTAAACACATAATGGCAATTAGCTGTGAATTTTTTATTTTTGTCCCTTTGCCTTAGGCACGCAAATCATTGTTCATGTTCATAGCATTAATATTACATTAAAATCTTCAATTTGCATTCTAATTTTAAATGGACAGTCGACATAATATATTGTATATTTTATAATATAATTTGATTATTGAATAATTGGCACGTAATTAATGGTTCCGTCTTTCTTCTTACACTGACGATGCAGTAATACAGACTGCGAAAATTTGAATTTTTCCACTGTCTCCTTCTTTGATTTATATTTAACCCTTTTGGCCCTCCTTACTGTTATCCATATATATATATATATATATATATATATATATATATATTGTGTGTGTGTGTGTGTGTGTGTGTCTGTCTGCCTGCTCCTCCCCCCCCCCCAACACCAATATGCAGTGATTTCACACCCTGTGCACAAGTCTTGATTGCAATGTGCAAATCGCCCTTTCTCAGGCATTCCCACAGTGAAATTTGTTTCTGAATTCGGTAACGACCCACAACAGAACTCGTTCGTTTTTTGTTTTTTTTTCGGCGACGATAAACGATTTACGAACATCTTCCTGTGACTCATGATGCAGACGCCGTAACTCGAAAAGAATTGTCATTATCTTCGATTCCCGCTGGCGAACAGATTACAACGGAGAACGATGCCGCAATGGGTAAGAAATGGATAGATGCATTAAGATATCAGCGCGAACTGTCGAGTGCCCAGGACGAGCTGATATCGAACCGAGAGAGCGGTTATTTACGAGGCCCACGACATTACGTGTTGAAGTGATAGCGGGGGGGGGGGGGGGGATGTAGGAGGACCAAGGTTATTTACGAGCGATGATACACAGGCTAGGTACAAGGGAAGGCTGTTAAAACACATTCTCTGGAGCCGAGTGAAGGACTCGGCAATAACAAAGTTTTAAAATGTCGTAACGAAACATAAATTTTGCCGCTACGGAGCAGACTGGCTGGCAGATTTTTTTTCTCTTCCATTTTTACAACCCCCTGGTTTGCAATTTCGTTCCTTCGATTCTCGTGCGAGTGCAGGGTGCGAAAATCCTGGGGGGGACAGGGGGTGTTTCCTCCCACCAACAATCTTGTCCAAAAAAAAATTCTCCCAGCGAGAATTTTCAGGGTGTGGAGGGTTTTTAAATTACTTCAAATATAGTTTACTAAGGATCATATCGAAAACACACACACACACACACACATACATGTGTTTGTGAGTGCTGCATGATATTTCTCTCTCTCTCTCTCTCTCTCTCTCTCTCTCTCTCTTTTTCAAGACACCATTCATTAATACAGAAAAAATCTATGCACAATAAAGGCACAACAATAATTTAATGTAAATATAGCTAAGTATATTTTGCAACTTACTCCTAAATGTAATACCACAATAAAAATGCATATCATATAATAATCCATATGAATAATAATAAATAAATAATATCCCGTGGCGTAACAGGCCTAGAGAGACAAGGCCTACCTACCCACTGCCGGCCTCATTTCCACATATCTCAGCAGAGGTGACTCCCATGTGTGTGTGACACACACGTTATATCTGAATGTGATGGTGTGTGTGTGTGTGTGAAGAAGCTTGGGTTAAAGAAGGGGCCTTGTGTTCCTTCAGCCATCCTGATCTTGTTTCTAAAGGTAATGGATGGTCTGGGGTGTAAGGAACAGAGCAGTGTTGTTAGAGGTCCAAGAATGTTAAATAAATTCAATTCCGGTCCAGGAAGGAAAATCACTGAGCGTAAATGGGTTCTGGACCGTAAAGAACGTTTTTTATCTGTAAAGTATTTCAACTCGGTCCAGGAACCTTTTCTACCAGATCAATTTAAATTCGGTCCAGGGACCTTTTTTTCGGATGAATTTAAATTCGGTCCAGAAACTTTTTTTTCCGGATCAATTTAATTACGATACAGGAACCTTTTTTCTTTCAATGTAAGAATACGCAACTTGGACCGAATTTAAATTGTGCGAGAAAAAAGATTCCGGTCCTGCAGCGGAACCCAATAGAACCCATTGGAACTTAAGGGTTCCTGGACCCTTAACAACCTTGGTAAGGAGTGACCCTTTCTCAACACACCAAAATATGAACCTTCCGGCCTCCCCGATGGCGCAGTGGTAGCGTCGTCGCCTTGTAATCAAGGGGTTCCGGGTTCGATACCCGGTGGAGGCACATGGTGCTTCGGATCCAACTTTAAACTGTAGGTCCAGTCCCGATTAGCCTCACTGTGTATAAAGTGGACTTTAAACACCAACTCAATAAATCAATCAATGAACGTCACTGTCACCTATACACCTTGGACGCATAGGCGTAGCTACGCGGTGTGCCTAGGCACACCCTAATGGGCTGCTTTATCAAAGAGAATTAAATACAGATATTTCAATAAGAGAGAAAATAAGCGGCAGTTTGTAAGAAGTTGAAAATGTCATTACTTGGTACAAACGTGTGCATTATCGCTGATGAAACGAGTGTCTATAGTTTTTCGATTTTTTTATGTCATTGGAGAAAGAAGATATTTACTGCATTCTACTCTGTACTGCAGCTCTTTTCTTCTATACCTGTCACAAGCTGCACATGTGAGAGAGCTTTCTCCAAGCTTACCCAAGTTAAAACTAAATTAAGAGCAACTCAGAAGCAGGATATATCGGAAGCCCTGCTCTTGCTATTTGTGGAACAGGAAAAAGCTTCGTCTATTGATGTAAATGTATTTATTGATGAGTTTAAGAACATTGTACCTTTTGACAGACGTCTCTTGTTATAGATGACATGTATTTTGATGTATTTGTTTGTAACATTTATGAACATTTTGTGTGTGTGCAATTTCTATGCAATTTTTTCTACTACATATATTCAGAAATTTTCAACACTGTCATTTAGTGAATTTATATTCCTTTAGAAACATCAGTGCAGTTAAAGAGCCAAGTGATTGTGTTGCAAAAAAAGATACAAGACCTCTTTTTTTTCTTTGTGCACACCCAAATATAAAGTTCTAGCTACGCCTATGCTTGGACGGCATTGTTGGAGACTAACATGGCTTTGCGTCGGAGATGTGCACCCAGGATAATTCCCTGTAGGGATCGTATTTTGTCGCCCACATATGATTGGGATTGTCCCGTCATCCTTTTCATCTTGTCACCATTCATCATCATCTTCGCGATTAGCCAAAAGTGGCAGAAAAGGGAAGCAAGGTAAAACAACATATAAAGGTAAGGGAATCGAGTCCCTGCCAAAACAAGTGCTTTTCATTGCATCAATAATATTCATCGTCATGTACAAGGGCATGCTGGAAAGCAATGCCTCCTATTTTTTTGGGCCGGTGTAAAGCCATTTTGGATTTTGAGCAACCATGCATTGTACTTTCCATACTTTCCCCCTTCTCCATTCCAAGTTTAAAACTTCTATCACCAGGGGTTGCTGAACTAGAGTGAGAAAAATGGCAGCATGTAACCATACTTTGTCGGTGCACCTGAAAGTGCGTGTGGTTTGTTTGTTTGATTTGGTGTTTTAAGTCCACTTTGTCCACAGTAACTGAACCATCAAGAAGTTCTTTGTCACACACGTTGAGAGTTCCTGGCCAGGTGTTTTCATTGTGAGCAGGAATAGCCCCACATCATACAGTGCTAACTTCAAATATTAATAAACATGTTGTACTCTATTGGGATGGAGTGGGTGTGGGAAGCGGGAGGTAGGGTAGATACGAGTACATCAGTAGAAAAACCAAATCAGAGAGAGACTGCTGGACATAGACAGACAAGAAATACTAGCCGACTGTCAGACGAAGACTTAACTAAGGAACCAACTGAAATCAAGGGAATGGGGCAAAGCAAGATACATACATTTAGTAGGCAAAAAAGAAAGGGGAGGGTTAGCATGGTTCAGACTGGGGGTTGGAAACAAGTAAAAATGAAGAATGAAGCAGGGGAAACGATATGCTCTTTGTGCGGGGAATGAGAGACGGACGAGCATCTGCTATCTGCCTGCCCCTCTACGCGTGATTTGCGAGACAAGTGGGTTAAGAACGTAACAGGCAATGGAAGTGGTAGAAGATAGAAGAGGAATCATAAGTGAGATAGTGCAACGAGTGGGGAGATATTTGTGGGAAGTGAGAGAACGACGAGGAAAGGCGATAGCGGATACCGATAAGAGCGAAGAAACCGCACAATGTAACCTTAGCTTATAATTAAATTTCTCAGATTTCTCAGATATCTACTATTTAAACTTGATGGTACATATCCAAAACTCACTCCTAACAACATATTACGCGAAATCTTTAATATTCCGTCACTCGACGAAAGGAGGCAAACAAGTCAAATAACTTTTCTCTCCAAGCTTATCAATGGTAAAATAGATTATTTTAATCTGTTGTCGAATTTAAATTTTTACGTACCAAACAGTATGTTAAAGCCCAGAACTGATCTCTTTCAAATCCCCCTTGGAAGAACCAAAATGACCGAAGCTGAACCCATGAGGAAAATGTGCAAGTTATTTAATTCAGTTTCTAAGAATAATCCAAGCGTAGACCTATTTAAATGTAATTGTAACATTAGATCTTTTTGCTGAATTTCTGTATGTTTTGTTTTGTTTTGTTTTGTTCATTGAATTTTGGTTTTCATTCAGCTTGTAAGGTTATATCCAATAGTTTAGCGTCATTTATTGTTGTTTTGTCTCTGTGTTCCCTTTGCTTCTATAATCTAATAGTTAATTTCTCACAATTATTCTTAAAAGTAAAATGTATATTGCATCATTCATATTTCTTGTTAATTTTCTTAGTTATGTTCTTGTTTATTTAATGGTGTCATCCCATATTGAACACTGTAATTGGGCATGCGCCTGTTGTGTTTTAATTTAAAAAAATAAAAATAAAAAAATAAAATACGTGGACTGTGGAACCAGCATTGTGCAATATATAACGTTTGTTTGTTTTTGTTTCATATTTTCAAACATTTGTCAAAAGAATGACCAATGTGAATAAACATGTAGTGTGTACAGCCAACGGCTCGCACATGGAAGTAAAAATATATATACACATTCGTTGCCATAAAAACCCTTCATTCTCTGATGAATGTCAATTGGGGGACACATTTTCTGCCGTTAGAAACTCGGTCACCACACGCAGTTTCAGTTGCACCTACATAGTATGGTTACAAGCTGCCATTTTCCTCGCTCTAGTTCAGCAACCCCTGGTGATAGAAGTTTGAAACTTGGATGAAGAAGGGAGAAAGTCTGAAGAGTACAATGCACGGTTGCTCAAAATCCAAAATGGCTTTACACAGTCACAAAAAATTAGGTTTAATTTACTTCACTCTCTGCCACTTTTGGGCTAATTGCGAAGATGACGATGAGTGATGATATGATGAAATTGGCAAAGGAACACTCAGAAAGAACACTCATGCCCAGGCCGGCATTCGAACCCGGGACTCTCTAACTTTCAATCTCACCATAATTTTATTTCTGTTAATATGTTATGGGCTACCAGGCGCGATTTGCCATTTTTATATCACCTTCCTCCCACCCCCGAAATCCAATCTAACCCTTAGCCCTATAATACATCCATCAGATGCAGTACTCCAAACAATCTTTCAAGTTATCATGGTGGCACGAAGAGAAAGCTTGTCTTAACAATATCCAAATTGCATTCCTTTGTCTATCATCAATAGTTACTCCATATATTTCAATCATTGAAAATTGTTTTCGTTTGTTCCCGACGCCAGAACAATGCACGCCCTCGTATCGTGACAGTGATCCATCTCCCTGCTTCGATGGGGGTCGATCTTACCCCCGCCCATCCCCAACGTTGATGATGATTGATGCTGGAGGTGTCAGATGCACCATAAACCTTCATTAATCCACCTCGCGGACGGAAGAAAACCAGAACGGACCCCATCACGTGACTAATCACAACCAGTCACAACATGGACAATGGCCGCCTTCAGAAGCAACAATTAACTCTCGGCGGGATGTCGGCGGGAATAAACGATCGGGTAATGAGCGGAAGCGGATGCTTGTGATATGACCAGGGTTGTGCCGTAGACTATAAGTTTACGTCTACATGCGTTGTCTACGCGTAATCTACACGAAGATTACATCAGCTATAGTTTACATAGTCTACTGTAGACAATAGATTTTATGTAAACAACAGGAAAGAATGATTTTAGTGCTATCAAACGAGAGAAAGTATTATTTTCTCCTTCAAACAAGTCGATAATCTGTGCATATAACCAACATATGACGTAGTCTGTGCTTATGACTATCCGAGGATTATTCAAGAAAAGATAGAAAAGGGCACTACCGAAAAAAATACGAAGTTAGGTGAACACTGATATAACTTTTTTCAACGAACGGAAGTCTAAAAAATATATTTTTTCACCGTGTTACTGGTTAGGAATATGCATTAGTCTTTTAATCAGATCTTTCCAAGCTTGTGTGAAATGGTGAAACTAGAAGTAAGCAAAGTTTGACCATTATACGGACAGCGCGTTTTTTATAACTGAAATCTTACTATTGATACCACTGCAAATTAAGTGATGGTGTTCATTTACCAGGCGAATCCCAAACTTTTATAAAATGCATTAAAATTTGTATTTGGATTATTACCTGTGCAATAAAATTGAATTTGAACTGAAATAATACTACTTGATTTGGGGAATCCTTGACTCTAGAATATTGGATATATACGTACATGTACTGCAGAGTAGTTTTATTTACCTTCAGAATGATTACATTCATGGTTGTCATTGTATAAGATTTCACGACCATATATGCAGTTTTATCCCAAATGGCGTAATCTTTTTATTTGTTATTGCACTTCTTTAACGTTCAAGTACTTACACAAAAATTCCGCTGTAGTAACAAGATGTTGGTACTATTATAGCCTGCGTAGAATGCATTTCGCGACTTTTACACAAGAAACTACTTAACTGAATTCGGCTTGCGAAAGATTCTTTAACGTGGGAATCACGTTTAATCACGAAAAAATTCATTTTATAGCCCCCCACACCATTCATGCATAGCCCCAAAAACCATTCACAATAGCCCCGAGGTATGCCTACAATGTTAGGTTAGGTTCCATTCCATTAGCATAAAAAAAAAAAATCCCAATTTTCGTGTTAATGACAATACAATCTACAGGAATAACACCAATAAACATCACACATTTAACAGAAATGTGTTCAGGTAAGTAGTTTCTTGTGTAAAAGTGGTGAAATGTGTTCTGCGCAGGCAATCATTTTACCCGGTACTAGTTTACTATCCTTCGGACAGATTTCTTCATTTCTACAGAAGAAACTACTTACCGTAATAAGTTCCTGTAGTATTGTCTAACATCTGGAAGGTGTTTTGTGTGATGTGGGAATGTTTCATAGCAGAAATTCAACCATTGATGCATAGCCCCATGAACCATTCATACATAGCCCCACGAACCATTTCCGGTAAGGTTAGGTAAGGTTACAATAGTTAAAAATTGGTTTAAAAAAATATGCGTAGCCCCACACACCATTCTCGCATAGCCCCACGAACCATTGACACATAGCCCCACAAACCATTTGCAGAAACGTACGTTCTTCAGTTACAAAAACACTTTAAAAAAAATTGATCAAAAAAACGTTAAAAAATGATCCACGAAGCAGATAGGTAAGTAGAAATGTCAAAAATTGACGAAACTCAGAAGTTATAGGTGTCCGAAGGATAGTAAACATTTACCTTTTACCCACTATGTTATTACATTTGTAACAACATAAATATTGTCACAAATGTTGCAAGCTGCTCTCATAAGAGTACCAAAGGAAATATTTTTCACCATGCTAACTTAATTTTATTTATTTGTAGTTTATGCTTTTGGAGATAGGGTAACAGTACCTTCGAGGAACAACATATTTCTTCAATTTTACAGTAAAAATTGCTTACGTGAACAAGCTTCTGTATCATTTGTGATGTTTGTTGGTGTTATTCCTATTGAGTCTACTGCGGAAAAGTGTCATAAACACAAAAAAAGGCATATTTTTTTGTTTTTTATGCTAATGGAACCTAACCTAACATCATAGGCATACTTCGTGCCCATGAATGGTTTGTGGGACTACAAAATTGAAATTTTTTTCATGATTAAACATAAATATAAATGCCATGTCAAACAACCTTTTGCAATGCAGAATAGGCAAGTTCAGACATAAAAAGTGATGAAATAACCGAGTAAAAAATGTGTTGGCCCTCGAGGGTACCGGTAATGAAGATAGAATTCTACGACATGGCTATTTGCATCAAATTTGTTTTCTGACCAGTGTAATACAGTTTTTAAATGCTGTGTTTGTCTGATAAAAAGCCAGCTTTTTTAGAGGAGCAGGTAATGGAAATTTTGCCCTCTTTTACCTTCCATTGCACCTCATCCATTTCTCTAGCAGTTTCAGTTGCGAGTTTAGAAGTTCGTATAATATCATATTTGAAACTGGCTAAATAATTTTACGGGGTGTAACAGCCAAGAACCTACAAATTTGTTTTGCCCTAGATACGTGTGTGTATGTAGACCTACCCAATGGCATGGTGTCTTTTAACCTATGTATCTACAGTGTTCGATCTCTGGTGCAGATGTAGTGGTTTACAATCTATTTCAGATAAATAAAGTGGGCTGTAAACATTGTGGAATCGCCTGTTGTCAGTCCTACTGCAATGAAATTTGTTGTTAGCACCAGGGGCAATTCCTCCATGTAGGAAGAGTGAGGAACTTCCTACAGTGAATTTATAGTTATTTTCAGTTCTCTGCTTTTTTAAAGTTTAATGACGATCATAAAATTATGAGTGCAATATAAGTTCGCTACTTATCTGTCAGGAGTCAATCTGCTATCACTGGCTTGCTCCAGATCTGCTGTCCTGCCTGCCACAGAGTCAAACCTTTTTTGTAACTGCTGCTTGTATGAATTGTGTGCCAAAAGTTGTATTATAAATTTAGAACAGTGAGGCACTTTACATGGGCGGCCAATTTTCTGTAAAGTTGTCTTGCATAGATTCCTGCTGGATTTTCATGTGAGGCTTGAAGTTTTATATGCTTGGGACTAGACATATATCAAGAGCTGTTGGAAACAATGAGGTAGGAGAGATGATGAAAGACAGTTTAATGTTGAAAATCCTAAACTGAATATTTAGGTCTTTAGGGGCATGAAGCCTTTTCACTTTACATCATGTGACATGGTAGCAGCAGGAATCCACATCAAAGACGAGAGTAAACAAGTGGCTGCTCACAAAGAGAAGCTTAAGGAGAGAGTAGTTAAGACATAGGTGAGTTACTATATTTTTCACAAACGTTCACTATTCTCAACAAGTAAACAAGTGGATGGTAGCAGAGGCCAATAAAATTAAAAGAACCTCTGCAAGTAAGTTTCGTGGAAAAAGAAAGTAACTCACTCACATCTAAGTATTATCAAACACATATTTCATTTCTGTAACATAAACACACACTAAATAATCAACCAAGCCGATGAAGAACGTATTTATTAACTCATGTTAAAAAATCATTGGTACCATGGTAAGTTTTTAATTAAATAATCAGAACTTTGACCTAGATTTTTATTGTCTGGGCCACTTTTGGCTGACTGAGCAACTAAGCAGGGAATAGCTTCCGAATGCAAAATTTTGTTTGGATTATTCTGCACATGTATTTTCAAAGTGATTTTATTTTTGATACATATCTTGAAAGATCAATCAAAATGCTTTACCAACTGCTTTTTGCATATTTTTTACAGAACAACATTTCCTTCCATGCCCCTATATGCTATTACGCTATTACAAGGTTAGACAAGTTATATTTAGTGCTCTTTTGATTATAATTCAAAATTTGCAGTTTTCGTAAAATCTATCTAACATTCTAACCGAACTAGACAACGATTCTACAGACTTATAAATTTACCAAGTTCCTAGAATCCATGCTATTCGGTTTTGACATAGCAAATGTACACATTTCAAAAAATACATTTTTAGATTTAACAAGTTAGACCAGAAATCAGAGAATTGGGTTCATACATATTTTCTTGCAGTGTTACTTTTTTTACACCTCTTTTGTTTGGTATTTTAGCATCCCCACACTTCTTTTCCTCTACTGCATGCACCTTTTGTGGTGAAAGAAATAAACATGTTTGTAATTAAATACTGATTTATTGACATAAGAAAATAACATTTGTTTTGAAAAACAACTCCAGCATCATTAATACTACAAAATAACATTTTAGACAATCCTCATTTTTCAAATAATTGACAAATGATTACACATAGAGGCTAAGTTGCAATTCTGTTGAACTATTAAAATTGCCATGTCTACTTATAATCCTTATCTCAAAAATACAAAACTTTTACAATGCATGTTCTAGTTGGAAATAGTTAAAAAACAAACACATAATGTTGCTGTTGCTATTTCAGCTTTTTTTTTATCATGCTGAACGAGGCTATTTGCCTGGAGAGAGCTTAGTGTAATTAAAGGCTGAAATATTGCCAACAAAATAAGAGCTTTTGCGTGTTTTCAAAATAATTCCCACAAAATATGGCGTAACAATAATTTCAAAGAGAGCAAAAAACTAGAATGTAGTTCCACACATCAGCGTTGCTATTTTTTGTGATAGATCAAATTAATTTCAAAGGCCACTGGCTTCATTAACAATGAGTAGTATGCTTGATTTTGAAACTCAAAGAATTTGGCGGTGCTTTATTCTATTTAGAGGAACCTATTCCATGATCGCTATTCTATCCTTTTTTTGACGTATTTTAAATTGTTCAGGTTGTATACCACCGTAATTTGAGGGTTTAAATATATACTTTCTTTTTTCTAAATGTTACGGGATCCAAGACTGAGATGGTAACACATCACTACTTTGTTTAGTCCTGGTTGTCATCCTATCCCTTTGTACTACTTGACACTAAACTTTGTTAATGAAGGTAGTTGACCCTTGAAATTAATCGGACCCATCCAAAACCAGCAACACACATATACGAAAACTACTTGCACAGTCATAAATAAAAAATAATGGTCTCTTTCCTTATGATCACACACAAAAATACCTAGTACTCATCTGACTTGTTTGAATCAATTATCTTGTATGTGTAATACACATGCAGTAGCTTTTTCGAACGCTCGAAATCAAGACGGTTTCTTGTTGAAGAATGCACATACGACCAATTTGAAAAAATCCTCTCAATTTGAGCTGAGGATGCTGGAATCTTCACAAGTTTCAGCGCAAAAGAGGCCAAGTTATTGTGGTGTATCTTGGCCATGTTCCAGAACACAATTGCATCCTCTATGTTTTTCTCAAACAAAGTTTGGAATATCCCCCTTTTTTGTCGAAATGAATGGAGTCCATTTATGCCTTCAGTATCAAGGCTTTCCAGCAAAAATGTCTGAACCATTTCTAAGGTTTTATGTGGTAAGCTCTTTGCCTCATCAGCATATCGAGGATGAAGGCAGTATGCTGCTAGCGAATAAATGGTGAGTGCCATGTCCTTCCTGTGCTGCACTCTGTCTTCACAGTGAACAGAATGTTGTGGTAGCTGGAGTTTACACCACAAATGTGCTGAATCGGCGATGGATGAATCTGTTCTCTGTGAAACATTTATAAGTTCACAAATGGGATCCAAAAGTTTAATGTTGTCTCTAACTTCCTCAATAAAATCATCATCAAAAACCAGTTGCTTTGCTTCTGCCTTGACCCTTTTACATCTTTTATCATTCACAATTAACACCTTCATAAAATGGATGTTATTTACCAAGCACACATAGGAGTCACGATACGAACACCATCTTGTGTCACATGGCAGCTTGATTCTACATCCCCCATTCTGGACCAGAGCATATTCAAGATCAGGCTGCTTGAACTCTTTTAGTATCAGCTGGACCTTTTTGGTTATGCTTTCACTTATAATATCCTTGGCTAATAAATTTCCTATGTGACTATTGCAATTACTGTGCCAAATAGGAACTGTTCTTCCCATCTTCAGCATAGTTGAAGCATTGTCAGAAACAACAGCATAAACTGTTGTATTATACAAAACCTTTGCTTCTGCTATGGACTGGGTGACAATTTCGGCTAGCTTGTCTCCGGTTTCTGCCTCTCCTGTAAGATCCCAGGCATTGAGGAATGCCTGGGATCCTTTAGCATTTTGCAACATTGTCACAACCGTTTTACTGTTGCTGGAAGTATTTCTCCAACCATCTATAAGCAGAACAGATTCTTCATCCACAAGAGTTCTGCTCATGTTAACACATTTTTCATTTTCCTTATCAAGCAAAGTTGTAGACAAAGCTTTCCGTTTAGGTAGATGTGATATATACCCAGGCCGTAAAACTTTTACCATGTCCCTAAAATGGTCCGAATCTATAGTGCTAAATGGTATATTACATCCGAAGAAAAATGCAGCTACCTTCGAGTCTAATTCCTGTATTTCATCACTGTTGACTCTGTCTATATACCTGTGTAGAGAATCCTGATGTCTTCTTCGTTTTGGTGTTCGTGCAGGAGTATCCTTGTTACTTACAGGAGTGACGGAACTTGAAGATGGTGTGATGGTTTGGTAAAATACATCAAAATACCTGTTTGAAGCATCAGAATCAGACTGAAGAGATGGCACATCTGCAGTTGCTTCATTTTGTTCTCCAATCCTGCCTGAATTATCATCCTAGAAAACACAATTGAAATATTACAGATAACTTTTAATAAAACCTTGATATGATTTTTGTATTTATGGTCAGGGTATTTTCCTCTGTTAACTCTTTGGTATCTAGGCATTTACATGCTGCTACTACACTGGCATGACATTTAAACTCAACAAGCCAGAAAATGCATGGATATGCATATTTACTTGATAATTGCAAGAACAACTGAAAATGTATAATCACTGGAGGAATATCATGATCAAGTTATTTTAAATATTCCCTAGTGTGGAAATGCCCTCCCCTCTCCACTCAAAACTGTGCAGTAACAGAACATGTGATTGCAAAATCTTGACTTTGTGTCCAGGAATACACCTGCTTGACCTTGAGGCTATGCTCTCGTCAGCTGGTAGAGAGACTGGGGAAGAATGACCCAAGTTTTTCCCTGTTTGCTTGAATCCACTACAAGCAAGAAACAAAGACAGAAATGTTTGGATTTCTCTACCCTGATGGTAACCTGTCAGCAGGCTAACAATGAAAGAAGACCAAATTCCTTCACTCCTTCCATATTATTCACTCCACTTGCTGACAACATTTGTCTCAAGGTCAAGCACAAGATTTCCCTCAGACGAGGTCATGAGATAACAATTGCACATTGAGCCTATACAGTAAGGACACCGAATAATGAACTAGTTTATTTTATGTGTCACTTTCTGCCATTTTTGGTTAATTTGCTATGATGGAGATGAATGGTGATGAAGGGACAATCACAAATACATAGTGACAACCAGTGGTGGCGATTGGGTTCTAAAACTGGGGGGCAAGGACTGTTTACTTTCATTTGGTAGATAAGATTTAGCATAGTGCAAGGGCAAAAGTGGCAAACCTCACCCCCGCTCTCGTTGCTGCCACTGGTAACACTAGACACAGACAATTATACAGACTCTAAGATCAAACAAGTGAAAAACATGAGTAAAATAGAACAATTTTACTAGGCATTTTCAATGTTTTTAATATCTTAGTTCAAAGACACAAACTAAGCAAATAACAAAAAATTCAGCAAGATGCATTTGATAGGTAAATTTCCATACCAGCATCAGCAATAATAATAATGAAGGTACTAGTTCTAAATGTGTAATTATTATTGCATAAATTTAAACATTGGAGAACGTGAGTAGTACACATAAAATTTTAAAAAGTATTATATTCTGTGGAAATTATGATGTGAAAAGTACCTAACACAAGTCTGAACCTGACCTGCCTAGCCAAACACTTAAAGACTCTACAGGAAAAAAAAAACAATAAACAATCACCTTGCTAAAAAGATACATGTTAGGAGACACAGAAATCTTACCACGTAAAAATCATGCATATTATTATAATTTAAGAATTACATACACAGAACTAGGCCCATAATGAAGTTCACGAGCACAAAACCATTGTCTTAACCTTCATTAAAACTGAAGCCAGCATTAAATTTGATGTTTGTGCCAGTAAGTTGTAATCAGCGATATTATCTCAAATAAAAAAAATCTTAATTTGCATTGCTAGCTATATGAACAGTACTTGGTGTTTCACAGAACAATTTGATTTAAAAATAATTTCAAAATGAATTGAAAATTGAGTTCCACATGTTGCATAAGGTAAAATTAAAAATATGACGAAAACTTGGAAAGAAAACTTCTACATTCAAATTTACCACAGGACACAATTAAACTTTCATTTCTATTGAACTACTGCCTTGCACAGTGTGAAAAAATCTACAAATTATATCATGTGACTAATTCTTCCTAATTATGTAGTACTTATACACATGTCTGTGTATCTCGTGTGTCCATAACTGAAATAATTTCTCACTTTCCATCATTGCAAGCAAAACATCAGACATGAAAAATAATGTTAATCAAAGTTAGTCATGATTTTGCTAGCTTAAGTATAAACGAAGATAATTAGGTAAAACTTAACATGAGCCTGAACGAATTTCTTCATTTTTACAGGAGAATTTACTTATGTGAACCAGTTTCTGTAGCATTTGTAAGGTTTGTTGTTGTTATTCCTATATAGTAGAATTAGGAAATCCGTGGAAATATTTGTTTTAGAAGGTAAAATAAACGACCTACAATTGGCATATCTTTCCTCCTGAACCAAATGATGAGTACGTGCGATGACGTAATGTTTCTAATGGTGCACTTTTTTCCCCAGAAAGATGAGGTATGTGTTTTTTTTTTTGCGTAAACATTAATTTGTTAATGAGAATTTTTGTTGTATTTATGCTAATGGAACCAAACCTAACAGACCTAACCTAACCTCGTAGGCATACCTCAACAGAGGGGCTACCTAGTGTGTTAATTTTTTTTGCGTAAATATTACTTTGTTAATGAGAATTTTTTTTAGATATAATTTAACAATACAAGCAGAAGTTGTTATTTTTCACTTCATATGTTTGGAAACACTGCTTATCAACTAACTATTCACTACGCCAGTCAAGATCGACTCACTATGCCAGTCAAGGTCGAATCACTACACCAGTTAAGATGTCCGTGTTATATTGTGTGTTACGTGAGCGAACAAAGGATGAACAATAATTACTGTTAATGTTACAAATGTGAATTATTTTCATAATTAAACATAAATCCCACGTTACAAGAATCTTTTGCAATGGAGAATAGGTAAGTACGAATGTTAAAAGTGTCAAAATAAACGAGTGAGAGGTATTCGGGCTCGTGTTAATAATTAATGAGAATTATATTAAAAAAGCATCTGGTACGTACATGGTAACCAATTTGATTCTCCACGACATAATCTTCTATTACTTCCACAAATTGGCCTGATGTTCCTGCATTTTCAGCATTATCTGTGCAAAATGGACTGGGTGATCTGGAACTGCTTTCAGACTCTCTTGTGATTTCACATGTGTTCCTAAAATGGAATGAATTGTACATACAATGGCTGTATATTAAATGAAAATAAATAAATATTACTTACACTTCCTAATACTTCACCATGTAAAAGTGTGAAACAGAGTGAATATATGGGAAAAAGCTCGTTCCTTTACAAAAATATGCACAACAATGGTAAAATTTTCGCCTAGGGGAGACACATGGAAAACATTAATTTCCGGTATTATAACATTAGTACTTACGTATTATACATTTCTGAAGATTGTTTGCGTGTCTTCTTAGTGTTTTCACTTATATAATGTCAATTTTTCACAAAATCTTTGTTGCTGTAGACCATTGGCGTTAGCCCCACAAACCATCCACAAGTAGCCCCACGCACCATTGGCACTCCACAAACCATCCACGGGTAACCCCATGCACCATTCACGGGTACGAGGTATGCCTAGAAGGTTAGGTTAGGGCTGTTAGGTTAGGTTTCAACAGCATAAATACAAGACAAATTGACCAATTTTTGTGTTAATCACAATACACTCTGCAGCAATAACATCAAGTAACTTCGATCGAACTTCCAAAAGCCTACAGAAACACGTTTCAGTAAGTAATTTCTCCTGTAAATTTAAAAAAAAAAGTGTCTCCCCCAGGCGAAAATTTTACCGAATTTCATGTATGTTACATTTGTACTTACTTATTAGGCATTGCTAAACATTGCGTGTTTCTTGCTGTTTTCACTTCAATTTCTGACAGTATTCTTCAATGCGTTTTTGCTTACGTTACGCGGAACATGGCAGCAAAACTTTGACGACTGTTGTCTGTGATGGACCACAAACCATTGGTGCTAGCCCCACACATCATTGGCATTAGCCCCACAAACCATCCATGGGTAGCCCCACGCACCATTCACGGGAACAAGGTATGCCTACGAGGTTAGGTTAGGCTCCATTAGCATAAATACAAAACAAATTTGCCGATTTTCGTGTTAATCAGCAAAAAAAAACGCAGACGATGTTCAGCAATGCACAATAAGTAAGTACAAATGTAACATACATGAAATTCGACGATTCCCAGGCGTCTCCTATATAGCAAAATTTTACCAACATGCCAAAATACTTTCCCGTGAATATAAAACACAACAAAAAGAAATATTTGCGAACATGTGAGAAATGGTTTTCTTGTTCTCTTGTACAGCGAAGTGTTGATATTTAAAACAAGATCAGAATTAGACAGCGACACGTACATGACGGAAATTGCACACCCACCCAAATCTGTATTTGTGGCTGAAGAAAATGTTGCATACCTCACAGACGTCTCAAGTTTCATATTTCTCACGGACTGATAAATAAGGGAGCAACTGCTATGTGCGTGTGTATTAATTAACAATTTAAAAAAAAAACATGGATATCTCGATAAGTTTGCTTACCTGTGACTCTGCAGCCTAGATGCTGCTGTGTTGCTTAGTTTTTTTCTGCATATATTACAATACGCAAAATACTTTGTACCCTCCTTCAATAACTGGAAATCGAGCTCCTTGAAACATTTATTTTTTGTTCGTGGCATACTTTCGTCTGTTAGCTGCTGATGCGATTGCTACTGTTGTTTTGCACAAAGAACGCCGAGCGCCATGTTGTCTACATTTCTTACGTCATCAACGTAGATTACATTGTTTACATAGTCTACATTGTCTACACGTAGAATGTAGACAATCGTTGTTTACGCGTAGACGCACATCACTGGATATGACGCCGCAATTCGACTCCCTCGACCAGAGCTTCCAAAACACACACTCTCTGCAATACCTGAAGACTCTATAGAATTGTTGGGCGTGTACTAAAATCAATATTAGGCACGTAATGGGTATGTTTGAGGTTTCTTAGCTGCATGATGTCTCTTCACGATTGATTCGTGTATTTGCTTGTCTTAATGTGCCTCCCGATGGCGCAGTGGTAGCGTCGTCGCCTTGTAATCAAGGGGTCCCGGTTCGATACCCGTTGGAGGCACATAGTGGTTGGGGTCCCAATTTAAACTGTAGGTCCAATCCCCATTAGCCTTACTGTCATAAAGTGGACTTAAAATATCAAATCAATCAAACAATCAAAGCTTGTCTTAAAATTTTTCAACTTAAAATCCATCTTTTACTTTAGCTAAACACCACACACACACACAGAGAGAGAGAGAGAGAGAGAGAGAGAGAGAGAGAGAGAGAGAGAGAGAGAGAGAGAGAGAGAGAGAGAGAGAGAGAGAGAGAGAGAGAGAGAGAGAGAGAGAGAGAGAGAGAGAGAGAGAGAGATGTCTGGGAACATATAAGGACAGAGAAAAGACTCGAAGAATTGAGGTTGCAGACAACTACGAATAAAAAATAATGTAGCACATAATTTTAACTGCGTCCGTGTATGGGGTGGCCTGAGATCATATCATCTCAACAATGGTACCTCACACATCCGTTGTTTGATTGATTGATTTGCTTGATTTGCTTTATTTTACTTCGCCTTTGTGCCACTTTTGGCTAATTTACGAAGATGGGGATGAGTGATGATATGATGAAATTGATGAATGGACATTCGCAAACATCCATGCCAAGGCCGTGATTCGAACCCGGGACCCCTGGCGTCGTAGCGCGATGTGCTAACCACTCCGCCACGGGGGTCGGCTCTCACCCCCCCCCCTCCTTCCCAAATGGCACGGTGCGAGTACAGAGATGACTTACCTTCTCCACCTGGTGAGGACAGAAAATACCTACTGGCTATACATATTCTGAAGCACATCTGTACCCCACTGCCTACCGGGTGGCCAGAATTAAAGTTACCCAACTCAGAGCCCTCTGTAGCCTGTTTGAGACATCGTAGAACTCTGAAATTTGGTGAATCCACTGTGCAGACCATGGGGAAGATGATGGCGATAATAAAAAGTAGTTGAATTTTCCGCCACCAGGATAAAATGTGGCGCTCTACTTCCATGATTACTGACGTAAACTGCTCCAATTGGTTATGGATTTGCCTTTACCTTGCAATCTTGCAATAACCGAGAGATTATTTTCTCGCAACTTCCAGCTACTAACAAATGTCCTTCTCATTAATAACCCAGCTAAATCACTTAACGCGAATGCTGAACAAAAGTTCGGAAGTGATCACCATGCCATTAAATAAGAAAGAACGTGCATTGCTGGTGAAGTTGTTTTATCAGAACGGTAGAAATAGTGCAACTGCAATGCGAGCTTATCGTCGTGCGAAAGGACTTCGATATTCATTATTATAGCGCCACATTTCAACCTGGTGGCGGAAAATTGAACTATTTTTTTTAAGTGGTAGGGTGTCCACTGTGAAATTAGTTATGGATAGTGACCTCGGTTCTTGGGTGTTCGTTTCCCCAAAATTAGTCTTCTTAACACACTTTTCTGCCAAATATACCTAAAAACTATACCTTCATTGTGCGTTTAAACTAGTATTTTAATTTGGAAGTCACATGACATACGCGTGTTTCTGATTTAAACATTCCAAACATTTCTTTCAGGAAGTTATTTTCCATTTCTGGCGCAACAAATACCGATGTTGCGGCTTCCGTGTGACGGTAGTTGCGCACTTGATCCCCGCCAAAACCGCGCCGTTTGGCTGGGTAACGTAAAACGTTCCGACAGAAATATGAAAATTGTGTTGAAACATGCATTTACATATGGTCTCAGGCAGTTGTAGGCATTTAAGCTTGAAGTTTAGATTTTTAAGCACAGAAATGTGTTGAAATTCGTGAAAATGCAACAATTCGCGTTATTTCGTGATTTAGAATGCCTGAAAAATGTGTTTAGAGCGTACATAAATACTTTTCTTGCAACAATTAACACATTTCGGGGTCATTGCGTTTGCAAAAAAAAAAAAAATCTTGGTTCCTACTAATGGAATAAGATTGGTCGTGCGTCTGCAGCAGTGGGTACAGGGGGGGAAAGAAACTTCGGCGGAAGATGCAATGAAGCGAAAGAGCAATATAAGAAAGAGGGGGTGGGGGGGAGAAAAGTATCCGTGGTCGCCAACTGGTGGTCAGAGGAAGCTAATACTCAAGACTTTTCTTCCTTCGGGAAAGTTTAATGGATGCGGGAGCAATATGGAAAAATCCCGTCCCCTCCCTCGCGGTCCAGAAAGGGCAATATGACCCGATGGAAGTTGGGGAAAAGAAGTCTCGAAAGAGGCACCAGCTTGCGATGTGCAAGAAGGGAAAGAGAATGGCGCCGTAATGTGACGTCAGCAATGTCCAGAAACTCGGAGGGGCCCTCCGCAACGGCCAGAGGGCGTCGGAGGATGTGATTTACGGCTCCTGGTGAAGTTGTGACGGTTTGCGTTGCGGACATTTTTCTCGCGACGTCGTCCATTAGACGTGACATGCTGCTGGCTTCATTGGTCCCTCGTAAAAACCGTCTCCGTCCGTCATTTCCGAAGAGAAACGACGGCGCGGTGCGTTAATAAACAGTCCGTCATTGTTGCCAGAAACTTCGGCTTTTCTGTCTCTTGCTGACTTGCACTGCGGAGAACGAGTGTTTGTTCCGCCATACCCACAAGCAGTGATGACGTGATCGCCATTTCAGCTCGCATTGGGAAGCAACGATGGGTTCGGGTGCGTTCGGTTGACATCGTATACATTCGGGTCTTTAGGAGCCGAACGCTGCTCGAGGAAGAGGCAAATTAGTGTCAGATACACCGGTACGGCTACTGTAAGCGCATAGTTTCTGCGTATAGAGGTAAAGCTCAGAAGTCATTTCAAGGGGAGAAATATTGATTGCAAAAAAGATCATACAATGACCCAAAGGTTTATTACTTGTCCAGCGTTTACTTAGAAATTGAGATTGTAGCTCCAATAGGTACCACCCAAGAAGATGACTGGCAGAAATAAATGGCCAGGAATAATTGTGTGTGTGTACATATGTACATAGTGAATAACTTCATATGGTATAATTGGGTAATACAGTACACATTTTGTGCCATACTAAGTTTTGATATCCCAACAAGTACAATAACTAAGAATATGACATTGATTATGAGCTACATGCCAAGTTTTCTGTAAACAAATATAATTTGGTCTTTTTACAAAATTAAATTGAAAGTTTCCCAAAGCCACGGAAAATTAGGGGGGGGGAGTTTAGCCCCCGGTGTCTCCTCGTCAGTGATAGTGAATAAAGAAAATAAGTATAGAATTTCCATCAGTCTGCGGGTAGTGAAACTCTAATAGTTATAGATCATTAGTAAAATTACTAATATCTATTTTTTTATTTTAACAATTATATATGGAAAATGGTTTGTGAATGTTATTATCATCATCATTCAACAGTTTACAATTATTCAATAATATATTTCCTTTTAAACAATCTCATTCTACGATTACGGCCCGTTTCGCCTTATCCCGTTTCGCCTTATTGCGTTTTCACCTCGCCCAATACAATTTCGCGTGATTGATGTGACACGAACTTTCTAAGGCGAAACGGGACATGCCATTTCGCCTTATCCTGTTTCGCCTTACACACAGAAAAATTCCAACCAGGAAATATTATCGACATGATGGGTCATTATTATTAATGTATTATTAACCTAACCTAACCTAACCGACAGAACAATGGGAGCCAAGGTAGGCAACAATCACAAGCTCTGCGCTCCCTTTATAAATTACCCTTCATGTCGATAATATTCCCAGGTGGGAATTTTTTTGTGTGTAAGGCGAAACAGGATAAGGCGAAATGGGATGTCCCGTTTCGCCTTAGAAAGTTAGTGTTACATAAATCATTTGAAATTCTATTGGGGGAGGTGAAAACGCAATAAGGAAAAACGGGAGGGGAGGACACGCATTGTACATATTAATGTGCACCTATTAGCAACAACTTAATATTCTTCGTTATGTTTAATTCAGAAGAACGTTCATATTTGTATTTCAACTTTGGAAAAAAATTATCAAACTACGTCTGACTTTCACTTTGTGACACTACATACAATTAATTATTGCAAATTACAGTATATATTTTTACGAGAGCAAATTCTGGAACACGCTTAGGTTATGAAGCATTATTGCAATTGAAGAATATGTGACCATGCATTATAATTAAACCACAAACAAATCTTTCAAAGTTCTTCCACGTACTTGTAATGAAATGGATTATGTAATTAATGTAAAATATTTACTAAACCAGTAGGGGGCCGGCCTCTGTGGCGCAGTGGTTAGCGCTATGGCGTTTGGGGTCTCGGGTTCGAATCCCGGCCTCTGTATGGGTGTTCTTTGTAAGTATCCCTTCGCGATTGGCCCAAAGAGGCAGAGGAGGGATTTAAAATAAATAAATCAATCAATAAACCAGTAGGTGGGTTTTGGAACTGTTAACCCCCTCCTTATATAGGGACATCATGAACAGAATTAAGGGTAGGGAATAGCCGGGTAACATTCGAAACAAACATCAAAACAGTTCGAATCGAAGCAATAAGCAATGAGATCTTCAGAGCATTATCTGATCTTCACGATCTCTATATAAACACAATAAAAGAGCAAGGAGCGTGATGGGGAGGAGGGGCGGGGGTAGTCCCGGCGGGCATTGCAGCCGTTAAAATAATAGTCGGCTCTTTGTGAAACTTAGTTTAGTAGCGTCGCTGGGAGGCGTTGCTGTCAGCTCGGGTCAGGCGGGGTTACGACCTGGCTGATCCCTTGAGCTTCCGAACGAAAACATCCCCCAACGTCCCTGGCTTCGAGGGCGCATACTGATCGACCCGGCTCAAGCATGGGCCATTGAATGGATATAGGGTAGATGTGTGGGTAGGAAAGAAAACGGGGTATTTCTTAGGGAAGGGGGTGGAGGGGAGGGGGGAAGGTCTTCATATCCAGGAGACATCCCCGTTCCCCGCAGCAGATAGTAATCCAACCTCGTATCCTGCAATATAAATTTTCTGATATTCGGCCGTGTCATCGAAATGGGCAGTTTTCCGAGCCTAATGGTTATTGCCCCTCTCTGCGGACATATTGCGTTCCATCCAGCGCAATGTGCAGGGGCTATAGATCACGGGCCAAAGGGGACAGGAAGGGGGTGGCGGGGGGAGAAGGGGAAAGGTCGTCCAAGGCGCGCAAAATGTGGACTTATTGCGGACCGAAATGGCCGCGGAAGGAAGCTGGGAAGTGTCCGGTGACGGTAACTGCCCCCACCAACCCCCCCACCACGTCGTCCTCAAGAAGCAGGCGTTGATTACCACCCGATACGGTAACGCAGCCGCGCACAATGCTCTTACCCCGCTAACGACTGCTAAATAAACTCATCACCCTCCGCTGCGGCTGCGGTGAACGCCTGAGTGTGGGGCCGAGCACCGTCGTGAAGGGTATCGACCAACGCTGGCCTCAAGAGGCAACGTGATCTAGTTTGAGAAACAAGCTGTTACATAATTGAATCGCTTTAAATTATTTTGTACAATATTAGATTTGAGATTCAAATATCACAGAAAGGTCAATGTCAATAAGTAACACTTAGGCGAAATTTTATTTTAGACATACATTTATTTATTTAATTGAGACACAACAGGCGCATGCCCAATTACAGTGTTCAACACTAGGTTGAAACAACATAGGGATGATGTACGACTTAAAGAGAGAGAGAAATGCTATATTTAAACACACGAGAGAAACAGGACATGACATAGAGTGGGATGAGGCTAAGCAGATAGGAAGGGAGAATAGAATGCTAGTGAGAAAATGGAGGGAAGCCAAGGAAGTAGAGAAGAAAGGTGAAGAAGACACAATGAACTGGAATGGGGGACTGAAGTTAAACAAAGAATGGAAGAAGGTGTTAGAAAGAGTGGAACGGACAAGAGAGAAAGAGGAGAGGAGAAGGGAGAAAAATGAAGGAAAAAGAGCGTGAGATATAAAGCCCAACCACATTCTATATGGAAGTAAATATGTTTAGCCTTTTAGGTGAAAGTACAGTTGAAAAGTGAAAGCCACCTGCTAGAAAGTTCCAGAACAACTTTCTAATAGTCTGGAGGGAGTAATGTTTTGTGTATATATAATGCCCTGTTTTTGTATCTTGTTACTTTTGTACTTGGTGCAGAGTCTGAAGAAGACCTTGCTAGAAGGTTGAAACGTTACGTTTAGTTTATGTTTTTAATAAAATAAATTACTGCCTTGGTCAGCATATTTATTTTTTCAATATGGAATAACACCATTACATAATCAAGATCATAACTAAGGAAATTAACAAAAATGTGAATGACGTAATATACATTTTACATTTAATAACAATTGTGAAAATAATTTAATTATTAGATTATAGAGACATAGGAAACAGAGGCAATACAATAAAATCACGCTGACTGTTGGATATAGCCTTACAAGCTGAATGAAAACAAAAATTTTTCAATTCACCATTGCTGAAAGGTTATGAAACATAATGGAATGCTAGTGGTACCAGACGAAAGACAAACTCAAAAGAATTTTATTGCATGACCTCGAAGTTCACCGTTCTCTCACTATGCAGCGCCACAATCGCACAAAGCACAATAGCGACTCCGCAGCAACGCGCACAATCTGTATTCTGGTATGCAGAGACCAAATCAATCATTACAGTGCAAAGAAATTACCGGAGAGAATATGGAGGTGAAGCAAGCACCTGATAGGAAAACCATTAACGAATACTGGTTCTGTGAACAGCCGATCTCCGCGGCGGAGTGGTTAGGAAACGGCGCTACGAAGCCAGGGGTCCAGGATTCGAAGCCCGCCCTTCATCAATCCCATCATATCATCACTCATCCTCATCTTTACGATTAGCCGAAAGTGACGGAAAGGTGACGCTGAAATAAACCAGGTCAATCAATCAAACAACCGTGAGCGGAAAGTATGCTTACCCTCGAAATACGAAGCAAAACAACACCCACGCAATACCAATGGGGTACATTTTGTACCCCAATGATTTGTTTCTTTGTTTCGCGTTTAAAAATGAGGGTTTTTCAAATTACATACAGAAAGTACTTTTATAATGTATTTCCCAAGTTACAAGTATAAATAATATGTAATAAACACAGTCATTTATATTCATGTTCTATACGTAGCTTTCATGATTTTGAATGATTAATGATTTCGAATGATACAATAGAAACAAACAAGAAGAAAACACGTCATCCAAGAATACATTAAAATGTAGTTGACAAACTTTTCTAATGTCCAAAACACTGCATTTACTTTCATTATTGGAATACCATACCAAGGGGGTACATTTTGGACCCCAGACACAAAAAACATTTTTTTTCATAGCAAATTTTTCGAGAAAGGTAAACTTTTTTCTGGTTGTAATTTACATTAAACCAAAAAAATTCAGCTACAAAGAAAAAATCGCTGTTTCGGAACTAAAAACCAGATAAAATACAGCTACAAATATATGCGTGGGGTGACTAGCTAGGCTCTGGCGTCTGTACCCACATGCAATATGATCGATCCTGTATGGTACTTGTGTTGTGTCATTCCTATATGTTTGTGAGTGTCCCATCAACCATTTCAACTTATCACCATTCATTCACAGATTGATTTGCTGATTTGATTTATATCACTTAGCCACTATGTAACGGTCGGATTGGCCATTACTGGTTTTGGTAATATGTTAATTAATTGCTGGCCAGCTACAAGGTGTAGGTTAAGTAATATGTTTCCATGAGTGTACTTTTATGTTATTATTGCATGTAGGTGTATATACTTATTGCATAGTGCTTTGCTGGATGTTAGATTCTCCTGTTTTTTACCTCCCCGGTTGGGAGAGCTAGCTGTCTTTCAAAAGACCGTTGCAGTGGAATTTTCCAATGCTACGGGGTCCACGTCCACGGACGTTTACCCCGGCTATAAAAAAGGCCAGTGGGCTTTAGCGAAAAACAGTGTTTTCCCATTGATCGACGAAAGAGGAACGTCTCCTCAAGTTTAGTCCACTTATGGTGGCTTAACTGGATATAATAATGTAGCATCTGGTTAAGCCAGCCCCTGTTGTTGTCCCAAGTCCTCTTTTAGAAAAAGCTTTGAATATGTGGATATTTCCGTATTGATTAATTGATGCCCAAAAGAAGGAGTGAAGGCCTAAGGAAACTCATTTGTAAGGAACGGAATATCTTTTAAGCTGAGGATAGGCCCACAGAGATAGTTATGCTAACTCTGTGGTAAAAGAAGTGCCGATGGTTATGCCATAGGTGCGCAATTATATTGATTTAGAGATTTGTTAATTTGGTTTATGCAAGACACACATGGAAACGCTATGTAAAATATGTATATATATAACTACGTATAATAAACCAATATATCCTACTAGAATGTTAAGATTTAAAGAACTACGGCACTGTCCATTTAACAAGTTGTATATTCACTTTCTGTACATGTGCAAAAGAACCAGGGACATAAAAATATAAATTATTGTGTGAACCCCCCCCCCCCCTTTTGTAATTCCGGCGCAAATATAATCTGCTCGCTTGGCACCCAGGGTGAGGTGAGAGATTGAGGTGAGGTATTAAAGTAGGAAGAAATCTAGAGGGCCGGATTAAAACGAGAGATAGGGGGGCCGAACTTTCACAACTTTTAGCTAATTGCGAAGATGAGCATGAATGGTGAAAAAATGAAGCAGATTAAGGGACAAACACATATAGACAGCACACAAGTCCCCCGGATGATTATACTGGCCGTAGGACCAGACGCCAGAGCGGTGTTAGTCTGCAAAATGCAGTCCTACGTGGAAATGTTTTGAAACGTGCTATAGTCGTTTTCACGTTCAGAAGACACAATGGGCTCTTATGGGCAATGCTTTTCTTATGGGAAATACGAGCGCTGTTGTGAAATTTCTGGATTTACAAATTTAGCTTAAGTAAAATCGGTACCTGCAGTTCTGCAGGAAATTTTGTAGAGAATACGATGGTGAACACAAAAAACTGGTAACTTGCTTACATAATTTTAGATAAATTAAAAACGCAAATTTTCTGTGAAAACACAATTTTTACATTGTTTTCATTCCTAACGTTGAAACATGCCGTAAAATTGAAGCATTCATTATTAAAAAAATTGACACTGTTTTTTAATTGTCATAGGTGATGGTGGTACTCAGAATTTATCAATACTTTAAAGCATATTTGCATTAAAAAATATTCAAATAAAGTATGTGGAGATTTTTTATATTCGTGCAGTAGAAAATGTCGTCGCTGGCCATTTCTTGTTCTGTAATTCCAAGTAAAAACTTCCAGCGACAAAGTTGTGAAGAAAATAATGAAATTATTTTTTATAACCACTCAAAGGTTCCCAGAAATATTACTTCCATGCATTTGGAGTTTCTTTTTAACCCGAACCGCGCGCGAAGTAAGGAGACGTTGTCTGGCCATCTTGAGCTGGCTCACCGCAGCATTCCGGCTAATCACCACCAAGTTTTCGAGTTGTTATTTTATTTCCATTCAGTAAAAACATGAACTTCATGCAGTTTGTTATAATAGAATTGAAATTACTTAAATTTAATAATTGACAATTATTTCCAATGCTGCTGTTGTGAGCAACATTAGTGCTGTCTCAAATACACGTTGTTTTCGTTTACATTACTGTCGACATTAATACTGAAACGAAGATCACCTTTCAGTTTCCAACGTACACATAAATTCATAGACACCATATTAACCTTTGAAAGGCTTTCCAACACGTGACAAAATATGGGGCTTCAAGATAGAAATATGACATGCCTTGCTTGAGTCATTCACGTCTTATCAGTTCACGAGGGCCATAACTCATTTGTTTGTTTGGGTTGCAACTTGAATCTAACCCATGTGTCAGGTTCCCCTTACTTGAGTGAGAGATCTGCTTTGGTCTGTTTAGACTTTTTCCCTCTCTCGAAAAAGTGTTTTCAGTTGTGTGAGCGCTCAGTGATTTTTACTTTTTTAAGTGATTTCTGAAGTGTCATATTCGTGCATTACACACGCGTGTGTAGTGATCGCAATGGATCATAGTAAAAAGGATAACTGTAACGTTCACAGTATAATATTAATATTAATAATTACATATAATTATCATTACATATACAAAATATGTAACACCTTCATTGTGAAGGAAGGTCATCATTTCCCGGCGACATGAGCTAGCGCTGTATTGGCAACACTGTGCGGTTTCTCCATAAGCGCCGTTGTGTCTTCTGAACGTGAAAACGACAATAGTAAAATGAGAGTGGCGCCTTTCAGCGGCACCTAGCAGAACTTCTTGCGGACAGTAATTCATAGCGAAGATGGTTTGATACCCGAGTTCAATATCTGCTTAATACTTGTATTTGTGCTGATACAGAGGAGCTTGTAGGCACTGTTATTTATTTATTACCTTGCTGCTAAGCCTTGGTAGGGGCTGGTAGGGGCAGGTGGGGACGCGGCCCCGATCTGACTAGTGGAAAATGTGGCCGTACGTGTACCGGGAGTCAAATGACGCCGGCGCCTCCAGTCGCAGGTAAAGACGGTAGCGACAGAGGAGATTGCGCGGGAAATAGAGGTGGGGGAGGGGTTAGCGCGATGAGGTAAGCCAGATTATATGGACAATGGGCTCATAAACCTCGGTCATTGCACACTGTCCAATTACCTCCCATCGTAAACGCAGCGAAGACAATTGGGTCACATCTACAAATGCTAGCGGAGGAAGTTCGGCCCATTTTTACAAGGATGTTAATGTCAACGGGATAGGCGCCGGGCAGCATCGGAAACCTGCTGTTTGCACAGACATAATCCTGGACATTCCTTCCTTATTATTCCATTATAAAACCCCGTAAAACATAGACAAGAGCGGGCGCCATCTTAGCTATTAGACTCTCGGGTATAAAAGGACCTCAAAAAAACATGGCTTCAGAAGCAGGGCGACAATGTTTGAACTTGCTGGCTCGTTTTTCGTCTGGTAACGAGACTTCTATGTGCCATTCTGCTGCACGGGTCCTCGGAGTCACATGTCATGGTAATACGACACCTGTGTTTCGGCCTTCTCTCTGTGGAATTGGGGCTTTGTTCTCTCGTTATTTTCGCACCCTAATTAGCGAATACTGCGCTCGGGAAGAACAGTATGAGCTTACTATTTTAGTGTAAATTAAAGAGGTGATTCAATTTTTGGTATTTAGCGTCGATTTTCTCCCACTTTCGGCTAACCGCGACGATGGGTATGAGTGATAATGTGATGAAATTGATAAGGGGTAAGGTAAAGGTACCCTGCACACATACCATGAAGGCATATGGAGTAATGTGGAGGTAGAGCTCCACACATTCTTGACCTCGGCCATAGTTGGGATGATGTGATCAGCATCACGCCCAGCCGCCTTTAGTCTCCAGGGTTGCCCCCAAGTACCTATTGGGTGATCCCCAAAGCCGGAAAAATTCCGATGTTAGAATACCCATCCTGGGAATCGAACCCGGGTCTCCCGCAAGATGCTCTGGGGGCACTCACAAAGATTTGATTGATTGATTGATTGATTGATTTAGTTTATTTTACTTCGCGTTTTGTGCCTCTTGGCTAATTTGCGAAGATGGGGATGAGTGATGAAATGATGAAATTGATGAATGGACATTCACAAACAACCAAGCCCGACCGGGATTCGAACCCGAGACCCTTTGTGTCGTAGCTCGCTGTGCCAACCAGGCACGTATCTAGAAATATGTTTCGGGGGGGGGGGGGTCCGAACCATATTGTCTCAGGAATAATAATAATAATGTTTATATTAAAATAATTATAAATCAAATTAATACTAATTACAATACATAGCCTACATTAATATTATTATTACACCATTAGGAAAAAAATACTGTATAAGAATAGAGATATAACAGCGCATATTCATTACGTAGCTTACCTGTAGTTAAGATCGGAATAATTTACATAAAAGCAAGTGCCCTGGTAAATTAAATTAATGTCAAATACATGAATAATTGAATATTTATCGAATAAGAAATATGATGTTACATGTAGTTGTAGAGAAGTAAGTTTGATGAAAATTTTATGCATATTATTTTGGGTAGTAGTGTACATAAATCTTCTTTGTAATATCCTTCAAAGCCGTATGATCCCAATATAATCCTTGTCTTCCAATAAGTTCAGAGGAAATTATACAACAACGGCTAAACGAATATATTTTTCCTGATTTAATTTTAATACTTGATAAATATTTCGGGTGGGGGGGGGGTCCGGATCCCCCTAAATACGTCCTTGGTGCTAACCACTCTACGGCTAAGGTCGGCTAAAGAGGTGAGAACGTAGTAAAGAAACCAGTAATCGATACATCTCGATTTGTTCAATCTTTGATTCGAACATACAAATTGGCGAACCAACGAAGAGACTCAAAAGAGAATCAAAAGAGGTTATGGGTTCTGCAATTAGGTATGTACCTGTTGAGTTCAATATATAAATAAATAAATAAATATCTAAGGCATTGACTGGATTTGGTATTTTGTAGATCTTTCAGTCTCTCCCGAATCCATTTTTAGATTTTAGTTATTTCTGAGATATCGAAGTGGGCATTGCAAGAATTGTGTTTCTTTTGTCTTGCAGCCCCTGTTTCTTTCAGCAGAGAAGATTCAACAGAACTTGTCTGAATGTACCTGCACTCCAGTACCAGCAGTGCTGATCCACAGCATTACAACTGCAAAATACTTTTTTTCTTTCTATTTTTTATAATTGTTTTTCTACCATCTCAAAAGAATGAATTTGTAATCTATCCAGTCTCAGTCCTTTCTATTAAGAGATTGAAAGCCTTAGCACCATCTTGTGGCGATTTGGCAAAGCAACAGTGTATTTCGCCCAACACAACGGGGCCAGGGGAAGCAGGACATGAAAATGGGACTTTGAACCATCCAATAAGAGGCCAGCTTCTATGCACGATACCTTTACCCCAATCAGCAGGGGATGAAATCCAGTCGCAGTACATCAGCAAGGTCTGCTGCTTCATCTACTGTAGTGTTGCAAACTCTACGGTTAAATATCTACGTACAGGTATTTTTTGTATAGTTTTGTGTCATTACCAGCGTAGAGGTAGATAAGGTTGGCATGGAGGATAACATTGAAATGCGACAAGGAAATTACGAAGAATGTCTGTTCAGTTTATTTTCCAAGAGATGATTCTATTACAATTAAATGATGAAAGTAAAGTTTTAAATTGTTCTTTATGAATAAAACATTCTTTTCTTTTCCGAAAACAGACCTTGTCTGTGGTATTATGTATGAACTTTTGAACAGATACAAGTCGATTAAGTGTAGAGATGAAAATAGTTTGAGAATTAATTGAAGGGCTCAGGTGTAAAACATGGTAAGTGACATTTTGGTCATTTTTGAGTTACAAAGTAAAATGTGATATCCTACAATTTTCGAGTGAAATTGCCATGTCATACAATTTGCATTGGAATTTATCTACAGTATAGCTTCTAATAACTTTCTTCTTAATGAACTCAGAAGTGACCAAAATGCCACTTACCATGTTTACACCCGACCCCGTCAATTAATGTATGTAATCATAAAGGTAACTAGAAAAAGAAAATAGACATGCTAATGTTGCTATTTCTTTCAGTATGTCCTTTTTCAGTGAAGATAGCCTCGATTAAATTGTGAATTCTATTATTGTGTTATTATTAAACCAGCCTGCCTCGGGGGGGGGGGGGGGAGAACTGCAACGGTATTTTTACTCTTTTCTCCTGCCTAAGCTTTGCAAATAAAGTTGAATTGCTTTATTTTTCAAATCATTTGAGATAGCCCCAGTTACAACGTGAGGTGCTTTGAAGAACCAGTACGTATACATTAGTTTCGTCTGCGTTTTCAGTGTTATTTTTGCCTATCATAATTTAATGCTTCGCTCTCAGCACAGGTTCACCTTCGTTATAGTTCCTGGAATTTAAAAATATCGCGTAATTTAAACGTTTCTTCCATACCAGCCATGACAACACGCTGCTATTACATACTACTACTGAATGTAAACAATGATTTATCCTACATAGAGCGGCCATATTGCAAGCGACACTAGCGCTCGGGTGGTAATTTTATTGCAGTGGGTCATCTCGGTAGGAAGGAACGAATTGGAATTTTGAGTCGACGTCATTAGAACGAACCACAAGGACACTTCCATTGGACAGAACATCCTTTGTAGATACAAACCTCGGAAATAGGCCTTCTATCCTCTTTTTTTCTTTCATTTCGGCTCCTCCAAAACCTCATATTCTTCTTGTGCGTGCATGCGTGCGCTGGCGGGGGACAATTTGTCGTAGCCTGGCCCCCGGGTGCAAGGTCTTCCCGCCGAGATTCGCCGCGGGGATCCCCCATAACTCATCGCAACCCGCGAAGCTCGAAACCGCCAGCGTTCAATAATGGCGCTGCGGGAGTTTCCCATGATTCCCTGTCGGGCGCACAATGGCGCAGCGGTGTCCCTCAGCCCGACACAATGACACCGCCAGTTTGAGATGGCACGTTCTAATCACTCACCCTGCGGGAGGTGGCGATTACAGATGCGGCCGACAAAGGGCAGGTCACTCAGCATACTGGATTGTGCTGCCGTAGCTCGGGGCCGCAATTGCGAGCAGGAAATAATTTAGGAAGCCGGGCGGGCTGCAGAACAGCGCAAGGATGGAAATCAACCTCAAGATACAATGAGAACAGCCATTGGGTAGTGAATAATGGGACGGGGAGGGACGGCTGAGTGGTTAGAGGGTTGCAATCGTTCTCGAGACGAATGCAAGATAAGCAGCTCCCCAACTGTTGTATAATTTACCAAAAGGCCCGCCGGCGAAAGCATTTTCCTAGCATTTGTGCCTTGCCCAAAATGCTGCCGTGAGAAGTGAAAAATCTTATGGCATTTCAGATGCAAAGACATACGTATTTCATGGCATTTCTCAAAGATAGAATCGGTTCTATTTCCGTAGCATTTTTCGTACAATGATGGCGTAGTGGTAACGTCCTTTGCCTTTAAATCAAGGGGTCCCAGTCCCGATGATCCTATCTGTGCATAAAGTGGACTTAAAACAACAAATCAATCAACCAATCAGAAGAGTCTTGTAGGTCACGAGTGTAGATATAATGGCGGCCGCGTGAGATGTAAACGATGTATCACTTCGCATTTTTGAAAGCCAATAACTATTCAACGGAGAGTTAGAAATCAATGGCGTTGCTTAAATACATACTTCATAGCGTAAACAGTACACGTGTTGTTTTACTTCTTCTATTGTGCATATTTTGTTACTGGTGCAACACTCACGAACACAGAGACAAGACATTATCCTTCGTTTTTTATGTGTTTTTGATTATTTTCTAGTAAAGTATGCAAGGTGATTCAGAATTCCTATTACACACTTCTAGGGGTTGTAGAGGGGACTTAGTAGATCAAGTTTTGATAAGGAACCCATGTCCGGAAACGTACCGTTTTGGTACTACACAAATGACAAGATCACATAATTTCACATCTCCCGCTTCACGGTAGGCAACCCACATTGACGGTGGGCCGCGTCTTCAGTCACCTGATGTCAAGTGTGCTGCTTCCATCTGCTTACACAGCACATGTGGTTCCAACATGATGGCGCACCAGCACACTTTTCCCACGACGTCCGACAACATTTCAATCAATACGGGGACAGGTGGATTGATCGCGATGGACCAACTCCTTAGCCATCACGATAGCCGGCTCTAACTCTTCTTGACTTTTTCGTATGGGACCATGTGAGGAGTCTTGTTTATGAGACTCCTGTAGTGTCGGAGGAAGACCTGGTTGCACGAGTTCTGGCTGAAGTTGACACGATTCAGCACACACCAGGTATTTTTGAGCGTGTGTATGCAAACATCCTTCGAGGTACACTGTTTGCAACGAACTTCAGGGTTGCCACATCGAGCAGCTCTTGTAGTGACGCAGGTAAAGCGGGAGATGTGAAATTATGTGATCTTGTCATCTGTGTATTACCAAAACGTTGAGTTGAGTTGGTGTTTTAAGTCAACTTTATGCACAGTAAGGCTAATCGGGACTGGACCTTCAGTTTAAAGTGGGATCCGGACCACTATGTGCCTCCACAAGGTATCGAACCCGGAACCCCTTGATTACAAGGCGAGGACGCTACCACTGCGCCATCTGGGAGGCCCCTAGTAGTACCAAAACGGTACGTTTCCGGACATGGGTTCCTTATCAAAACTTGATCTACTAAGTCCCCTCTACAACAACTAGAAGTGTGTAATAGGAATTCTGAATCGCCCTGTATTTGAAGTTAAAACTTGACACGTCCTTTCCCATTGCACTAATATTTATTGTTATTAATTACCTTTTCTCTTGTACAAATGTTTATTGTCTTTAATCTTAATTTCTGTAACTTACATATCACTGATAATGTCAGGATAGTGACTGACCTGTATATACTTATCTTGTTAAGAGCTGTTATCATGGAAATTACTATTGTGTTTTGTCTTGTTTTTGGAGTTCGGGCTTGGAGTTTTGAAAGAGTGATCAAGCTGAATGGTAATACACTTCTTTCTATTAGTGAAAACTTGACATTGATTATATTAAGATATTAGATATTACAAAATACCCTGAGAGGCATCACGTGATTGCTGTGAGTCTTCGTGTGATCATTTTTATAGTGTTTTAGAAAAAATATCATGTTCCTTGGACTGAAGAACGTGTCAAACTACTTGTTTGTCTTCGTTCATATAACAAAAATTCTTAATCCAGGAAAATTTTTGGTGGGGGGATTTTTGAGGACAAGAATGTTGCGGGGGGAATCCCCCCTTTCCCCCCAGAATTTCACACACTGCTTCTTGTCCCTCCCTGGGATCGGCACCAATCTCACGAACTTGGTGGGACGCTTTTCCACCTGATACAGTCGCAAACGCAAATTCTTCGAAGGACAAACATTTTTCCTAAACGCTGCTTGCTCCATTAATGACTATCAGTCTCTGTCAAGAGCACGGCAGCCGTTTTTAATGATTTAAAGGAATTCCGCCTGCGCTCTCCCCACACAGGTAATTTCCCAGAGCTTACGGGCATTTTCATATTCTCCTCTAATTTGGAAGCGGGAAGAAGTAAGACGACATGCTCATTTTTCTTCAACATCTTCTTCAATTTCTTTCCTGTCACAGAAGTTTTATCATGTTCAAGAAATTTTCTCTTTTATTTTCGTGTTCCTTCCTCTCCCCCCTCCTGCCCGTTCCATCAGGAAACAAGAATTATGTCTGAAAGTGGAAAACGGAATCTCACAGTGGCAACCGTAGAAGAAAAAAATCCCTGAAATTTCCCATGCAGCACGAAAATTTCCTCAGGCTTGGAAAAATCTTTGAGTAGGGAAACTTCTATCGGCGAAAGAAAATATATCATCAGCGTATAGATTTGATTTGATCTGATTTTTGTTATTTACCGCTGTTTTTCATCCACTTTTGGCTAATCGCGACGATGAGGATGAATGATGAAGAGACACTCACAAAGAACATTCATGGCCAGGTTGGGGTTTGATCACTGTACCCCTGGCGTTGTAGCGTGCTGTGCTAACCACTTCGCCACGGAGAGTGGTTCATCAGTGTCCAGAACACAATAAATATTCCCACCGTGTAAGATGTAATCAAGGGGTTCCCGGTTTCGATACACTGTAGAGGCGAATATGACAGTAATACGGATCACACTTTAAAACAGGGTGGATAAAGATCACGATTTTTATTTAAAAAAATCACTTTTGATGTTTGTTTTTATTTAAATTGATTTTATATTTTTTTTTCTAAAACCACGCCTAATATTGCTTGTATGGTTTTTGGTTGATTGATTTGCACTATTTTTACTTCACTTTTTGTACCACTTTGGCTAATTTGTGAAGATGGGGATGAGTGATGACATGATGAAATTGACGAATAGCCACTCACAAACATCCATGCCGGGATTCGAACCCAGGACCCCTGGCGTCGTAGCGCGACGTGCTAACCACTCCGCCACGGAGGTCGGCTGTATGCTTTTCGGCACCATACATATAGATACATGTTTTTCCTTATAGAAATGCTTTGTCTGGTTAACAGCCTGAAATTTATTTTAACAGTTTAATTAAAGCAAATAAATTATATGTAATTATACATCTTTCTGTTTTTAATACTGTGGATATGAACCTACTATGTAACTGTTTGTTGAGTGTGTTAATGAAGCTATAATAATTTCAGTAACTTTTATTCCAGTGAAAATTAAACAAACATTCTGGATGTACCATATAATTGTAACTTAAAATATTTTTAGCCTTTGTGCTGAATTTTGGCAATAATTTTAATGATAGTTTGCAAAATATCAGCTGCCATGTTTATTTACGTTTAATGATAATGACACTATTTACGGATTAACATTATTAATATATTGAATGTTATTCTACACAAAATGTTTACTATTTTTACCTATAAAATTATTCAATTTTAAATCAAGATAAACTTTAGTGTGCTTACAGTTTACATATTACATTTTCTTTCATATTAGTTTCACCCTACCACGTTTTATCATTTATCATCATGTACAGTCACCAGCAATAATAATAAGATGCCAATATGTGTGTTGCCTAACTACGGCGAAGGGCGAAATTCAATAGCAAGTCTCCAATAGAAAATTCAGCCATGGCCGTATTGTTAGACATCACAGTTAGCGCCATACAGAGAAATGATTATTTAAAGATCTACTTGTGTCATTTTTATTACCAATGACTGTACATTGCGAGCACTCTGCCCAAAGTTAATGGAGAGAAGAATACACCTCTACTATCAAATACCCCATGTACCGATGAGTATTGTACATGCAGTGCTGGTCAAGCGCGAAACTACTTCCAAGCATTAGGTGGGAGGATGTTTCTGATTGGCTCTAACCTTTTTAATGTGATTGGCTGATACATTGTTCGTCAAAATGTTGCCTACCTGAGAGTCGAGCCACGATTGCCCCTACTGCACAAGGACAACTCGTCGTACTTTCTATATGAAGAGGAACGACAGATTGAGAATATCCCTTTTAAAAATATTTTTGAACCTGTTTTAAAACAGTTCGAAACAAAGGTCTTGCACAGAAATCAGAGCGGGAGAGGGTTCATTCAACAGTTCTTCCAAAAGACTATTACGTAGCAATGTATGAGAATGAAGAAAGAGCAGCGCCTAAGATAGAGACATCTGTTGGGCTGCTGCTAAACTACACAGTTACGATGCTTCTTGAGGCCGGTTGAGGCGTCTTGCTCCCCACCGTCTTTGATTCTTAGACCGATTTGGTTTATTTTATACTTCGCTTTCCTGCTACTTCTGGCTAATCGCGAAGATAAGAGTGAATGATGAAATATTTGAAGGAACCCACATCCAGGGTTCAAATCCCAGACCCGTCTTTGATTGTACCCAGGGGTGTTAACAAGGAACTTCCCCAATAAGACCCCACATTCCCCACCTTTTCCGTGGCCCCCAGTTATAATATAAAGTCATATATACTTCTGGACAAACTTAGAGAGACTTGGACCTCATTTTCCTCGCAATCTTCACGCCTCGTCAAGATTGTGAAGAACATCAGGTTCGAGTGTCTTACATAATGGATATTTTCTAATCAGTGGCGGCGATTAGGCGATTTGCTTCCACACTATGGCCTCCTATAAAACTGTCCTTGAACCCCCCCCCCCCCGCCCCCCCCAAGTTTTTGCACTCTTTCGCCGCTGCTGTCTCTAATAGAAACTTGTTCGCGAAGCAAATTATTTGTTAACAAAAAATAACGTTGATAAATTTAGTGCAAAATATTTACAAGGCTGGGAAATCTTCACTAATGCAAAACTTTTCGTTTTGCCTGTCTTTCATAAGTTCCTTGTACAGGAAAAGGGCCAAGAAATGTTAATTTAAATATTGATTTTACGTATAACACCACCTAAATTACATACTGGCAAAATAAGAAAAATAACTAATACTAAAGTTGGAAAATGTAACTTCAATTAGAAAATAAAATACTAACTTGAGAAATCTCAGGAAGAATAAACATTTCTTAACCTACTACCACTGCGTAATGTAAGTTCTACACGCACAATTAAAGGGATCAAAAATTAGAATTAAAGCAGTTCTACGCTTCAGCTGTTATTCCTGTTTCTTTCGTGTCTTTTAATTTCGCACTTACTGTTGTACATGCTGCCATCTAGTGGCATTCTCATTATTTACATTGCACGAAGTTGCACATTAGTATAAAAAGATAGTGAGAATTTGAAATTTAATATTGCTTGTGTGCTATATAATATCATGTATGCGTGGTCTGGATCCTGAAAATATTCTTCACATTTTGGACAGCGATTCGGAAGCAAATCATCTGTATGTTCGAAGGAGATGAAGGCGATAGAGCGCCTGGATACTGTAGAGAAGAAAACTCGCCTCACAGCAGGCCCGTAAACAGGAGAGGGGACATGGAGGCCATGCCTTACTTTGAGCTATGAAATAGTTTAATGTGAGCCAATAAAACATACGGAAATAACATTGACGATTTCCTATTTTTATATCTTGCAAGAATTTCGATTTCGTCCTCATAAATGATTGATTGATTCATTTGCATAAATTTATTTCACTTTTTTGCCACTTGGGTTAATTTGCGAATATGGGGGTTAGTGACGACTAGGTCTCGGATTCTTAGGTTCTAAAACGTGTGCTTTTAGGTTCCTAAAATTGGCTCTCAAAATCCTAAAATAGGTTCTAAAAATCCTAAAATAGGTTCTAAAAATCCTAAAATTGGCTCTCAAAATCCTAAAATAGGTTCTAAAAATCCTAAAATAGGTCCTAAAATCGTAAAATAGGTTCTAAAAATCCTAAAATAGGTCCTAAAAATCCTAATATAGGTTCTAAAAATCCTAAAATAGGTTCTAAAATCCTAAAATAGGTTCTAAAATCCTAAAATAGGTCCTAAAAATCCTAAAATTGGCTCTCAAAATTGTAAAATAGGTTCTAAAAACCTTAAAATAGGTTCTAAAAATCCTAAAATAGGCTCTCAAAATACTAAAATAGGTTCCAAAAATCCTAAAATAAGTTCTAAAAATCTTAAGTTAGACTCGAAAAATCTTGAAGTAGGTTTAAAAAACTTAAAATAGTTAAAAAATCCTGAAAAATGCTGATTAGGTATAGTCACCGGCAATGAAAATGGGACACCTATATCTTGAAATATGCACTATCTTGCATAACATGTGTATTGCCTATTCTTACGTCGATGGCAGATAGTGTTGCCCACGGTACGAGACGGGACAGGCTTTTAAAAATTCGAGACGAGACGAGATTGATCATGTGTCCCGAGACAAACTAATATTTTGGAGACGAGACAGCATTTCACAGCATTTCCACGAGACGAGACAGGCCAAAGTCTTGTCTCGTGGGCAACACTAATGGCAGAACTTACCACTGGGAATTTGCTATTAAAACCCACTCTTCGCTGTCTTGTTAGACAACACTCTTTTTTTCATGTTATCCACCGAAAAAGCTCCACAATTTTGTCTGCGAGGATCATCTTATATGCTGAAAATAATCTTTCAACAAAAATATAGTCAATGGTGTGAACTTCAATGCTAGTATGCAAGGCTTGAATGCCACAAAGCACTGAAGTGACGCGAAAGTGAGCAAGACCGCGCAGATCAGATCACTTTGGATTGTACAGGTGACAGTGGTACCAGACATTTTGCTTTGTTTAGAGCTTTGAAAAATCACCAAGCACTTGGAGAAAAGGTAATCGACAGAGAGTACATTTCAAACACGTTCGTCATTGAATCTCTTCGTGACCAAACAAAGCAAATGCCTCTGTGTGACATAAAAATTCTGTAAAACCTTTAAAAATATATAAAAACCTAAAAAAGGCTTGATTTAGGCGCATAAACCTAAAATAGGTTCTAACAAGCAAAATAGGTTTTTTTAGACACTATAAAACTTCATCAGTCGTTGCGTTTTTTAACGAAACTCTGACATAACTTTTATTTCTTACATACTTGTAAAGGAAAAAGAAGGTTAAAAACCTAAAATGCGAGGTCTAGTGAAGTAATGATGAAATTTATGGACACTCACAAACATCCATGCCCAGGCCGGGATTCGAACCCAGGACCTCGTCTTTATAAATGAATGGGGTGTGCTGTGGAGAGAGGCAGGCTCCAGAAGTCTGCAATACTGAGTAATTTTAGATTTTCGATCTAGCCACCGAAAGTTCAAATCCAAATTTGGGCACGCACAAGCACCATTCATCCTCATTGTCGCGATGAGCAAAAAGTGGAAGAAAAGCGACGTAAATAACAAATCGATCAGTCCAACAGCATTTCGGTACTTCTCTTTTTTCCACATTTTCGGATCTGCTCCCCGCAAACTAAAAAAACCCTGGGTGTGGGCCTGTCACATAGTGAAAGCGAAATTGACGAAGAAAGGATAAGAAAAATTAAAAAGAATGACATGTCACAATTACAATAAACCTGCTGATGTGTAATTGCAAAATAAACAGCAAATATGTTTGTTATTTGTACTCTTTTCTCGCCCCAAAAAAACTGCCAGCCTCAGTGGGGCAGTGGTTAGCACAGCGCGCTACGACGCTAGATTTACCGGGTACAAATCCCATCCTTGATGTTGTTTGTGAATTGAAATCCACTTTACGCACAGAAAGGCTAATCGGGACTGGACCTACAGTTTAAAGAGGAATCCGAACCACTGTGCCATGTGCCTCCACCGAGTATCGAACACGTTACTCCTTGATTACAAGGCGACGATATTATCACGACGCCATCGGGGAGGACCCAGTTCTTTGCGTCTCAACAATTTCATCCTAACATTAATCATTGACATCGTCGCGATTAGTTAAAAATGTAAGAAAAGCGACGCCAAGTAACAGAAATAACTCAAAATCAAATTTTCTAAAGGAGCTCACTAATGAACGCAGTGAAAAACAACCCGCAGGTTAAGTAGGAAAATTATAATCCCTCCACAATGCGGTTTTACTGTGAGAAGGAAATTTTATTAAAATAAAGGAGAAAAAGAAGCAACTTGTAAATACAGCTTACTGAAAGGGAAAATTCTGTGAAATGTGGTTGGAATTCTTGCAAGAGTGACACAGAAAGGCACGGGCGAGGACAAGGAGGAGTTTCGAAGACGGAGGAGACCTCTGTCGGTGCTCAGGAGAACTATGAGGGAGTGTGTCGAGAGGTTAACCTGGCAGTATGTAAATTGACCAGGCTCCGTGGGAGATTTACGGCTTCTGGCACGGCGCAGGAATCATTTTTATCTTTATAAGTGAGGTCAGGTCGAGTTGACGTGGGTCGTTTTTCACGGAGAGAGAGAGAGAGGATGAGAAATGCGAAATGGTGGGCCATCCTTCATTCCTGTAACTCGTGACTCTTTAAAAGCGGCATTGGTTGTCTTGTCTGCTGGTTCTGTTACTTCAGTGCGTCACTCATCCCCAAGGCCTCCCGCGTGGGTAGGAAAGGGGGAGACAGAACTTTGGAGCGCTCGAAAGGGCCGAGGCAACTGGCACGAAATTCTTGCTAGCCACGTCAGGTCTATACTGCTCGCGTTTCCAACTGGCGGCTGGGAAACAACGAATCAGCGATCAGTTGAATTCTCTTCGACTGGCATCGGGCATTTTCGAGTCACGAGACAACGAAAGTTCCTGGCGGGACGAAACAAATGAGGGTCGGATGCGCAGCATGTTGCCAAACGTACTGTAAAACTGAGGAGCGAGTTGATCAGTGTCGTTTCAGGATAAAAGTTGTACACAGAGAAAAATGTTTGTTTGGATTAACCAAAAAAATGGTAGTTGTGAACAAATCGTTTGTTTAAATAGGCATCAACCAAACAATTGTTCACCACTACCAAAAGATTTGGTCATGTTCTATTTGTTTAACGTAAACAATTTTTTGGTTACCAAAACCAAATATTATTTTGGTAAATCTCACCAAATGTAGCCCATTTGTTTAGGAAAATCAAAAAATTACCAAAAGATTTGTTAAATAGTTTATTCATAATTACTTATGATATAATCTGGCTAATTTTAGCTAGGGTAGATAGTTTGTAGGAAGTAACTGATTTCAAAATACACATTCCGAATAGAAAGCTGACGTGAACTAACCGATTTTGGAGCGTGTTTTTTTCTTCTGCGCCACATTAGTCCAGAATCAAAAGGTTGCTCATGGGAGATTCACTTTTATTCACTGCAGTACATTTTCTTCTTTAATTTGTAGCTTTTGAAGAGTGTTAAAGCACAATTTTTCACTATGATTACAATCAAACGTACCATTATTTGTTGTAGTTGTCCTACTATAGGTTCCGGGCAAGAAATGCTTGCCTTCATACTCGCTAGGAAGCTAGGTTTGCCACCTAGAATGTGTTCTTTACTGAAGTTTCTTTTGCTCCGATTCCAACAATTTTACTCGTAAATATATTTCAATTTCTTTAACTTTATGCATTAATTAATAAGTATCCTTGAAACTAAACATTAATAAACAAATTATGGCTTAGGCATAAAGAGTAATAGTTCGATTACATCTAAGTTGAAAGTATAAAATAAAGTTTAAAATAGCTATCAATAACTGGAGCTAATGAAATATCGTGCAGTTTCCTCAGGTAAAAACAATGAAATTAATTTGATAAGTACTGATTTTTCATTGGCATGTTGCATTTTTAACACCGGAAAATTACAGTTAATATTAATTAATTATCGATGACTATATTATTACTAGGGCCAGGATTTTGACGCAAATGCATATTTTTTTTGGTAAGGCAGAAACATTGCATAAGTAGATAGGAATGTGTTTTACACGTAAGTGCCTTTGTTACGGCATTTTCTTGTATTTTTTGACCCTTTTTGGAGTAAAGGTCATTTTTTAAACAGTTTATGTAATTTTTTGGCCTTTTAAGTCATATTATGCATTTTCCTACATTTTGGTGAAAGAAGAGGCATTTTACATGCAAATGTAACCCTTTGAAGGAGAGAGGTTCCCGACTCTCGTCTCATTGCCTTCAGCGCAGTTCTGAACGACTGCGCTTGAAGAAACGAAGATATTCTATACAGTATTGTTGACACAAGCTGTTGTGCAACAATTCAGCTCAAACAATGTGATTTCCCACTCTATCAGTAAATACATTGTCACCAGACGGATTATTGTTTAAAAAAAATGGGTACAAAGTTTTGTGCTCTGTATTGGACATTTTGTCAGGGAAGCAATTTGCACTCTATCGAATTGAAAGTGACTTAACAGCAAGTGATATTGTTCATTTCAAGTACGCTCCTCTTGTGTCGGTGGACGTCGAGAGAATTTTTTCCGTGTACAAGGCTCTCTTGCCGAAAACCGACAATCATTCACTTTCGAAAATTTGCATATGATTTTCGTTCTGTAGTGCAACTCAGTACTTACTGTAAAGGGTAAAAGATGACAAAAAGTAAACTTCCTTACTTATACGCAATGAACATGTGATAGATACTGTAACGTTAATTTGTAATTTGAATTTCTTTTGGTAGTCTATAAATTTGTTTTACAAATTTTTCAGAATTTTTAGGTCATTTTTCTAAGTTTATAGGACATTTTCTTGAATGTATTAGATCATAAATGCATTTTTTAAAGGTCCTTTGTTTGGCAATTTTAAGGTCATCTTAGCCTTAATTACTCGTATTACACACTGATACAAACCATAAGTAATCGGTTCAGTATTAAGACAAGGAAAAGAAACTTACAGAAAAAACAACAGATGACAGCACATTGGACAAAACTAGTTTGAGGTGGAGCAAATTTTTTTATAATAATTATTTTCCAGTAAATGCATCATTAGAAAATAAAGAAAAGGGCAACACAATGTAACAAAATAACAAATAGCAGTTGTTAAGTGAAAAAGAAGATGTAATTCATCAATGTTGCCAAATTGTCGCGCATTTAAATTTGACATATGTGTAGGAATTAAACGGCCCGATGTGAATTTGGAAGTGAACTGTATTGGGATCCTTCCCTCTTATTTATCACCCTGCATTTTTGAAAAATAAATCGGATGATTTTAAATCAATAGGTGATTCTGGAAGTATTTTGAATGCTGATCACGGAAATGACATTCATTTTCCCCCATCACGTCAGGATTTTTCACAATAAAAATTCTCATATTCGCTATTCCATTACGCCTATCACAGAACGCAATAAAACAAATTCAAACAAAGAAAATTAGGTTTTTTACAAATAAATAGGTGATGCTGGAAGTATTTTGATTGCTGTTGACGGATATGACATAGATGTTTCCCTAGATCAGGATTTGTCTCCATGTCATTAAATTCAATCCACCCACTACATTATAACATTGGTTTTTGAACATTTTGTGAAGGATATTTTTATGAGTAATTTCGAAAATAGAACTTATGTAATCAAAGTTTACAAATTTTATGTAAATGTGTCTTGCGAGGATAGTGGTGTATTAAATGCCTCCTCTACTATGTGCATTTATAGTTCAAAATTGGAGGATTTGAATTCTAAAAACGAATATTTTATCACCATCTCAACAGAGCCATCTATTGAGGAAATGATGAAACTACACATTTTATTGTGAAAGTAAGGCAGTTAATATATTGTTATTTTCTGAAAAAATTAGACCTGATGGATAAAAATGGATTTCGTTTTTGGAATCAGCATGCTGAAATTATTCAGAGACAACCGTCATATGTGAGTCATTCAAACCCATGCAGACCTGTGAACGTATATTGTTGGGCATACACCAACAAAGTTTTTTTTACCATTCTTATTTTGAATAACGTGGAGATATGGATGCGCGTGCCTAACGCTGCACCCTTGCATTTTTGATAGGGGAACTAGAGGGAAAATTTGCACCGCCAAAGCTTATTGCGTCACAGTGGTGGGGGAAAAACAATTGAAGGTTGACAACATCTGAGCTGGCGAGGATAAGTGTTCTGGGCCTGTTTAAAGGAAAGTACTTCTCGAAATTGTACTAAAAATACAGCTGATGTTATTTTTGACTACGAGGAGTTAAGATAAGTTGAGATAATGATATATGGGTGTAGTAACAACAAAGTTACAACAGTGGATTACGTACTATGAATTGTGCCATGGCGTTGTGTCTCGTCTAACGCAGTAGTACCAACTTACATGAAAGGTTGCAATTCGGGGGAAATTGAGCACAGCAATTCGGTGTAATCTGGGCACTAACACTTGTTACGTGTACAGTGTCTCTCAAAAGTTTTAGGACAACGACATTTTAAACTAGGCAACCCAATTTACACAAGGCGTTGGTGGGTTGCGTGTAGAGTTAGGCTCAATTTCAGGGTTGCCACATGCACAATAAATATTTATAAAATACGCGAAAGAAATAAAAACAAGTATTAGTGTATAAAAGTATTAAATATATCACTATTATATCGCAAGTGAGAAAATTATTTCTGAAAGAAAAATAATAAGTTTTCTAGTATTTCATCGCTGATGAGTCTACAGAAAGGAAAAGAGGTGAGAGAAAACGAGAGGTGACAAAGGACAGGAGAAAGAGAAAGCGAAAGGAGAAGAGGAAAAGTAGAGGAGAGAAGAAAGAGAGGTTAGACGAGGAGAGGAGATGTAGTGTGGAGAATGGAAAAAGATTCTAGGAGATATGAGGAAAATGTAGCAAAGAAGAGAAAAGAGAAGGAAAACGAGATGAGAGAAGAGTGGAGAGTAGAGTAAAGGAGAGAAAAAGAGAAGAACGAAAAGAAGGAGAAAAGTGCGTGGAGTCGGAAATCTAAGACAGGAAAGGAGATACGAGGAGTGGAGATGGGTGGGATGGAGATAAGATGCGAGAAAAGTAGGGAAGGCGATATGAGATAAAAACAGAGCAGAAGGAGGGAAGAGAAGAAGAAGAAGGAGAAGAGAAGAACAGAAGGAACTGGAGAGAAGAGGTAGTTGTTGCAGAAAATATCGTCTCAGCATCAAGAATTGATGCATTGGTCAAATTATCGACATGAAACATTCAATAACATTTTGAAATGTATTGGAGAATGTATTAGATCGGTGCGAAATGCCTTTTGGCTTAGTTCAGAGCAAGGTAAAATCTTCCATGTAAGATCTTTCATTTTACCTGCGATTATACCACTAAAAACATGAATGTAATTTTAATATTTATAAGAATTATCCAATTTTTGTCCACTTCTCGGTTCGTTGAAATGGAGATTTTGTAATTTAATATTTCCCATCCCCCCATCGTTGATTCCAAACTGAAACATTCCGTTTCACACGGCGTGGACAATGAACGCAATGGGATAGGTCTAAAACTTACGAAAATATTCTGCCACCGGAAGGGTTTGAACCTTCGACCATCAGATTGACAGTCCTGAACGGTAAACACTACCCTGAAAGCTTTCGCTCCTGAAAATAAGTAGAAGGAGCTGACCAATGTGAAATGTTGATGCAATTCTCCTCCTACATGTAATGTGCAAACAATACTTGTTTGTAACAAAGAAAACGAAGGTAGTACGACTCGGTGAAAACATTTAATGGAGAATTGCACATGATGAGAACTTTTCATTCGATATTTGCGGAGGTATCCTTGCATTGAACTCGAGTGGGAAAAGGGGTAAAGTTAGTATGTCCTGAATTGCCACAAATATAAATAGTTATTTCATTAATATTTGTCAGTGTCTTTGAAGCAGTACACAATTATCGTTAGAGTATCATAATTCACGACCTTATACATGAAAATATTCCTTTGAACGTGTGTAAATTCATTTATTTGTTTATTTTTTTATAAATTCCATTTGCAGAACAATGTAGCCACTATACACTGCTATTACAAATAATGTTACCATGCTCTTGTTTATAATAAAAGGAGAATTAAAAAAAAGAACACCTCCTAAGGAGGATCGAACCTGGGACCGCGATCAATGCTTTCAAGAACTCTAACCAATACACCACGCCCTTACCTTCGATTGAAACAACAGTTCTTAATTATTCTGTCGCGTCAATATTGTAAAGGTTATGCTGCAAAGAGAAGTGCAATACTCTGATATAGCTCTGTACTTCTAGAATTACTCTATACACATGAATTTGAAATTTAACTCTGAATTTATTTCTTCGTTGTTAGTATATCTAAGCTTGTGAATATATTTTATTTGTAATTTTATAACGGTTACATGAACATCTACGAAATAGTCACTTGGGTTTCATTATTTATACATTCATGGGAAGCGCTGCTACTCGACACATGTACACATGGACGTTGCAGACGCCGGTCCCAAGAGAGAGAGAGAGAGAGAGAGAGAGAGAGAGAGAGAGAGAGAAAGAAAAAGAGAAAGAGAAAGAGAGAGAGATATCCATTGGAACTTATGAAAAGAAAAGAGTGGAAATTAACAAAGGGGGAGCGCATCGAATATCTTTTCCATGTATCAGTGTATATAGAAACTGTCCATTATCGTGTTGAGATATCACAAATCCTTATGACTAAAAATTTCCTGTATATAAGTTTACAGAACGTTTCTAAAGAGATAAAGTATTATTGAAATCCACATTTACTAAGTGTGTTCTCCAGATCTGACCAGTCTTATGAGGGTCCTGTTCAAAAAGAAATTAGATGGTAAAAATGGGATATAAATTCATTGAAGAGAACAGACAGTGGTGAAGCATGACTTGGCCCAGTTGCAAAGCTGTTGCTAACCACAGCAATGCAGGAGATCGGTTGGGCGATTTTCAGTTACCCTACCATGAACGAACTGATTGGATTTAGGTGCGAGTCATAGACTGTACGCACTGCATAATATTTGAATTCTTCTACAATATTTTGACTTCTTCGTCTTCTCCAAATTGAAACCAACCCTCAAAGGTCACAGATTCCAGACAATAAATTTCAGAACTCATGCATAAGATATATATTTAACCTTAAGAAGTATGACCACTTAACTGAATATTATAATAAATTAGGCTGGATTAAAATGAAAGAAAGACGGAGGTACAGAAAACTAGTGTTGCTATATAAGTTACTTTATACAGGAAGACCTTTATATCTCACAGACAGATTTCTTCCCTTAGGAAACCCAGAGTTATCATACACAAAATCCCAAAGTTCCAATCTTCTGACAATTAAAACTCACAAAACTGAATTTTTTAGTAACTCTTTTACTGTATCAGTGGTTAGGGACTGGAATGCACTTTCACATGAAATGAGAAAATCAATTTCCATAGGTATCTTCAAAAGAAGATTAAGAGAAAGTTTTACGGAGTGATTTTTTTTTTTTGTCAAATTAATACATTCATTCATTCATTCATTCATTGTATTCTGCCTAATTGGCAGGTTTTTCACTGCAATCTCCAGCTTTCTCTATTCTCCGCCTTACGCTTCGTAATAGCATACGACCCAGTTTATTTAATATCATCCATAAGCTGATATCTCTTTCTTCCACGGACTTTTCCTCCTTCAACTATTCTCTCCAAGGCATCTCTTAGCAGGCAGTTCCTTCTTAGACAGTGTCCTAATCAGTTTCTTTTCCTCTTCTTGATGGTCTCCAGCATAGATCTTTTTTCACCAACTCTTTTCAGTACGGCTTCGTTTCTTACCTTGTCCGTCCATTTTACACGCTCCATTTTTCGCCATGTCCACGTTTCAAAAGCTTCGAGTCGTTTCTCTTCATTTCTTCTCAACATCCAGGTTTCTGCACCATATAGTGCTACACTCCACACAAAACATTTCACTAATCTCTTCCTTAGACCTATGTCCATGGGTCCAAAAAAACATTTTTTCTTCTATTGAAAGCTTCTTTTGCTATTGCGATTCTCATTTTCACTTCTTGTTTGCAGCTCATGTCACTGCTTATAGTGCATCCGAGGTACTTGAAGCTATCCACTTGCTGGATTCTTTCACTGTTTGCTCTCACATTAATATTCCTTTGTTTCCGTCCTATAACCATTGCCTTTGTCTTCTTTACATTAATCTTCATCCCATACTGTTCACAGCTGCTGTTTAACTCTTCTAACATACTATTTATGGTTATTTCATCCTCAGCGAATAATGTCATGTCATCAGCAAATCTTATGCAGTTTATTCTTCTTCCTTCCAATTTGACACCTCCTGTTCTCACTTTAACTCGTTGATTCTAATAAATATTTGTGGTGGCCTGTTATGTATATAAACCTATGTATGAGTGTGTGTACATGTATATGTATTTATACGTATATGTATATGTTTTATGTATTTCTTTGAATTACATATTTTTACCGCTATTCGTTTGACATGAATGGTATATGTGTGATCGTTATTTGCAAAGTTTATATATGAATCAATTTATGAATATGTTCTATATTATGAACTTTTGTATGTGGTTGAGTGTAAGAAAAGGCATGAGACTTAATTTCCGCCACAAATAAATAAGAAACAAATAAATAATACAGGAGAATTCGCTACAGGATCTGCAGGCCATGCCAAAACTGGAGTTCCAGCAGGCATTCCAGTACTGTGCACAGTGGAGTACTTTGGAGACAGTTCCAAATAGCTGGGGAATATTGCTAATCTCTCACATTTTTAAAAGTACTGTTTCTTTTTGAACAGCCCTTGTATATGAAAAAAAAATGATTCAACTATCCATTGAAGTGGTGGCTGAGAACAGGGATGGAGGTCACTTTTTTGGGGTTGCAGTGAGTACGCTTTCTCATTAATGTGTCCCGATTCATAGCCTCAGTCGCTTAGCATTCAGGAGGACAGGAAGTGGAGAAAGAGATCTTTGTCCAGAAGACGTGGGCTGTACAGTAGCACGGCAGCTGGGTCCTTCAGCTGAAGAGGCCTCACAATGACATCACGACCAGCGATGAGCTCCCTTTCGGTACACCCTCAAGTGGCAGGCCAGGTAGCGAGCCGCTAATGTACTCCCCCGCAGTCTTGTCTTCTGGCGGCCTCCTGTTCAAACAAGCCCAGCGGCAGGTGGACGGGACACTTGAGTGTGAAGTCGGCGGCTGATAGCTCTTGCTCTTCGCCGCGGAGATGTCGGCCGTCACAAGGATCAGGCGGTGGCTACACGTTTTCAGGATCCGTGTCGCCGTGTCGGGCGGGTGAACAAATCAGCCTTCGTTTGCTCAGCGGAGGAGGCACCCTGAGGTGGGAGAACAAAGGTCCTTTCAGTACACAAATCGGAGGGGGACACGCATTGCATGTAGCGCCAACAGAAATATTTGATATACAGGCAGAAAACAAACGGACACGACTCTGAAGACAATGAATTCTCTGGTAAAGCCGCGCACGGAAGTCGGAAGTCTCTCTATCAACAATGAACAAGCCAAATAATGAAGAAGCCGTACGAAACTATACTCTATTCCGGGAATCTCTGGAGCAAGGTCGCGCATAATGGTAGAGAATGGGAGAAAGTGAGTGGACGGAGTGAAGCAGTACAGATTGCTAACGGCAATCGTTATTAAGCCATGAAAAGAAAACCGCGATCGGAGGGGGGGATGAGAGAGAGAGAGAGAGAGAGAGAGAGAGAGAGAGAGAGAGAGAGAGAGAGAGAGAGAGAAAAGGTGGGGAAAAATCCAACTTTCCTCCTGATACTTATTACAGGATGGTTGCATGATCGGAATTTTGAAACAAAAAAAAGAATATTGGTGTTGGATTTTTGGGTGGATATGTACCAAGAAATGAAACGTCTCACCAGTTCGGCATCTTTGACAGAACCCCAGAGGAAGCCGACCGGACACGCATCTGGTTTCCAGCCACCACCTGTTTTTGTGTAAAGGGATGTTGTCACTTTTGCCTGCAGTGTTAAGACATCCATTCAAATACTTAGGAGTAATATTAACATGTGAAAATTATATTAAAGAAGAAATAAAAAGCAGGCTTAATTCAGGAAATGCATGTTACTTCTCTCTTCATAAACTTTTGTCTTCTCGTTTAATATCTAAGAAACTAAAAGTTAAAATATACAAAACAGTAATTTTGCATGTAGTATTATATGGGTGTGAAACTTGGTCCCTTACATTAAAAGAGGAAATAAATTGAGAGTATTTGAAAATAAGATCCTTAGGAAAATCTTTGGACCTAAAAGGGATGAGGAGACAGGTGAGTGGAGAAGGTTCCATAATTTAGAAGTACATAATTTGTATTCATGTCCAGATATTATTAGAATGATTAAATCATGAAGACTTAGGTGGGCAGGCCATGTGGCACGAACGGGAAAGGAGAGAAGAGTTTACAGGATTCTTGTTGGGAAACCTGATGGTAAGAGACCAGTAGGAAAGCCAAGACGAAGATGGAGGGATAACGTTGAGGTGGACGTAACGGAAATTTTGATTTGATTTCTTCTTTTTTAAGTCCACTTTATGCACAGAAAGTCTAATCGGGACTGGGCCTACAGTTTTAAAATGGGATCCGAAATACTTGTGCCGGGTATCGAACCCGGGACCTCTTAATTACAAGGCGACGACGTTACAACTACGCCATCGAGGAGGTTGGTTGGAAGTCGGTAAGAATGGAAAAGATTGGATTGATCTTGCCCAGGATAGAGACAGATGGAAGGCTTGTATTGCTGCAGCCATAAACCTTCGGGTTTAAGAAGGCTAGAGAGTTAGTTAGTTGCGAATACCATAGCCGCTTTTGAAAGGCGAGCAGGTTTATTAAAAAAAAAAGTGTTTCCTGACGCAGCGACACCCAGCTGCCTGAGCAGTGTGTGGGTTAAACCAGATTGTGTTCACGTGCAGCACCATTCAGGTTCAAGATTGCGCACCACGCAATCAGCAATGAACCGAGGCTACTCTTCACACTTCGCCGGCTTCCACAACAGCCTCGCGCCCCACTGTTTGCGCTCCACCACAAGGCCGCTGCGTGCGTCCGCTTTTTCTCTTTCTAAATCCCCTCCACATGAATGATTTTCAATCTCGTTTGGTCTTCGCGGCTTAAAACCCCTCCTCAAAGCGACTCTTTCGCGGCGTCGCCACACAAAGGATATAATGACAGTAATTAGACCGTTTCGGTGGGGCCCCTGCCTCATTTGCGGCGAAGATGCTCGGGGGGGACCAGCCCCCCCGCTGGGAGGCGCCTTTTCATACTACGCCACCACTCTCCTGTCTCTGACACTCTCCCCAAGGACCCCCTACCTGGGACCAAACTGCGTAAAGGATTAGAGCAGCAGCATTCAAGTCCAAGGTGGTCCTTCACGCCCCCTCTTCCCCCCCTTTGGCAACTATTGTAAAGGCTGGAGCCAAGCCACTGTTGATAATGTGATGAGTTATGGGTTCTTAAGGGGGGGGGGGGCGACGCCATGATGGATTTCACATGTGAATAGACACTGCCCGCTTAATGGCTGGGAATTTATTTTCCTTCGTGGACTTAGCATAGGGCGGGGTGGTAATGGAAGATGTCCAATTGGGGGTTGAGAGGGCAGGGGAGCGGATGTCTCGGTGCCACTTCTGTAGTTTTGGAAGGAACTAAATTATCATCTCAATGGTCTCAGCTGATAACTACTCTATGGAAATAAGGCTACAAGTAATGCCTGAATCACACGAGTCTACAAGTCCGTCCAAGGGAAACGAAACTATATTCCTTTTCCGGAATGTCTGGAGTAGCGACGCGCAGAGGAGAAAGCTTGTGGGCGGTGCCAGACTATGCTGCGCTCTCCTGAATGCAGAATTCCCACAGAACTACTGGACCACGAATGACCAGTCGAGTCGCCCCCTCCCGCGCGACCCCTCCTCTCCGCGCGTTCATTGGACGAGGCACACACCGCAACGTGCGCGCAGGACGCGTTCGCGTTCTCTTACTCCAGACATTCCGGAAAAGGAATATAGCTGGAAACGACGATTCCAAACTCGAGAGGGAAAGCAGGTAGAACACACACTAGACCACCCTGTGGCATTTTGCTTGTATGGGTTCGCTTGCTGTGTTTATTACTTGCTGGGTAGTGTTTGGATGTCTCTTACAATTCGAAACAAACTGTTTCGAAGTGGAACAAATAAAACTGTGACGTTTTGGTCCCTGTTGCACGTTCTACAAAACGCCCACAATATAATACAGCCACAAACCATTCAGTTACTACATTTTCTTTATTATATTTAATGTATAATAATACTATTATTAGTGAATACTATCCTGTGTATATTTGTGCTAATTATAATATTTACTAAGGAGATCAATTTAATCGAATGATTCAAAATAAAGTTACTGGTTTACAAACAAGTTTATCTAGTAATATGATGTGATGAATACTTTCCTTATATATTCTGTTTGCAGTAGTAGTAGTGTCCGGGTCCGAAGCCCTCATTTGGGGCTCGAATCATCATTTGGGGCTCAGTGTTGCCAACTCACCCCACGAAAATTTCACTAACTATTTCGTAGCCTTTTATGATGTATATTTTGAGGGCAGAGTTGGCAACACTGGGCCCACTGTAGCCTATGAGGGGGTCCATTGCTTTGTTTACTGGCAACATTGCCGTAGATTGACAGTGTTGTCAACTGGGTTCACTGTAAAGTTTTATCAAAGGGCCTGAGGGGCTCATGTACCTATGTCTGGCAACACTGTTGGGGACCTAGTGTTGGCGACCTGTGGGCTTTTACTGTAGCTTTTTATGAGGGGGACCCATTGTCCCCTTGTTATATTTGGCAACCCACTTCACAAAAATTCCACTATATGATCTTTCACAGGCTAAGCTAACCTACAAATAGTGGCAGCACTGACTTATAAACCCACTGGGTCCTCTTGGCATGTTTTTTCATGATGTGTTGCTAGGCTATTGAGCATCTTGGCGTATACAATGAATATATTTTGAGAGGGGGGTTATGGCTTTTTATGCTGTACGAATACTGGAAGCTTGACAGTGACAACCAACAGAGTAGGTAAACCTACATCCAGGAACTGGCAACACTAGTTTCTGACAGTGAATTTGAAATAAAATATTAAACAAAATACATGAGTAAACACTGTGAGTACAAATAGTACCAGTGTTATGCCCCCAACTCCAACTGGGCAACTGGGGGGAAATAATTGTACAACAATTTGTACCTAATTGTACAATACTTGTACCTAATTGTACAACTTAGGCTGTGTCCCGATTGGCAAGCGCTCCGTACCGTTCTCTCCTGTTGTTCTCGAGTGCCGTCGAAGTCACGTGCAAGTCGTCCCAATCTACATGTCCCCTTGTAGTATGGTTGTCATTTTTCTCGCCAGGTGTCAGCCCGAACTTCACCCACAGCGCTCTGGGGCGCAAACAAACATGACAATAATTTCCACCTATTTACTACTCATATTAAAAATATAACACGCTATTTCATCATTTACAATTTTTCTGCATTCAGTATTATCGATAAAATATTAAAATATAACTGAGTTTTACATCCTCTAATCAGTAAATGTTGTCTGTACAAAATAAAAAATTAGAATATGGCTGCCAAGCGCAGCGTCACAGCGAGTTCTAGCATGCATCTGTCGCGCCTCTCTGCTCTTCCCTCCAACTCCACGTCTATCGCAAATTCGGACAACAGAGATTGGCTGAGTCCCGGATGGAACAGCGCTCTAGGTGACATCTGTTGCTGATTCGGACGCAGCCCCGGCTACCTCCACTAGTCAGTGTTGCCAACTCCCATTCGTAGGTTAGCTTCGCCTGTAAAATATCATATGGTGAAATATTCTTGAGGTGAGTTGGCAACACTGAATCGCAATTGATGTTGCCAGTGTTGCCCGGGACTTGGAAATAATACGTATTCGCTCACCACTGTTGCCAGCTTAGTCTCTCTCTTTATCTTACAGCAATATTGGTATCTCTATCTTTTTTAGTTGCAGGTGGGTTGCCAACACACTCTAGTTAATAATGCTACATATTATACACACGCACACACACATACTGTGTTGCCATCCATCCACCCCTCTCTTTTACGGCAGTGTGTGTTTGTTGCCGGCACTCCTTGCCCAGTGTGTGTATGTTACGCCAGTGTATAAATTAGCTAAGCCCTTGCCAAGTAAAAAAAAAAGCTCTAGGTAAATATTAGCAACACTGTCGGTTGTTTAACTCTTCCCTCTCTCTCTCTCCTCTCTCTCTCGTAAAAAGCTATAGCAAAAATACCAGTAGGTTGGCAAATTGCTTTATGCACTGCAAGGCAAGCCTCAAGCAGCGTTGCCAGCTCCTGTAGGTAAATATTAGCAACATTATCGGTTGTTTAACTCTTCCCCTCTCTCCTCTCTCTTTTTTGTAAAAAGCTATGGCAAAAATACCAGTAGGTTGGCAAATTGCTTTATGCACTGTAAAGCCACAAGCAATATTGCCAGCTCCTTGCTTTAGGTTAGGTTAGACCCAAAAAACAAACCTTGGTGACTTTTCAAGCAAGGAGCTGGCAATACTGCTTGAGGCTTGTCTTGGAGTATTGCCAACATCTTACTTGAAAAGTCACCAAGGTTTGTTTTTGGGTCTAACCTAACCTAAAGCAAGGAGCTGGCAATATTGCTTGTGGCTTTACAGTGCATAAAGCAATTTGCCAACCTACTGGTATTTTTGCCATAGCTTTTTACAAAAAAAAAAAAAGAGAGAAGAGAGAGGGAAGAGTTAAACAACCGATAGTGTTGCTAATATTTACCTACAGTTTTTTTTTTACTTGGCAAGGGCTTAGCCAAATTTATATACTGGCGTAACATACACTGGGCAAGAGAGCCGGCAACAAATATATACTGCCGTAAAAGAGAGAGAGGGATGGATGGATGGTAGCACAGTATGTGTGTGCGTGTGTGTGTGTATAATATGTAGCATTATTAACTAGAGTGTGTTGGCAACTCGCTTATAACTAAAAAAAATAGAGATGCCAATGTTGCTGTAAGATAAAGAGAGAGACTAAGCTGGCAACAGTGGTGAGCGAATACGTATTATTTCCAAGTCCCGAGCGCCAATGTATATCGTGATTTTTGTAAACCTCTCTCGCGAGAACGATGTGCCACACATGTGTGCGCGTGCTTCTTATTATTTTTGTATTGTGATGCAAACAAACAAATAATAATTGTTTTTTTTTTTTAGGATTTCTGGCCTCTATAACCTCGCCAGGGTGCGTGGGTGCTCAACACCAGTTCTAACGGTCATAGCTATCAAAAGCCTAATGCCTCTGTAGAGTTTTGTGAGTTATTATTTTTTTAATTTGCGCATCGAACTAACTTATATTGGATTTTGATCGTAGTGTGCAGTGTTAATTTGATCAGAGGTGCCTTATCGGCTGGATTGTTGTTATTCTGCAGCACTGTTGAGGTGAAATCCAAATTGTACATGTGCTTGTCGAAATGTTTTTGTATGCGTGGAAGAGTGTGCTTGGACCAGTAGGGAAATTTATTTTTCGCACCGAGGTCTGTCGCGAAAGTCTTCGTGCTTGAATTATGCGAGAGAGTTGTTGTCGAAGATTTGTTCAATAGGAGTTGGCAACACTGACTAGTTGCTTCACAAATTTTTTGTTTTTTAAATATATGATATTTTACAGGTGAGGCTAACCTACAAGTTACAAGTTGACGGCGTAATCTTCTATAAGATGATAAGTATGCAATAAGATGAAGAAGATGCTAACTGGCAATAGCGGTGTTAATGTTTCCAGCTTTCTACCTCTTCTCATCGGGCTTCCCCCCCCTCTTATGGCGCAGTGGTATTTAAGGATTCGATACTCGCACAAGTGGTTTTTGAAACTGTAGGTCCACTCGTGATTAGTCTTACTTACAGGGGACTCTTGTAAACACTACGGGAGCGAAAAAACATGCATACTTCTGTTTTTCCACATGTATGTATGTATGTAATGCGATTTGTGTGGGGGCCAAAATTTTGAATTTACGGCTTAATTAATCTGCATGAATGCTTAATGTTTGATTTTTTTTATTTCTAGTTCGACATGAGATACACACAATTTTTATTTTTTTGAAGTACAGTTAATATTACCTAGTTCGGGTTAAGCTGTAACATACAACTAGCGATCGACACGACCACCTGACACACAGACAGAGAGAGTGTGAGTAAATTCAAAATGTGATTTATTGTGAACTAAACTAACCTCACTCACCCACCCACATATAGTCTTACAGGTAACTCAAAAAGCAGAAAGTAGTACATAGCATGACAAGTCGATTTATCGTAAACTAAACTAACCTCACTCGCCCACTCACATATAGCCTTACAGGTGACTCAAAGGCAGAAAGGCAGCTATATCACTTGTAAGGGTCAACACACAAGATTTATTGCAAACTAAATTAACCTACGACATAAGCCATGGACACATCTTCCAGATAGGGTATAAGCAACTCACCTCTTGCAATTGTATAACGGGGAAAATTAACCTACAGCTGGCAACACTGTTTGAGTTGCTTTCGACGAGCCAAACTTATATTTTGCAAATAGGCTAAAGCTAATCTTCTACAGCTAGAAGCTTGAAACATATACCCTCGCAGAGTATGCCAACTTACCTCATGTAAAAATATTACCTAGTACGGTTAAGCTGTGACATACAACTAACGATCAACACGACCACCTGACACACATACGGAGAGAGTGAGACAGCTTATACGCAATATATTCCTACACATGTACTGGGTTTAAAAGGTAACTTGCAACAACTATTTCACTCACTCCCTATCAAAATCTCCTAACCACATGTTTTTGACACTTGTCGCCAGAACATGGTGGTTTTAGACTGTAAATTCAACCCGATTATTCTATTTGTGCATGATGCCTGCATTTGGAATATTTTATTCTTGGCATACGGTATTTTGCGTGCTCCAGTAACCTTGCGCTCGATTCACGGAAGCTATGACGTGTATTTCCTGTTTCACGAACATGCGAGAATTTTTCACAATAGATAATATATTGCAAGAGCGAGTTGTTTGTGTATATAAATCTAGTTTTGGAAATAGACATGAATATAATGTCAAAAATTATTGCATAACTTAAAAATATTGATATTTATTGCACTAGCAAAGGTAAATGTGGAATGCCCCGGCCCCTCAGCTGTTAGGTTAAACACCATAAAAATTTTATTACTGATAGCAAGCATTCTCATATCGACAAAACAGATCTAGTAATGAGCTGTCTTGCAAGTCTCCCGAGTGAAGGAATATGATGCCACTATAAACTGTAAACAAGATATGCAGTCCCTCGCATGAGATGTACGAGGCTTATGAACCTCGACCTATAGAGTTGTACAATGGATGTTTTTTTTTTTTAAGCATAGCGGTGTGTTTTCGCTTATTTCAATGTCATCGAGCGGGCATGTAAAGAAGGGGAGAGAAAAAAAGGAGGAGGGGTTATAACGGATAATTCATATTTCGATTTCAATATTTTTGCTAGTCACGATTCACCTGCTATCTAGAAGGACACTGGACGATGGCTAAAAGCGAGTGAAGGAGAGAAATGTTATTTTTTTTATTTTTTTGATTGTGTGTGATGAAATAGTTTTAGATAATAATAGTAGGCTAATAGAATTGTAGAAAACGGCTGTATCGTGATGCGAGGCTGAAAGCAATTTCGAAAGCAGTCTCGGGCATCTTCGCGTTCAGCCAACAAGGAAAATGCACGTGGAGGGCGCAACGGTATTGTCCATGGATGGTTTTTCTGAATAAACATACATATCAGTTTTTGCAGTCTCCAGATGGGACCGGAGCTTTTGTTTTGGTTGGACAAGGGGGTTCAGATAAATGCATGGACATCAAAATAAAAGAAAAAAAATTTACTCCACTGCTCACATGTATTGAGTCTTCCAATAACACACCTCGCGGGGCGTACCTACATGTATGCAAAATATAGTTAATGTCTTATTTCTCGAACCTGTGGTCTGTAGATTTGTTTTTTTTTGTTGGCAACAGAAACAGAAAAAATGGCACCATGTTATTGAATACTGATATGGGTGTACTGTAATCATAACAATTTTTCTAGTTAAAAATCTATGTCGAAAAGCAATGTTGGGTGACTTGTCTGTGTTGGGTCTTATTAACAACTTCACAGCTGTACCTGCACAACTCATCGACTACAAGGCAACAATGTTAGGAAATGTGTGCGTGGCTCCGAGAATACAATTTAAAATCACTAATGTGGCATGAACCCCCTCCACTTGTGTGTATTTGAATATGCGAAAATTAGACATTTTGAATAATCGATGAGAACAATCACAAAAAAACAGGTTGCACCTGTATGACGTGTTCAAACTTCAGACGATTTTTGTTAATCTACAAAAGCCAAGTGTGAACGGAGATTACTACGAAAATTGGGAAAAGAAAAGAAGCGAGGCTATTTTGGCTAATGGCAACGATGAGGATGAATAATGGTTGTTTTGATAAAATTGACGAAGTCAATATGCCTAGCCTAAAATAAAATTCAACAATTAATGTTAAACATTTGCCACTCTGAAATGGCGACGGCTATCATCATAATATCACTTGTTTCTAACCTGTTCATATTGGCCCTCTCTCTACCCCTCCATAAATTCGATTCGAAAGGCACAATCATTCCAGTTCTTGAATAAGACTCGCATATGCCCTCAGAAAAAACAAGAGAAGAAATAAATAAATCAAGTCATGTATATTCTTCATCCCCGAATTTTCTTCCACAACATCGCACGAAGCCTCGAGTTTCGGATATTGTTGTTGTGCGACAGGATAGGATAGATGAACCGTATGTTTACCGAGGACCAGACGTAATCAAATATTTTTTTTGAAAAGATAGTTGAAGAGGTTGAGACTATTGGCAGCCTCTTACGCGAATCGAAACCAAATGCTCCTATTATCCAGCGATGAACTTCAATCTCACAATAACATTGAAACGTGTCCGGTGTGCGATCAAAGGTTTTACCGACGAGAACCGGAAAGTAATTTCATCATAATTATTTCACCGGAAACTACATCGGTGGAATCTGTAACATAATGTATTTATGTATGTGTTTGACAATCATATATCACTTACTAGAACAATTTTCACATTGTTTTCACTATGTGAGATGATATTTTATTTATATTTACGATAAAATAGAGGTTTGGGTGTAATAACAGTTTTTATTAATTAATTTAGAGATGCATTTTTTATTTGTTGAGTTAATGATTAGGTTAATTTGTTATTTTCTCGCGAAAAAAAAAGAGGGAACCACAGCTGAAAGAAAATACACAACTTGTATTATTGAGGTCAAGAGTTTGTTTTAACATCACTTTTTGCACACATAGGCTAATCACGACTCGGGATACGTTTAAAATAGAATTTGAAATATTGATTATGCGATCTGACTGGAACTCGGAATAGGACACACTGATTACAAGACGTCGATATATTACCACTTGGTATGAAATTGTAGTGTTTCAATTCACACACACACACTCACAATTTAAAACAACTAAACTGATCGCAGGCCCAACTGGTGGCTGGCATACACAACTATCCATCCACCAGTTGTCTTCTGGGGCGTGTGTCTCGATGAGTGTCAACAACCTCTATTGTGAAGTAAAATCTGTAGGGGTAACATCACTCTCCAATTACAATGTTGGCAAACTTTCCAACTTCATCGTGAACGACGACAAGGGCATAGGTTACCTCATCAAAATTATCAACACGCTGCCTCCGAGATTCTGGAACGTTGCCGAAGGAAAGGGACTCGTGAACGACATCATCAACAAGTTATTTTTCGAGATGCATTTACCTGGCTACCAGTACTGCGGACCAGGTACCAAACTCGAGAAAAGATTGGAGAGAGGAGACAAGGGTGTGAATCTGTTGGACGCGGCATGCAAAGATCACGATATTGCTTACAACACGCACACGAATTTGGATGCACGTCACGAAGCAGACAAGAAATTGGAGCATGTCGCTTTCAGGAGGGTCATGAGCAGAGACGCTTTTTTGGGGGAAAAAGTTGTAGCATTGGGCACCACTATCGCCATGAACACGAAACAAAAATTTGGATGGGGAATCCTACCTAGAGTTATTTTTAACTGGCAACGAGGTGATCTTGGTCAGCACGACGAACCCTCAGCTGTTATAGAAGATATCTGAAACCAGCTTACACTAGTCACTCATAGCTCCCCCCAATTTTCTCACGATAGTGGGTTGCTACCGGCCCTATACGTAGGCCGAATAAATTCCGACCAGAGCCGGATTCGAACCTATGCTGTCTCGCAGCGAACAATCTCAAGACGAGCGAACGCCGTAACTCGCTCAGCTACGGAGGAGGACTCTCTCTCTCTACTTTTTCTCTAATTTTCATCATTATTGTTAAAATTAATCCAAGAGAAAATATATATTTTGTTTTGACATGGGAAATATGCAATAAAAAAATGCATGATCAATAGTTAAGGTCAAAATCTGAATAAACAGTGAGGGTGATACACGCAAGCTTCCAGGCATGTGATTTGCACAGAATTAAATATAAAATGAGAGATGGAAGGTTTTTGTTACTATTAGAATTTAAGGACGGAAAATATGTACAGCGAATGAATACTACGTTTGACTAATCGTGAAGATGAGTATCACAGTACGTTTTTTTTATCGTTCTTATATAAACGTTTGAAACGTTTAAGAACGTATAAGAACGTTTACCGAAACGTTTCAACGTTGAAACGTTTCGGTAAACGTTCTTATACGTTCTTAAACGTTTCAACGTTTATATAAGAACGATAAAAAAAACGTACTGTGATACTCATCTTCACGATTAGTCAAACGTAGTATTCATTCGCTGTACATATTTTCCGTCCTTAAATTCTAATAGTAACAAAAACCTTCCATCTCTCATTTTATATTTAATTCTGTGCAAATCACATGCCTGGAAGCTTGCGTGTATCACCCTCACTGTTTATTCAGATTTTGACCTTAACTATTGATCATGCATTTTTTATTGCATATTTCCCATGTCAAAACAAAATATATATTTTCTCTTGGATTAATTTTAACAATAATGATGAAAATTAGAGAAAAAGTAGAGAGAGAGAGTCCTCCTCCGTAGCTGAGCGAGTTACGGCGTTCGCTCGTCTTGAGATTGTTCGCTGCGAGACAGCATAGGTTCGAATCCGGCTCTGGTCGGAATTTATTCGGCCTACGTATAGGGCCGGTAGCAACCCACTATCGTGAGAAAATTGGGGGGGGGGGGGCTATGAGTGACTAGTGTAAGCTGGTTTCAGATATCTTCTATAACAGCTGAGGGTTCGTCGTGCTGACCAAGATCACCTCGTTGCCAGTTAAAAATAACTCTAGGTAGGATTCCCCATCCAAATTTTTGTTTCGTGTTCATGGCGATAGTGGTGCCCAATGCTACAACTTTTTCCCCCAAAAAAGCGTCTCTGCTCATGACCCTCCTGAAAGCGACATGCTCCAATTTCTTGTCTGCTTCGTGACGTGCATCCAAATTCGTGTGCGTGTTGTAAGCAATATCGTGATCTTTGCATGCCGCGTCCAACAGATTCACACCCTTGTCTCCTCTCTCCAATCTTTTCTCGAGTTTGGTACCTGGTCCGCAGTACTGGTAGCCAGGTAAATGCATCTCGAAAAATAACTTGTTGATGATGTCGTTCACGAGTCCCTTTCCTTCGGCAACGTTCCAGAATCTCGGAGGCAGCGTGTTGATAATTTTGATGAGGTAACCTATGCCCTTGTCGTCGTTCACGATGAAGTTGGAAAGTTTGCCAACATTGTAATTGGAGAGTGATGTTACCCCTACAGATTTTACTTCACAATAGAGGTTGTTGACACTCATCGAGACACACGCCCCAGAAGACAACTGGTGGATGGATAGTTGTGTATGCCAGCCACCAGTTGGGCCTGCGATCAGTTTAGTTGTTTTAAATTGTGAGTGTGTGTGTGTGAATTGAAACACTACAATTTCATACCAAGTGGTAATATATCGACGTCTTGTAATCAGTGTGTCCTATTCCGAGTTCCATTCAGATCGCATAATCAATATTTCAAATTCTATTTTAAACGTATCCCGAGTCGTGATTAGCCTATGTGTGCAAAAAGTGATGTAAAAACAAACTCTTGACCTCAATAATACAAGTTGTGTATTTTCTTTCAGCTGTGGTTCCCTCTTTTTTTTTCGCGAGAAAATAACAAATTAACCTAATCATTAACTCAACAAATAAAAAAATGCATCTCTAAATTAATTAATAAAAACTGTTATTACACCCAAACCTCTATTTTATCGTAAATATAAATAAAATATCATCTCACATAGTGAAAACAATGTGAAAATTGTTCTAGTAAGTGATATATGATTGTCAAACACATACATAAATACATTATGTTACAGATTCCACCGATGTAGTTTCCGGTGAAATAATTATGATGAAATTACTTTCCGGTTCTCGTCGGTAAAACCTTTGATCGCACACCGGACACGTTTCAATGTTATTGTGAGATTGAAGTTCATCGCTGGATAATAGGAGCATTTGGTTTCGATTCGCGTAAGAGGCTGCCAATAGTCTCAACCTCTTCAACTATCTTTTCAAAAAAAATATTTGATTACGTCTGGTCCTCGGTAAACATACGGTTCATCTATCCTATCCTGTCGCACAACAACAATATCCGAAACTCGAGGCTTCGTGCGATGTTGTGGAAGAAAATTCGGGGATGAAGAATATACATGACTTGATTTATTTATTTCTTCTCTTGTTTTTTCTGAGGGCATATGCGAGTCTTATTCAAGAACTGGAATGATTGTGCCTTTCGAATCGAATTTATGGAGGGGTAGAGAGAGGGCCAATATGAACAGGTTAGAAACAAGTGATATTATGATGATAGCCGTCGCCATTTCAGAGTGGCAAATGTTTAACATTAATTGTTGAATTTTATTTTAGGCTAGGCATATTGACTTCGTCAATTTTATCAAAACAACCATTATTCATCCTCATCGTTGCCATTAGCCAAAATAGCCTCGCTTCTTTTCTTTTCCCAATTTTCGTAGTAATCTCCGTTCACACTTGGCTTTTGTAGATTAACAAAAATCGTCTGAAGTTTGAACACGTCATACAGGTGCAACCTGTTTTTTTGTGATTGTTCTCATCGATTATTCAAAATGTCTAATTTTCGCATATTCAAATACACACAAGTGGAGGGGGTTCATGCCACATTAGTGATTTTAAATTGTATTCTCGGAGCCACGCACACATTTCCTAACATTGTTGCCTTGTAGTCGATGAGTTGTGCAGGTACAGCTGTGAAGTTGTTAATAAGACCCAACACAGACAAGTCACCCAACATTGCTTTTCGACATAGATTTTTAACTAGAAAAATTGTTATGATTACAGTACACCCATATCAGTATTCAATAACATGGTGCCATTTTTTCTGTTTCTGTTGCCAACAAAAAAAAACAAATCTACAGACCACAGGTTCGAGAAATAAGACATTAACTATATTTTGCATACATGTAGGTACGCCCCGCGAGGTGTGTTATTGGAAGACTCAATACATGTGAGCAGTGGAGTAAATTTTTTTTCTTTTATTTTGATGTCCATGCATTTATCTGAACCCCCTTGTCCAACCAAAACAAAAGCTCCGGTCCCATCTGGAGACTGCAAAAACTGATATGTATGTTTATTCAGAAAAACCATCCATGGACAATACCGTTGCGCCCTCCATGTGCATTTTCCTTGTTGGCTGAACGCGAAGATGCCCGAGACTGCTTTCGAAATTGCTTTCAGCCTCGCATCACGATACAGCCGTTTTCTACAATTCTATTAGCCTACTATTATTATCTAAAACTATTTCATCACACACAATCAAAAAAATAAAAAAAATAACATTTCTCTCCTTCACTCGCTTTTAGCCATCGTCCAGTGTCCTTCTAGATAGCAGGTGAATCGTGACTAGCAAAAATATTGAAATCGAAATATGAATTATCCGTTATAACCCCTCCTCCTTTTTTTCTCTCCCCTTCTTTACATGCCCGCTCGATGACATTGAAATAAGCGAAAACACACCGCTATGCTTAAAAAAAAAAAACATCCATTGTACAACTCCATAGGTCGAGGTTCATAAGCCTCGTACATCTCATGCGAGGGACTGCATATCTTGTTTACAGTTTATAGTGGCATCATATTCCTTCACTCGGGAGACTTGCAAGACAGCTCATTACTAGATCTGTTTTGTCGATATGAGAATGCTTGCTATCAGTAATAAAATTTTTATGGTGTTTAACCTAACAGCTGAGGGGCCGGGGCATTCCACATTTACCTTTGCTAGTGCAATAAATATCAATATTTTTAAGTTATGCAATAATTTTTGACATTATATTCATGTCTATTTCCAAAACTAGATTTATATACACAAACAACTCGCTCTTGCAATATATTATCTATTGTGAAAAATTCTCGCATGTTCGTGAAACAGGAAATACACGTCATAGCTTCCGTGAATCGAGCGCAAGGTTACTGGAGCACGCAAAATACCGTATGCCAAGAATAAAATATTCCAAATGCAGGCATCATGCACAAATAGAATAATCGGGTTGAATTTACAGTCTAAAACCACCATGTTCTGGCGACAAGTGTCAAAAACATGTGGTTAGGAGATTTTGATAGGGAGTGAGTGAAATAGTTGTTGCAAGTTACCTTTTAAACCCAGTACATGTGTAGGAATATATTGCGTATAAGCTGTCTCACTCTCTCCGTATGTGTGTCAGGTGGTCGTGTTGATCGTTAGTTGTATGTCACAGCTTAACCGTACTAGGTAATATTTTTACATGAGGTAAGTTGGCATACTCTGCGAGGGTATATGTTTCAAGCTTCTAGCTGTAGAAGATTAGCTTTAGCCTATTTGCAAAATATAAGTTTGGCTCGTCGAAAGCAACTCAAACAGTGTTGCCAGCTGTAGGTTAATTTTCCCCGTTATACAATTGCAAGAGGTGAGTTGCTTATACCCTATCTGGAAGATGTGTCCATGGCTTATGTCGTAGGTTAATTTAGTTTGCAATAAATCTTGTGTGTTGACCCTTACAAGTGATATAGCTGCCTTTCTGCCTTTGAGTCACCTGTAAGGCTATATGTGAGTGGGCGAGTGAGGTTAGTTTAGTTTACGATAAATCGACTTGTCATGCTATGTACTACTTTCTGCTTTTTGAGTTACCTGTAAGACTATATGTGGGTGGGTGAGTGAGGTTAGTTTAGTTCACAATAAATCACATTTTGAATTTACTCACACTCTCTCTGTCTGTGTGTCAGGTGGTCGTGTCGATCGCTAGTTGTATGTTACAGCTTAACCCGAACTAGGTAATATTAACTGTACTTCAAAAAAATAAAAATTGTGTGTATCTCATGTCGAACTAGAAATAAAAAAAATCAAACATTAAGCATTCATGCAGATTAATTAAGCCGTAAATTCAAAATTTTGGCCCCCACACAAATCGCATTACATACATACATACATGTGGAAAAACAGAAGTATGCATGTTTTTTCGCTCCCGTAGTGTTTACAAGAGTCCCCTGTAAGTAAGACTAATCACGAGTGGACCTACAGTTTCAAAAACCACTTGTGCGAGTATCGAATCCTTAAATACCACTGCGCCATAAGAGGGGGGGGAAGCCCGATGAGAAGAGGTAGAAAGCTGGAAACATTAACACCGCTATTGCCAGTTAGCATCTTCTTCATCTTATTGCATACTTATCATCTTATAGAAGATTACGCCGTCAACTTGTAACTTGTAGGTTAGCCTCACCTGTAAAATATCATATATTTAAAAAACAAAAAATTTGTGAAGCAACTAGTCAGTGTTGCCAACTCCTATTGAACAAATCTTCGACAACAACTCTCTCGCATAATTCAAGCACGAAGACTTTCGCGACAGACCTCGGTGCGAAAAATAAATTTCCCTACTGGTCCAAGCACACTCTTCCACGCATACAAAAACATTTCGACAAGCACATGTACAATTTGGATTTCACCTCAACAGTGCTGCAGAATAACAACAATCCAGCCGATAAGGCACCTCTGATCAAATTAACACTGCACACTACGATCAAAATCCAATATAAGTTAGTTCGATGCGCAAATTAAAAAAAATAATAACTCACAAAACTCTACAGAGGCATTAGGCTTTTGATAGCTATGACCGTTAGAACTGGTGTTGAGCACCCACGCACCCTGGCGAGGTTATAGAGGCCAGAAATCCTAAAAAAAAAAACAATTATTATTTGTTTGTTTGCATCACAATACAAAAATAATAAGAAGCACGCGCACACATGTGTGGCACATCGTTCTCGCGAGAGAGGTTTACAAAAATCACGATATACATTGGCGCTCGGGACTTGGAAATAATACGTATTCGCTCACCACTGTTGCCAGCTTAGTCTCTCTCTTTATCTTACAGCAACATTGGCATCTCTATTTTTTTAGTTATAAGCGAGTTGCCAACACACTCTAGTTAATAATGCTACATATTATACACACACACACGCACACACATACTGTGCTACCATCCATCCATCCCTCTCTCTCTTTTACGGCAGTATATATTTGTTGCCGGCTCTCTTGCCCAGTGTATGTTACGCCAGTATATAAATTTGGCTAAGCCCTTGCCAAGTAAAAAAAAAACTGTAGGTAAATATTAGCAACACTATCGGTTGTTTAACTCTTCCCTCTCTCTTCTCTCTTTTTTTTTTTTTGTAAAAAGCTATGGCAAAAATACCAGTAGGTTGGCAAATTGCTTTATGCACTGTAAAGCCACAAGCAATATTGCCAGCTCCTTGCTTTAGGTTAGGTTAGACCCAAAAACAAACCTTGGTGACTTTTCAAGTAAGATGTTGGCAATACTCCAAGACAAGCCTCAAGCAGTATTGCCAGCTCCTTGCTTGAAAAGTCACCAAGGTTTGTTTTTTGGGTCTAACCTAACCTAAAGCAAGGAGCTGGCAATATTGCTTGTGGCTTTACAGTGCATAAAGCAATTTGCCAACCTACTGGTATTTTTGCCATAGCTTTTTACAAAAAAGAGAGAGGAGAGAGGGGAAGAGTTAAACAACCGATAATGTTGCTAATATTTACCTACAGGAGCTGGCAACGCTGCTTGAGGCTTGCCTTGCAGTGCATAAAGCAATTTGCCAACCTACTGGTATTTTTGCTATAGCTTTTTACGAGAGAGAGAGGAGAGAGAGAGAGGGAAGAGTTAAACAACCGACAGTGTTGCTAATATTTACCTAGAGCTTTTTTTTTTACTTGGCAAGGGCTTAGCTAATTTATACACTGGCGTAACATACACACACTGGGCAAGGAGTGCCGGCAACAAACACACACTGCCGTAAAAGAGAGGGGTGGATGGATGGCAACACAGTATGTGTGTGCGCGTGTGTATAATATGTAGCATTATTAACTAGAGTGTGTTGGCAACCCACCTGCAACTAAAAAAGATAGAGATACCAATATTGCTGTAAGATAAAGAGAGAGACTAAGCTGGCAACAGTGGTGAGCGAATACGTATTATTTCCAAGTCCCGGGCAACACTGGCAACATCAATTGCGATTCAGTGTTGCCAACTCACCTCAAGAATATTTCACCATATGATATTTTACAGGCGAAGCTAACCTACGAATGGGAGTTGGCAACACTGACTAGTGGAGGTAGCCGGGGCTGCGTCCGAATCAGCAACAGATGTCACCTAGAGCGCTGTTCCATCCGGGACTCAGCCAATCTCTGTTGTCCGAATTTGCGATAGACGTGGAGTTGGAGGGAAGAGCAGAGAGGCGCGACAGATGCATGCTAGAACTCGCTGTGACGCTGCGCTTGGCAGCCATATTCTAATTTTTTATTTTGTACAGACAACATTTACTGATTAGAGGATGTAAAACTCAGTTATATTTTAATATTTTATCGATAATACTGAATGCAGAAAAATTGTAAATGATGAAATAGCGTGTTATATTTTTAATATGAGTAGTAAATAGGTGGAAATTATTGTCATGTTTGTTTGCGCCCCAGAGCGCTGTGGGTGAAGTTCGGGCTGACACCTGGCGAGAAAAATGACAACCATACTACAAGGGGACATGTAGATTGGGACGACTTGCACGTGACTTCGACGGCACTCGAGAACAACAGGAGAGAACGGTACGGAGCGCTTGCCAATCGGGACACAGCCTAAGTTGTACAATTAGGTACAAGTATTGTACAATTAGGTACAAATTGTTGTACAATTATTTCCCCCCAGTTGCCCAGTTGGAGTTGGGGGCATAACACTGGTACTATTTGTACTCACAGTGCTTATTCATGTATTTTGTTTAATATTTTATTTCAAATTCACTGTCAGAAACTAGTGTTGCCAGTTCCTGGATGTAGGTTTACCTACTCTGTTGGTTGTCACTGTCAAGCTTCCAGTATTCGTACAGCATAAAAAGCCATAACCCCCCTCTCAAAATATATTCATTGTATACGCCAAGATGCTCAATAGCCTAGCAACACATCATGAAAAAACATGCCAAGAGGACCCAGTGGGTTTATAAGTCAGTGCTGCCACTATTTGTAGGTTAGCTTAGCCTGTGAAAGATCATATAGTGGAATTTTTGTGAAGTGGGTTGCCAAATATAACAAGGGGACAATGGGTCCCCCTCATAAAAAGCTACAGTAAAAGCCCACAGGTCGCCAACACTAGGTCCCCAACAGTGTTGCCAGACATAGGTACATGAGCCCCTCAGGCCCTTTGATAAAACTTTACAGTGAACCCAGTTGACAACACTGTCAATCTACGGCAATGTTGCCAGTAAACAAAGCAATGGACCCCCTCATAGGCTACAGTGGGCCCAGTGTTGCCAACTCTGCCCTCAAAATATACATCATAAAAGGCTACGAAATAGTTAGTGAAATTTTCGTGGGGTGAGTTGGCAACACTGAGCCCCAAATGATGATTCGAGCCCCAAATGAGGGCTTCGGACCCGGACACTACTACTATTCTGTTTCCAGCTTTAAAACGAAGTAGGTGTGGCCAATAAGTTACCGAAATTTGTATTAATGCGCGCGGTGGCCAGTTTCTATTCGCCAGCACTTGCCCCTCCCTCCCAGCGCACGTGTTAGCTTCGGTGTCAGTATTTTCCACAACGTTATAGTGTGACTTTTAAAAATGTGCAAATATTAGTTTTTAAAATGAACACTGTTGTAAATACGAGAGTTGAAGAAAATATAATAAAATAGAGGTAAACACTTACCAACGATGTCAGTTGTCGTCACTGGTAATATACCATGTAAGAAGAATTCACACAGCTGACCGTTGTAGCGGAGTTGTTATCACTGTGAGCTACAACGCCAGGAGTCCCGAGTTTGAATCTTGGCCTGGGCAAGGATGTTCTTTGTGAGTGTTATTTCATCAATTTCACCATATCATCACTCATCCTCATCCTCGTGATTAGCCAAATGTGGCAGAAATGCGAAGTAAAATAAACCAAATGAATCATGCAATAATTTAACCAGCGTAGTCAAACTCATATCCATGAGAAAAAAAACATCCACTTTTCTGCTGACGGCAGCAAGTCCAAAATCGGCTAAAATGTGCCATCCGTGTTTTTGTTCGGCTGAATTTCCTTGCGGAACGCATAAATGCTTGTTTTTAAGACACCTGTTCAGAAGTCAACGATTCAACACAATACTCTGGATTCACCGCAATTTTGGTATCGCCACTTGTTCAAGGTTTCAAATGTAGATGTTTTGTAACACTTGCTGTTGAAGCCACATCAACATTCAATGATACGTACTTACAACCTACTATAAACACTACGCAAAATCTCGAGAACCACCACACGGCAACGGAGAGGAGGGCAGGTTTTGCAGAGTCGAGGGGAGGAAAGCTATAAATAGCCGTGTGCTTGAGGGTTTCGGAAGATTCTTGACCACGAGAAGTAGTGTCTCCAACTATGTTATTTTTTCCCTTATGAATTAGATACAAGAAATGTGAAGTGCTTATTACGTACACTCGTGTTGGAACATTAATAAAACTTTGTAGTTGCGAAGTTGGCTGTATAGAAATTAGATACGATAACAGCTTTGGAATATTACTGAATTGTAACGATGTTTCTATAAAGGTCGGGTAGCAACACTGAATGGCACAGTTTGCCCATCTGTAACTCCAAAAGCTTGTGTCCCCGCCCTCTACAAATTCCTTCTTGCAAGCAGTTGCCAGTGTATGCATCTGGCATTTTTCTTTGACAAACTGGGGGAATTCGGGTTTTTGAAATCTGAGCATGTTTTATGTGGGATGTAAAGGAAAGGAAGCGTAGGTGGATCATTTAATAAATGCTAAAGTAACATTCCGAACGATTTTAAGCATCACTGGTTGTATTTGCACCAACCACTTTGGCTTTCTCAAAGGTTTCCCTACAATCTTTTGCAGTGTGTTAATTTTACCATTCTAGATAAAACGCATGAAGTTGAAAGTAGTGTGTGCGTGTTTGTGGTATATACATCCACACGTGTGTAATCTAGAGATTCCCATGTCAGTCACTGTCAGTCTAAATCACGTTTTCTGATTCTGTCTAGTCCGGTGTTTCAAGATTATAGACTTTACTTAATATTGCGAATTTGCAACACTGCACAACACAGAGTGACGGACAAGTAGCGGGAATTTCGTTAATTTGAATGAGTGAATGTCACCGTAGGTGCTTTACTAAAAAATGGTTATGAATTCATAAGCAAGGATAAGGCTAGTAAATGCTTTCAACAGCATACAATGCTGTATTACTCTAGTTTCAAGACGGCATTGAATGGACTATCTATCAGGGTGGAAAAGGTCTGCGGAGGGACTACTGCCAGAATCCACCAATAGGGGTGCACTGGCTTTCTCTAGAACACGTGCTTTTGTTTACATCCACTTCGTAGTGGAAAAAAATGGACTTTAAATGGATGGCTATTTTTTATTTTTATTCTGTGCCCTTACATAATTCGTAAACATCTCTACGTATTTTGGCGGCGATGTTGCTACGTTTCAAACTTCATTGTTGTTTCCACGGCAGACCATTTTCACGGAACCCGCTTCCTGACCAAAGTGACGTCACCCCTACTTTGCCAATGAACACGTCCAGTTGGCGCATGCGCACTTCCGTCCAAGGTCTCGGCTAAGGCAGCCAGACAGATTTCCTGCCCGATTTTCCAGTTGGACTCAGTGTTGCCACATGAAGGGAAATTTCCCTTTTGCAGGGAAAATTCGGACCGAATTCTTAGTCAAAAGGGAAAAGGGAATTTTGATGAAAAATACCACAATTTCAGGGAAATTTTAAGACAACTGACTTTACGCTTTACAGTTTATGTTAATTTCCAATTTCATATCCACATTTTAATCCTTTTAATTTTTTTTCCATTCCTTCTTATTCTCATCCTTTGAATATAAGCCTGTCTCTATTTATATATGTGTTAAATTTCTTGTACGTACGTTGCTTTTATGCATCTTCGGATAATAGTAACGATAAGGATTAACGATTTAATGGTTGCTGACCAGGATACAAATCTGGGACATCTGGGAAAATAGCGATGAAGCTGAAAAATTTGTTTAATATTTTTTATTTATTTGAAATTGACCAACGTAAATACTACTACTGCTGCTACCATCACCATAACTAATAATAATAATGATTACAACTTCTGCTGCTACAACCTATTATTATTATGTGATGTTTTTGGTGAAGGGAAAAATTGGTCCGAAAAGGGAAATTTTGACTCTTAGAAAGGGAAATTGTGCCCTCATATTGTGGCAACACTGGTTGGACTTGGACTAGTTGTGTAGTACTTGTTCATCTGCTAGTTTTCGCCTTACACGATACTCTTTCTGGTACTTCTCGGTATACTTTTGTTCCCACAAGGCATTGCGCAGAACAAGCTAAAGTCCATTTTTTTCCACTACGAAGTGGATGTAAACAAAAGCACGTGTTCCAGAGAAAGCCAGTGCAGCCCTATTGGTGGATTCTGGCAGTAGTCCCTCCGCAGACCTTTTGCACCCTGATAGATAGTCCATTCAATGCCGTCTTGAAACTAGAGTAATACAGCATTGTATGTTGTTCAAAGCTTTTACTAGCCTTATCCTTGCTTATGAATTCATAATCATTCTTTAGAAAAGCACCTACGGTGACATTCACTCATTCAAATTAACGAAATTTCCGCTACTTGTCCGTCACTGTGTTGTGCAGTGTTGCAAATTCGTAATATTAAGTAAAGTCTATAATCTTGAAACACCGGACTAGACAGAATCAGAAAACATGATTTAGACTGACAGTGACTGACATGGGAATCTCTAGATTACACACGTGTTGATGTATATACCACAAACACGCACACACTACTTTCAACTTCATGCGTTTTATCTAGAATGGTAAAATCAACACACTGCAAAATATTGTAGGGAAAACTTTTAGAAAAGCCAAAGTGCTGGTGCAAATATAACCAATGATGCTTAAAATCGTACGGAATTTTACTTTAGCATTTATTAAATGATCCGCCTACGCTTCCTTTCCTTTACTTCCCACAAAAAACATGCTCAAATTCAGGAACCTGAATTCCCCCAGCTTGTCAAAGAAAAATGCCAGATGCATACACTAGCAACTGCTTCCAAGAAGGAATTTGTAGAGGGCGGGGACACAAGCTTTTGGCGTTACAGATGGGCAAACTGTGCCATTCAGTGTTGCTACCCGACCTTTATAGAAACATCGTTACAATTCGGTAATATTCCAAAGATGTTATCGTATCTAATTGCTATATAGCCAATTTCGCAACTACAAAGTTTTATTAATCTTCCAACACGGGTGTACGTAATAAGATCTTCACATTTCTTGTATCTAATTCGTAAGGGAAAAAATAACATAGTTGGAGACACTACTTCTCGTGGTCAAGAATCTTCCGAAACACTGTTACCCTCAAGCACACGTCTATTTATAGCTTTCCTCCCCTCGACCCTGCAAAACCTGCCCTCCTCTTCCTTGCCGTGTGGTGGTTCTCGAGATTTTGCGTAGTGTTTATAGGTTGTAAATATCATTGAATGTTGATGTGGCTTCAACAGCAAGTGTTACAAAACATCTACATTTGAAACTTTGAACATGTGGCGATACCAAAATTGCGGTGGATCCAGAGTATTGTGTTGAATCGTTAACTTCTGAACAGGTGTCTTAAAAACAAGCATTTATGCGGTCCGCAAGGAAATTCAGCCGAACAAAAACGCGGATGGCACATTTTAGCCGATTTTGGACTTGCTGCCGTTAGCAGGAAAGTGGATGTTTTTTTTCATGGATATGAGTTTGTCTACGCTGGTTAAATTATTGCATGATTCATTTGGTTTATTTTACTTCGCATTTCTGCCACACTTGGTTAATCGCGAGGATGAGTAATGATATGGTGAAATTGATGAAATAACACTCACAAAGAACATCCATGCCCAGGCCAAGATTCAAACTCGGGACTCCTGGCGTCGTAGCACACAGTGATAACCACTCCGCTACAACGGACAGCTATGTGAATTCTTCTTACATGATATATTACCACTGACGAGAACTGACATCGTTGGTAAGTTTTTACCTCTATTTTATTATATTTTCTTCATCTCTCGTATTTACAACAGTGTTCATTTTAAAACTGATATTTGCACATTTTTAAAAGTCACTCTAGTCTCGAAACGTTGTGGAAAATACTGACACTGAAGCTAACACGTGCGCTGGGAGGGAGGGGCAAGTGCTGGCGAATAGAAACTGGCCACCGCGCGCATTAATACAAATTTCGGTAACTTATTGGCCACACCTACTTCGTTTTAAAGCTGGAAACAGAATAGAGCGGCTTGAGGCAGAACATTAGACAATAGCTACTTGAGTTACTATGAAAAATTAAAATTAAAAGACATGCATTGGCTCGAAAGAAAATATGGTAGTCGAGGTATACTCAACAAGCTCTTTAATGAACACGGACATGTATACTCATGCACGAAACACGCAGGATTCAATCATAAATAAATATTTTCTTGAACTTGTCAAACATTTAATACATTGGTAATGATAAGGATTTTCATTATCGACTAATCACATCTGTAAAGTACAAATGCCTTCGCTTTGGATGACTAAATATCATCGAGCAGCGAACAAAAACAACCACCACAGAAGAAAGAACTCTTTTCTTTGCCAAATTCACAGATTATCTTCGCTCTGATTAGCTGTTCCAGCAGAATCTATCTAGCAGAGAAAGCCACTTGCAATGAGAACAAGGTCTGATCGTCAAAACCAATCCAGCAGCCAGCCTGGTAGACATCACTTTCAGCCATGTAGCCAGTGCACATAATTATCAATATATATACACCATTTTCTTTTAGATATTATTTAGTATCGAACATTCAGCACATCTCCAAATCCCGGTCACTTTCAGAGAAGCCAAGCAAAGGTCATTTGCCTTGCCCCCTTTTGTGAGCCCACAAAAGGGCTATATTTACGTTTTCTCTCCCAGAAATCCCTTTGTCTTCAGCACGTCCAAGATTTTCCATTCTTCCCCGCAACCAACCCCCTCCTCCACGTCAGCCAATAGAAACTGGACATGTACAAGTACAAGACCCTAACCCAACTGTAAATTTTGGCGGTTGAGTGAAATCAGTCTGTGTCGAGAATTCAGGTGACAAGTGTGTGTCTAGAAGTTGTACCAAAAGTCCGTTGTTGAGAGATTGCGCTGGAAGTATGTGCTGGAAGGTGATATAGAAGTGTGTTGAGGATTTGCCTTGACAAGTCTTTGTCAAGAGGTTGCGCCGAGAGTCCGTGTTAAAAGGATTATACTGAACATTGTGTGTGTAGAAGTCAGTGTCCGTCAATGCTCAGAGCATAGCATTTAACACTTGATTTACGATGAACGGGACAGTTTTCGTTACGAACGAGACATATAACTTTTGCATATAAAAGTATGCATGTAAGTGGTCAGTGTACAGAACTTTGGTGAGAAGAAAGTGTGTCCCTACGTCGTCCAAGGGCAGTGCGTTCGACACCTCAGGAAGCAGCCGCTGGTGTAACGGTGCCAGTGGTGCCGCAGTGTGACTGACACAACGGACACTTGGGGCAACCAGGTTCCCTAACGGCAGACAATGGAGACATCAATACACATCGCCATGACATCGGAGTAAGTGTGGCCGGAATCATAATCAAGCGGTGGACCTCATACACATCAGACACATGTAGTGATTCTTAACCAAATACATATTCACATATTACAGTTCATAGCAGATCCTTATATAATTTCATATGCAACCCCCTCCTTTTCATTCATTTCAATAATATTTTCTATTTGTTTATGTGCACCGTGCAGGTACGGCCGGGCATCGAACCCTGGACGGCTTGGTCCCCAACCGCCTATTGTTCGGCTTCAACCAAGCGGTCCAGGGGGGAAAGAGGCCACACAGTCCAACGCCAACTATGGTACTCCTACTGGAAATCCAGTTCCACGTGATTCTAACCGGAGGCAGTTCCGAGAAGGATATTTTCGAAGAAAGGGAGTATTTTAGAGGCAGAAAATTAAAGGAAATGCAAAAATGGGGAAACATCTAAATGTGTAAGTAATATGCAAATTGGGCATCATATATTAATTCACTATCACATTATATAATCTTTCTCACGTCTGCTACTGTTTTTCACCTTCTTAGTTAAGTATATATATAGCCTATACCTGAAAAACATTTTAATTGAAAATCAATCTAAGTATTAATGAAACTAAGAAGTGTCTTTCAACAAATTAATTGATAATAGCAAATTTTATGGAGTAAATATCTGATGTAAAGACACGTGCGTGCACTCCTGTACAGCAAGGTCAGCAGTGCAAGCCCACAGCATTACAGTTGCAAAATAGTCTTTTTAACTGTTATTTTTTTTTAATATTTCGTTCCTGTTATACCAACAGAATCAACTTAAAAGCCTTCAAGATTAGTCTCTTTTTGATATCGGGACATCTGCACCATCTTGTGGCGTGTTGACAAAACACATGCGACCGATCACCCTTGCCAGGGTGTATCCAAGGGAAGAAGAACCCGAAACAGAAACTGGCGACCTTGAACCGTCCAATGAGAGGCTACTTTATACGGAGGGAAACTTTCCCCCCAATCTGCAGGGGCCAAAATAACAGTCCAGTACAATCAGGGAGGTCAGTTGGTGTACAGGGTCAACGAAGTTACCAATAAGGCCTGTTTTATACAGCGTATATTGATACACTTATAAGTTGCATTGTATCTTCTGCTAATACTAATTGAGGCGAGTGTACTCAGAATTGCACGTTCAAGTGTCTATACTATAAAGTTTGAAAGCAGAAATATGATTGCTGAGCTGATATATGTATGACATAGTCTATGTGAAGACAAACGTTTCAGAGCTTTCGGTCTATTAAAACATCTAACACGATCACAGACACATAATCAGAAAATAGTTGGTAACACTAACTGGACACGTGCATATTTCTACAACCGCTTAGGAGGTTAAAAGTTACTGTCTTTCGGGCGTGTGAATTTCTGTTTGTATTGTTTGTTCTTGCGCACCTCTCTCATTAAGGGGACGTGAAGGGGGCAGTTGTCCCCCAAACTTTTGCCACTTTTCGCCCCTGCACCATGGCCTCTTAATGCATGTCTACAGAAAAAAAGTCAACTGTTCTCCCCCTTCCCCCTTCGCCACTTTTGTCACCCAATCGCAGACATAGAGAGATAACACAACTAACGAATAGTGTGTGACGGATTGTTAATAACAAGAAATTTGCTGGAAAACGAAGTTGGATAGTTCAATTTCATAGGAAATACAGAAATACACCTTTCTTCCCCACCCAAGTTGCTTGGATCTTTCGTCGGGTTGAAAATACTTAATTTTGTATGTAAGGAGCATATTATTACTTAATAACAGTGATAAGATTCCTCTACATAAAATTTCTGAGCATTAAGGGGGCAACTGCCCCACTTGCCGCCGCCCCCCCGTGAACCCTTATGCACATGAGTGTTCTAGGAATTCTGATATTTCAGGATTTTGAATATCATACTGATTTTTAGAAAGGAGAGATTTTTTCTCACCATAGTTCAAAGGTCCAGCATCACTTGGAACCATGATCAACAGCAAAAAATGGCGCGTAGCAGCATGGCTTGCTTTTACACAGCTATGATGTTCAAGCGTCCCCCCTTTCTACCCCCCAACCTTAGCCACGACCTTAAGGAACCGGTATCCCTCACCGGTGCCACCCTTATAATCCTCCTCTTAGCTTGATCTTCTTTATTCCATCAGAAGCCAATCTTTGGCCGCGGCGATATTTCCCCCGTGCATTGTCAAGTTCGCATCCAATTTGTGTGGGCAAATTGAGGGGCTGCGATAGGCACCTCCCTCGGTGGCCGTTGGGCCTCCTCAGGGTCCCCGATCGCTATTTAACCAAGATTAGGCCGCGAGTCTGCTGAGGGCTGTAAACTTATTCGTCGTGTCGGCAGTTTTAATCAACCGTTGTTTAGCCGTGGAAAGAAAACCACGCTCGGAGAGAGAGAGAGAGAGGAGAGAGGAATGGAAGAGAAGGTGGGGAAAAATCCAACTTTCCTCCTGATACGTATTACAGGATGGTTGCATGATCGGAATTTTGAAAAACAAAAAAGTATTCGAGTTGGATTTTTGGGTGGATATGTACCAAAAGATGAAACCATTTTCGGGTAAGTGCGGTCTGGGGACCAACTTAGCCTTTAATGCGGATGTCCCTGTTTGTTTATCTGCTTTGCACCGTTTTGTTATCCGATTCTGCCTTCGAGTTCGAAGAGTTATCCTATACACACACCAGGAGCGTATATTGTAGGCTAGCTAAGCTATCTGCAAAGCCTGAAGCGTCGAGAAGAAAATACATGAAAAAAAATCGATCAGAAATTGTAAATAAAATTATTCATTTCAGTGAGATGAGGATGGTGGTTCTGGAGTTCGTAATCTGATTTCTTATGAGTTGGCAACGTGTTTTCTTATGAGTTGGCAACCTGATTTTTTATGAGTTGGCAACCTGGTTTATTAAGAGTTGGCAACCTGATTACTTGTGAGTTGGTAACCAGATTTCCTATGAGTTGGCAACCTGATTTCCTATGAGTTGGCAACCTGATTTCTTAGGAGTTGGCAACCTGATTTCTTAGGAGTTGGCAAACTTATTTCTATTCATAGCCTAGGAGCACGTGACATAGTGAGATAGCTCAGAGCTTAGACTCAGTATATTTTTACGCCACTGACACACACACACACACACACACACCAGGGTGCGAAATCCTGGGAGGAGGATTTCCCCCACCAACAATCTTGACCTCAATAATCCCCCCACCAAAAATTTCCCGGGGGGAGAGTTTTTGTTACAACAAACAAAAAATCAGGAATTACTTTTAATTGCAAGTATAGGTCCTATACTTTACTAAGAATAATATCAAAAACACACACAAATTAGTGTGGTTGTGAGTGTTCAATGCTTCTGTCTCTCTCACAAGAGATCTAATCAATATCTATATCAATATGCACAATAAAAGTAAAACAAGAATGCAAAACAATAAAAACTATGAAATCTAATTTATTTATATTAACATAAAGCAAAAAATAAACAAAAGCTATACACATGATAAGACCACTTCAACTATTTCATAATTTATTAACATCTTTAACCGGTTAGTACAGGAACAAGTTTGCCAGTTCATACGTAATATCGATATTGTAATATCTGATATATATAAAAGTAACAATTTAATTTCTTTATTTGTAATTAATAGTAATAAAAATATATTTTTATAGTAATTTCTTACTTTTAATAACATTATAAATATGTATCGTAAATATGTTTGTGTGGAGGGGGGGTTTGTAGATTAAGATCTTTCTCCCCCCACCTGTCTTCAATGATTTCGCACCCTGACACCCCCCCCACATATATTCTTTCTCTTTACTATAAAGTGCGGATATCATGGTAAAAAGTTTCCGTAAATTTACGGTGAAGACACCGTAAAAATCTTCCGTAAGATCATTCTACAGCATTTTCACCGTAAATAAAAGAAACTGAAAAGCACCGGATCTAATTCCAAAATATATAAATATAACACTTGCCTTTTTTTATTTGGTTCCTCCTCGATGGCGTAGTGGTAACGTCGTCGTCTTAGAATCAAGAGATCTCGGGTTCGATACCCGGTGGAGGCACATAGTGGTTCGGATCTTAATTTAAACTGTAGGTTCAGTTCCGATTAGTCTTTCTTAAAACAAAACAAAAAAAAAAACTTTTTTGACTCTGTCAAAATTTTACCACGCTTTTCTGCCACTTTTGGCTAGTCGAGAAGACGAGGATGAATGAGAATATGATGAAATTAATGACACTCACAATGAATACCCATGCCCAGGCCGAGATTCTTGGCATCATAGAGCACAGTGATGACCACTCCACCCCATGGAGCTAGGCACACTGAACAAGATGACAAAATATTTAAGGTGTATTATAGAAGTGTTTGTGCTATCGTGAGAGTGCAGATTGATACTAAGTTGGAAAAATAGTTTACTTAAAAGTACATGCAAGTTGATATTCAAGTACCAAACGGTTTACACTACTGCCACTGTAGGGCACGACATACAAACAAATGAACGGTGAACTCAGAGGCGTTCCTTTCCTTGTGGTTTTCGTGTCGTTTGCTGAAGTTTCAGCTGTTAGTGCTCTCTTTACGATGAAATAACTGTAATTTCAGGATGACATGACTGGCGTACTACAGGCTGTCGCCGGACTCTGTAGAGCAACACTACGCAGAACGGTAGATATGGGAAGAAAGCGAGCGCGCAAAGTAAACGGCCGGTAACAAGTGTCGCGTTGCCCCCTCCATACAATCTCTTTCAATCTAATGCGTACAATGGTCAATCTCTCAGGAGTCACTACGTGAGCAGAGGACTTCTTTTCTTTCGTTTGCTCCAGAGACTCCTGGGACAGAATATATTTGCCAGTGATATTACTGTAAAATTAAGGCAATTTCTGGTACAGTGTATGCTACTCTTAACCTAAATATATTTATTTTTTCTTGAAAGCAATTCCAAATATCACTCCAGTGCAACAACTTCCTCAAACGCGTTTTGCAATGTTCTGTTATGAAAAATTGAAAGTCCACCATCATCAAATGCATCGAGCAATTTCACTCAAATATAGTAGTCATATTATTTTCCGAACATCCCCAGCTGTCCGCGCAAGTTTAGCTAGCAAGCCTAGTGCATTTTCGATAGGTGGTAAGCTCAGATGACGTCAGCGGCTCATTTGTTGATTGCATACTGCGAGAGTTGCGACTCGCCCACAAGGTGTACGTGTATAATAGCTAGAGATGTTAAGAAAATATCCTCACTCTTACCAAACTTTACAATATCCACTTGAATTTCGACGTAAACACTAATTCCAATGTATATGCTTGTTGTTATTGTACTCGGGATGATACCGAAAACCATTTTCAGAGACAGAGAGCGAGAAATTAGAATTTGGAAAAAGACTGTACCCAGTCTAAATAGCTTTCCAGGATGTCGGGACCATTGTCAAGCCAGAAGAAGAGAGAAGATGATGCTATAAAAACAAACATAGAAGCAAACCACCTGCAGGAGCTGGTAATTCCATTCAAAATAGTTTACCTTCTCCTCAGGACCTGCTCTTCCTAATTCCTACCAAGGCGAACCTGCTGACTCTCTCCCTTCTTGTCCCAGGAGGGCAATGAAGACATCACGAAAAATGCGCGACTATCCTTCGGGATCACTAAGTGGGATTACAGGGATTTGTGAAACAAATCCTGTAGTTCCCTCGCCTCCAAATGGTCTACGGGTAAAGACGGAAGTAGCGAGAAGTCTGGAGCGAGGAAGAAGGAATATTTTGGAGAACCTGAGATTTTTCTTGCCGAGGATGAAAGAGTTCCAGATTGTACACATTCAGTGTGATGTTTGAAACATATCCAGAGGGGGGATTCAAGTAAATTTTGGAAGTATCGAGATACCTATAAAAAATAACTCTCGAGTTCGATTCTCTGTAGACACACACTTCAGTCATTCAGATCCCACCCAGGACTGTAGGTCGAAACAATGACCTACCGAAAGGGTGAGTTGCGGTTGGGCGTTCAAAGAGCCCCAAAATGTCTGTAATATTAAAAACACAACATGTAAAATTATTTTGTCATTAATGAAAGTTACGATCTTGTCAAAACCATTCCACATTTTTTTCTGGGCGTGCCCCTGTATCCAATTAGTAATTAGAAGTTGAAAACGTATATAGATAACAATTTTTATTTTTGTCCAGTTTTGTTGGATCTGTGTTCCAGAAATGGTAAGTAGCATCGTGCATTAATTGTAGGTTTGTCATATATTCCCTTACTTACACAGCTGGTCAAATGATTTATTCCTGAGTCTGGTGTAGGCGCACTTCCAATTAGCAAGCAACTATTTGCAATTTTAATTTTGCGTAATTACATAGTTAAAAAATATTACTTTCAGAAAAATTTAAACGTACTTAAAGTATTCAATTGTGACGACAAGGTACCCAAAAATTCTAAAAATTGTGCAGCAAATTTTGGATCAATTTAGAGTACGTTTCTAAAACACAATTCATATTTCTTCGTTACAAAAAGTGATGGAAAGTTTTCTCTCCTTAAATATATATGATTGATATGTTGTTTTAAGTCCACTTTATGCACAGTAACCCTTAAATGTATATAACAAAGCAATGTGCAACATAGATGCTGTAAGTACAACTGCGTATTGTAACGTTAAATACATCCAACGGGAAAGTTCGTTGAGATTGCTACCAAAAGTAATTAATTCTGACATTTTCTATTGCATGACATACAGAGGCAAAATTTACAGTACTGATGAATCAATAAGAGAGTACATTTATTGATGTTTTGATGATGAAGCGACAGCGTCAAAAAAGTTCACTACATGTTTGAGAAAAATCACAACCGAGAGTTGTAAGCTTGCAACGGTGATCCATCACATACTCTCCCTCTTTACTTTTCTTAATGAAAGCCGACGAAATCTCTTCCCGACTGCTGTCACAGATTTCATTAATCCGTTCGGATTCTCCCATCTTATTAGATGGGGGGGAGGAGAATAATTATGGGGGAAGAAAACACGGTTTCCTCCGGCCGGCGTCTCCTTGAAGAAGGAGAAAAGGTGGAGGCACTCTTCAATTATCTTTAACGATTTCCTTCCCTCTCTGTAATCGGACGGCGTTAATGAAATTACGACACAGTCGAGGAGCAGCGAAGGGGAAGAAGAGAGAATTTTGAATGATCTCCAATCTTAAATGACTTCGTCAGGGACGTCCTTGAGATGGGAATTCGCACCTTGGAAAGGTTCCTTCCAGTAAGGGGCTGCGCAGTGTTCTTTACTATGACCTGCACGTCGACAAGTGAAACATTTCCTCGTGGCCGTGTGCACGAACGAAGATCAAATTTTAAACTCGGATCGGGAAAGGATCACTGGAAAATTCCATTTCACGAAGACGGTTCAACACTTGATCGCGATCTAGGAACATCAAAACGAGTTTATCTTCTGATCGGCCGTTCGCGACCGTTTTGGTGTGTGATCCTGGTTCACGATACTGACGCTTCGACTGTAGCCAGTTGTCTTTGAATATAAAAAGAGCGGAAAGTGATATTGAGGGCGTGCAAACGCTAGAGATGTTGGATGTACAATGCTGATAATTCGAGAACTATGTAAACTAAAATCTGCCAAAATAATAACAATAATTTGTGGTTCTGTGGTGCAAAGTCGTAATGTTTATAAATACTGTACTTTCTATCACAGAACACAAAACATATATAAATGTCACATATTACGTGCAAGGTAAATTAGAACAGAGCAATGTTTACGATATTACTACATAGTGTTGGAAATATGATTGTATAAATTTACGAAAATACATGTTACTGGCTATTTACACGATACGACAATATACATGTAAATATATAAAATTAAGAAATGAAAAATTCAAATACTTACCACAGTACAGTAATAATAGACATAATAATAATATATCTTTATTGAGCGGGTGAGGTTCAGCGTACGCTGTTCTCTCAAAATCGAATGCATTTCGTAGAAGAAGGTTCCATGCTTTCTCCTTCTCCTTTTGTGTTGTGCCGTCAGTTCTTTTTTAATATTATTATTTTTTTTACACTCCACTACATCCTTGTACATATTGACAATGTTGATTAGTACATCTCTCAAACTCAAAGAAGTTTGCAGCCTGAATTATTTTCTTCTCCTACGTGTTGATACTTTAGCACATCACATTACTCTATGGGGTTCTTGATTGTCATTTGTTTTAGCCAACCAATCAGGTATAGCCTTACAAATTAATCTCGGATCAGTTGAACGGAATCTCGTGAACGTCGTTTTTCGTTGGTGCAATGCAAATCTTTAAACCAAGTTCATTTAGAGTGGATTAAAATTGATCCCGTTCATCGAAATAATCGGCGTTGGTGCACGCGGCCATCGATGTGGTAAGTAGGCGGCACCTAGCATGTTATTCCGGTATGAGGGCTTCCTTTACTGTCCTCGTCTGACGTGGTGTTCATCTTAGGCTAAATGATTTCCAAAGCAGCCATGTGAAATGAATGTTTTCCATCAGGCAGTAATTTATCCACACCCCCAACATCCCCCAAAATCTCCTCCCTAAAATTTTTTACAAGCCAAAATGTTGGCGGCAAAATTTCAACAATCATGTGTTACGAGGGCCGCACCAGCAGGTATTTCAGCTGGAGAAAAAATAAATTTTGCCCTCTAAGGGTTTGAGTAGCTCATTGATATAATTTGCTTACTCATTCGAAGGCCTCGTGCAGGAGCACGGTCCGCACAACCTATATTTGGAAACCTATATTCTTTTATGGAATTATCAAGTAAAAAAAAATACCTCTAAAATCTCCTATTTTATGTGTGGAGAAGAGCTTGAAAGAATAAATTTTATTAAGGACCTAGGCATTATTATGGATCGTAATATAATGTTTAACAAACACGTATCATACATGGTAAACAATGCATTTAGATCATTAGGTTTTCTTATAAGAAATACGAGGAATCTAACTAATGTAGACAGTATTTCTCTCTTGTATAATGCGTTAGTTAGAAGTAAGCTTGAATATGGTTCTAATGTTTGGTTTACATATTATAAATCCCAGGAGTTGGTAATTGAAAGAATTCAAAAACGATTTTTAAGATATTTGTATTACAAAAAGTATATCGTACCATAATATTATAATAACTTATCATACAATGACCTACTGAATGAGTTTAATTATGAAAGTCTTATTAATGGAAGGGAAATAACACAACAAATATTTCTGCACAAACCAATGACTGGCATCATAGATAACCCTACTTATCTAAAAAAAGATATGTTTCAAAGCAAAGAAATGTGGCTTAAGGCTGCGGCAATTGATGTCTTATGATATTCCCAAAACAGAAAGATTCAAGAATTCGCCATTATTTAGAATGTCCTTTGCGTTCAACGAAATATCTAAATTGCAATCTAATCTTGATTTTAGTATCTCAATCAATGAGTACAAAAAATATTAAGACGAGTGTTTACAACATAAATTATCAGATTTAGTGTTATACTTAGCAATCACTGCATATGAATAAAAATGACATCTGTTTTTTTTTTTGGTCTTGTTTTGTATTGTTTTGGGTGAAGCGCTTCTAAATTGCTAATTGGGTGTTATATTATTCTATAGTATAGTTTAGTAATTTATATTACATTATATTTGTGTATGTGTTCTACCTGTATTATGTCTCACTGTATTATATTATGTGTTTCTTTGGTTTTGGTTCTTTTATTGGCAACCTTCTGTAAAAGGAGATAATTTCTCTGTTGAAGGAAATAAATAAATAAATAAACAACAGTCCGTTGACGGCTCGGTGGCGGGAACTGTACCAACACACCCTTCAGGTCTATAACAAAATTCAATTCTTTAAAACAACATAGAATGTAGAGTAACGAATGAATAGGAATGGACAACAACAGCCTCTTGTCAAAGTATAGAATCCTGTTTCATACCCAAACCGTGTATTTTCTTGAGAAGGCAATACAACTAATAGATGGCAACCTTGAAACGACTTGGTTGATGAAAGGGACAGATACACCTCCCCTTGAAAGAAGTGATCCCACACAGATAGAACATCAGAGGATGGAAGGACAGGGGAGAGAAAGCATCCAGGCTCTCTAAAGGCTCCGTGTTTGTCCAACGCCACAGAAGCAACAAAGCCTTGTCAGAGTGGTAAAGCGAACATGACAGACGCCCCAGCCAATCAGAGCCGACACTCAACTCGTCACGGCAGTGTGAACAAGCCTTTTATTTTTTAGGATTTTTTTTTAAAGGAAGGAGGGAGGATAAAAAGGAACTACAAACCACGACAGGAAGGCACCATCTGCTTCTGTTTAGACAAATCCCTTTCATTCTTGCCGCCCGAAAGATTGGCTTCCACTTCTTCAAGTGCCGATGACAGCGAACCTTTCTAAATAAAGACTCTAGGAGGAGAGTGGCTTCAAGGAAACGGACGTCCAGAGTGAATGTCCATTTTGGTCAAAGGGCAGTTCAGGATGTCTATAGGATATCAGTTTCAAATCCGACGTATAAAATATCTCTCAAATTTCTTACCTGTATAATACGTTGTTATGTAAGAGGGCAAAGTGACCAGCACCACGATCAGGTGGCCTTTACTTTCCAGGTATGGTTGAAGTCCTGATTCGAACGCCACTTTACTTCAAAGAAAGTTCCGAAACATCAGTTTTCCTCTGACAACCATATGCCAAGTCCACGTGGAGCCCCTTAAACCTTTCCCACCAATAGCGTTGGCTTTAGGAACTGACAGCTCTTGTCAAGTCCACGTGGAGTAAATGAGATGTTGCCAAATCAGTTTCTTTAGAGATTTCTTAACGTGATGGTGCGGCTATCTTTGCTAGATTGTGTTATTGTGTTGTGCTATTACTTTAAGGGGAGGAGGTGCAGTTACGCACCAATTGTGCATTTATTTCAATAACGTCCGAATGGACATTGCTCCCAAAAAAAATACCTGGCTGTATCAAGAATATGAATTTCTCTCCATGTTGCAAGTGGAAGCGTTTTTTTATGTTTATTATTAAGCTGGACATGATATTTGAAAAATATGATAAAATAAGAATTTTCAGAATTCCATGTATTCCTTATGGGGAATCAACTAGGGATGGCCATCCGTTCGGATCCGGATCCAAAAGTTACGGAGCTGGATCCGGATCCGAAAGTTTCGGATCTGCATCCAGATCCGAAAGTTCAGGATCCGAAAATCCGGATCCGGATCCGAGAGTTTCGTATCTCAATCCCATTATAATATTACCACACCTTAAAAGGTATTATGATCTTCGATTACAAATAAATTTTTCATTAGTTAGTCCTACAAGATTTTTTTCAAGTGTTGTTCCTAAAATACTTTGCTACGCATCGGCTAACACACTCGTGCACAAAAATAATCTTACTTGTTTAACATAAAATGTCAGAGGTGATTTTGTAAATGCCATTGAAACGAATATGTATTCATTCGAATGTATTGGAAATGGAAACACACATAAATGTGAGACATTCCATTCCAGGATGAAACCTTTAATACATTTAACAAGATAGAAATGATATACAAAAATTATACAATTGTTCTACAGTTTACAACAGATTTGGTGGTTTATTAACGGTCCGTTCCAGGATTCGGCCAGGGAAGCTAGGGGAATTTATGAGCCAAGAGCTCGACCTAACGTTACCTGGTCTTGTTTACCCGTTGCATTTACCAATGATCAGATACTTAATATCTACCTCTTGTACATGAGGGAAACAACTATAGATTTTTAACATATTTAATTAATAAAGACATAAACCTAACATACTTACACAAGCAAAAGGATACACTTGTTACACATGATTGGCGCTTATCGCCACACACGACTGTATACTTATAGCACAATACTGTTCCGGGTTCGAACTCTTATGCACACACTCTACCGTGTAAGTTACTGGCGCACTCTCTATTTCAACTCCCGTCACACATCTTGGCGGGTACTCTGTATTTCAAGTCTCCTCACACACTGTCCTCTCTTCCAAACTATTTCCCAAAAACTGTGGCTTTTGCTGGATCACGTGTCCCCCTGGCCCAATGAGATTGTCCGGCGTTGTTTAGACCAAGACGTGGGAATAGCATCTCCTGGTCATTCTCTGGATCCTCCAGTTTCTGCCATATGTTCCCTAAATTAGTTCAGCGACGATGGGCAGTGTCCAGTCGAAGGGATACAGGGCTCATTTGTCGCTTCTCGCATTCCTTCGTCCTGGTCCCTCCCTGGCTGGGGAGGGAAGAAACGTAGCCCACACAGGAAGAAACTTAGTTCCCAACTTTCCGAAGGAAAGTATTCTCAACATGCAGCAACATAGAATTGCTATAAGTTACAGTTTTACAAATTAAAATAAAACATTATAATATATGCAGTGTTATATAATTACAAAGTGTAAGACTAACAAGGGAGGTTATCTAAGTGTCGCCCTCCGATTTCCATGAAACTTGGCAGGTGTATAGTGGGGCCCAATGGAAGAAATACGTATTTTTTTTGTTTCAGCTAAAAAACGGTTTTAGGGGGGCAAAACCCTTTCAAATGTCAAGATGAGGACAAATTGAAGTAAGGATCTGACCCCTGTGTCCCCCTCCGATTTCCATGAAACTTGGCTGGTGTGTGTATAAACGGGCCCAAAGGAAGAAATACGTGTTTTCTGTTTCGGCTAAAAAACTGTTTTAGGGGGCAACCCCCCCCCCCCAAATGTCAATATGCGGACAAATTTTAGTAGGCATTTGACCCCTGTGTCCCCCTCCGATTTCCATGAAACTTGGCAGATGTGTAGAGGGACCCAAAGGAAGAAATACGTGTTTTTTTTTGTTTCAGCTAAAAAACGGTTTTAGGGGGCAAAACCCACTCAAATGTCAAGATGAGGACAAATTGAAGTGGGGATGTGAACCCTGTGTCCCCCTTCGATTTCCAGGAAACTTGGCAGGTGTGTGTATAAACGGGCCAAAAGGAAGAAATACCTGTTTTTTTGGTTCGGCTAAAAAACTGTTTTATGGGGCAAAATCCCCTCAAATGTCAAGATGAGGACAAATTGAAGTAAGGATCTGACCCCTGTGTCCCCCTCCGATTTTCATGAAACTTCGCAGGTGTATAGAGGGGCCCAAAGGAAGATTTTTTTTTTGTTTCTGCTAAAAAACTGTTTTAGGGGGGCAAAACCCGCCTCAAATGTCAAGATGAGGACAAATTGACGTGGGAATATCTGACCCCTGTGTCCCCCTCCGATTTCCATGAAATTTGGCAGGTGTATAGAGAGGCCCTATGCCCCCTGTTTCTTCTTATGCCATATTTACGTGGTTTCGGGGTCAGATCCCCACTTCAATTTCTCCTCATCTTGACATTTGAGGGGGGTTGCCCCGTAAAACCGTTTTTTAGCTGAAACACAAAAACACGTATTTCTTCCTTTGGGCCCCTCTATACACCTGCCAAGTTTCATGGAAATCGGAGGGGGAGACTTAGACCTCCCTTGTAAGTGTATTAATTAATTACAAATCGAGCACGCGCGCACATACACTATATATATGTGTGTATGTATGTATATTATATATATATGTATATTAGCAGGTAACTATATGTTATAAACACATTCTTACTTTCCAAAAAGGGGAAGTGGGATGGCAAAACGGATCCGGATCCGAAGATTCCGGATCTGATAATTCCGGATCCGCGGATCCTGATCCGAAAAATTTTAGGATCCGGAACCAACCGGATCCGGATTTCTGATCCGTCAGGATCCGGATTTGGCCATCCCCAGAATCAACTTCAACATCAAGTTAAGGTTAATGAAATGGAAGTTTAGACTTTTCCGCTTGGCAATCACTTCTTCAAAATGCCCTCTTTCCGTTGATATCATTTTCTATTCCATCGGAAGTTTGATATTCCCAAGATAACAAATCAAATAATACTCCCATATGCCCAATGCATTTCTCCTTACCTCCTGGCAGTGTTGCTAATCCTGATGCTCGATGCCCTATCTCTGATGCTCAAACTTTTATCCCGAGTAGGAGATCGCCTTAAACAGAAGTTACAAACCGAAAAACTATTACATGTTATCAAAATTAAAATTAGTAACAAATGAAGGGTACAATATGAAAAAAAAAGTCCACTTTTGTTGAAAATTGATGTTTTGATACCATGCTGTTGTAGGGGTGGTGTACTATATCCGCACGTGCTTAATTTAAGAAAAACACTCAGAATAAACAAAAAAATGTTTTTGGGCTTCATTCTGTAACATTTTCAAACTTTAAATAGCATTTCTGGTGGTTGCAATCCCACTATAAACTGTAGGCCCACCCCATATTAGCGTTTCTGTGCTTAAAGTGAACTTCAAAAACTCAGGTAACAAGGTGGTCCCTTTTCTTTTTTTTACTCTGCAGTGCTGGACAAATTACTACGTTTATTGTTTGATGTACACATATTTACGAAAACAAACTCTATATTACATGAATGGTATCGTGCCCCTGTTTACCTCCGGATCTTCCCGCACTGCGGGGTTTTGCGGCTCATAAATCCGGCAGTGAGTGGATGCATATATGGTGTATCAAACACGATGCATTTTGTTTTGTGTGTATAGCGTTGGTGCTGATGCACCCCTCTGATATCACTGCTCATAATGAACAGGGATTTTATGGAGAAATTGTTTCTAAGCTCTTTTGAAGGAATCTATAACTCAAAACAATTGCCACAACATGGGAGTGGAAACAAGAACTGCTCCATATTTCAAAATTCCTGACCTTAGATTACAACGAAAGTTCGTTTCCAGCATGGTACAAAGCGAAAATATTATCTTATGAATAGTCGCGTGCATTTCAACAGTATTTTAACGTTCAAGATCGTGAAATAAATTTTATCTACTAGAATCGTACCAGTTCAACCGCCATAGGTTCACCATCATGAGCAGGGCCAGCTATTTGATGATTTGGCACTTTTTTTTAACAAAAGGATGCAAGATTGCTCCAACGTATAAAAATGTGTTATGAAATAATTTGGGCTGAGCCGATACCAGTGGTATCGACTGGTATCGATATCAGAATGTGAGTTAAGTATGACAATATTTAATGTTTCAGAAAGAATGCGAGTTAAGTGAGACAATATTCAATGTTTCAGAAAGAAAGTGAGTTAAATGAGACAATTATCTATGTTTCAGAAAGAAGCGAGTTAAGTGATACAATATTCAATGTTTCAGAAAGAATGCGAGTTAAAGGAGACAATATTCAATGTTTCAGAAAGAATGCGAGTTAAGTGAGACAATATTGAATGCTTCAGAAAGAATGCTAGTTAATTGAGACAATATTCAATGATTCAGAAATAATGCGAGTTAAGTGAGACAATATTCAATGTGTCAGAAAGAATGCGAGTTAAGTGTAACAATTCAATGTTTCAGAAAGAATGCGAGTTAAGTGAGACAATATTCAATGTTTCAGAAAGAATGCGAGTTAACGGACACAATATTCAATGTTTCAGAAAGAATGCGAGTTAAGTGAGACAATATTCAATGTTTCAGAAAGAATGCGAGTTAACGGAGACAATATTCAATGTTTCAGAAAGAATTCGAGTTAGGTGAGACAATATTCAATGTTTGAGAATGAATGCGAGTTAAGTGAGACAATATTAAATGCTTCACAAAGAATGCGAGTTAGGTGAGACAATATTCAATGTTTCATAAAGAATGCGAGTTAAGTGAGACAATATTCAATGTTTCATAAAGAATGCGAGTTAAGTGTGACAATATTCAATGCTTCAGAAAGAATGCGAGTTAAGTGAGACAATATTCAATGTTTCAGAAATTACTATTAGTTAAAATATGCATAGTCCCGGGTTCGATACCCAGTGGAGTCACAGTAATTCGGATCCCACTTTAAACTTTATACCCAGTCCCGATTTGCCTATATGGACTTAGAAAATAGAGACTCAAACTTAAAATATGTATCTACATGTTCGTGCAATACTTCAATGCTTTAAGAGCTAGGGGATAATTAGTTATCGATAAAGATTGATTGTTGTTATGCTGTTTTTTGATTGATTGAGTTAGTTTTTTAAGTCCACCTTACACACAGTAAGGCTAATCGGGACTGGGCCTACAGCTTAAAGTGGGATCCGAACCACTATGAGCTTCCACCGGGTATCGAACCCAGGACCTCTTGATTACAAGCGACGACACAACCACTGCGCCAATGGGGAGGCTCCATATTGTGCTGTTTACTGGACAGAATTGCGGTTTCAGGTTATAAGGACTTAGTTAAAAGTAATGAATGCTAGAGATGATTAGCAATATGCAGGGGCACCGACTTGTCAAAATTATTTGGGGGGGCTCTGATCACTGAAATAAATTAATGAATGACTCACTTCCTCCCTTTTCTTAAGTTTCGGCCACAGTGTTTGGAAATTGGAATCTCGTAAAAGTCCATGAATTCCTCAAAAATGTTAAAATTTTCATTTACAGTTCGAATGCAAAATGTAAATTGTTCACGTATGGATATGACACAAGTTTTGACAACCATAATAGCAAAATATTCCCGACTTTTAATATCTGTTACTACGGAGCGTAAAACAGATGTCCATAATATATCAATGATCTCGTTCTGAATGTCATGTGCCACGTCCTCTCACGTGAGCAACTGCCAGCTTAGCACAGGGTAGAAACAATGAGATACCTCTGGGCACAGATCAGGGTGACTAACGCTACGAATATATGGAAAAAAACAATAGATTTAACCCACTACGGAGGGTACAATTCGTAATATATTCTTGAATAATTATATACAAATGTTAGATAACTGTGGCAATCTTTTCATACAATATTTTTCTTCTATTTTTATTTCTTATTAATTGTAGCCAATCTTCTTCTTTGGGCTTCTTCTTCTTGTATTGGCTAAGGCTTCTTCTTCTTGTAATTAATAAGGCATCTTCTTCTTATTACTACTACGGCTTCTTCTTCTTGTAATTAATAAGGCTTCTCCTTCTTGTAATTACTAAGGTAAGGCTTCTTCTTCTTGTAATATAATTAAGCCTTGTTCTTTCCATATTAAAACCAATACGTTGCTGACCAAGGCAGTTTATTAAGATAAAACACTTAACACGTAACGTTTCGACCCTGTATCAGGGTCTTCCTCAGACGAAGAACTAAACTAAAATGATGAAATATACTACATACAGAAAGATTACATACACATAGCAGGGTCACAAGCCACACAACAACAAATCAAGGTGACAGTCCTTATCTATGAAGATTTCTCCGAAGGAATTAAACATATGACCTCCTGACAGTTGTTGACTAATGGGTCTACTACACTGACAGGTGATTGGCAGGTCAAGATTAGCACCTGCTTACCACTCCCCCACCCCTCCTGCCTTTTTGGTTATGGATGAATGCCTCCTCCTCTGATCTTCTTCTTTTCTCTTCTTTCTTCCTTCTTCATACTTCTTTTTTCTTCATTCCTTTTCTTCATCCTTTCAACTTTCTCTAACACACTCTTCCATTCCTTGTTTATCTTGAGTCCTCCATTCCAATTCATGATGTCTTCTCCTTTCTTTTCTATTTCTTTGGCCTCCTTCCATTTTCTCACTAGTTCTCTCTTCTCTTTTCCTATTCGCATAGCCGAATCCCATTCAACTTCATGTCCTGTTTCTCTAGTGTGTTTGAATATGGCATTCCTGTCTCTCTTCAATCTCACATCATCCATGTGTTGCTTTAACCTGTCTTTAAGTCTCTTCTTCGTTTCCCCGATATATACACTTTCACATCCTCTGCACTTCACCTCGTAGATAACCCCTAAGTATAGCCAGCAAGAAGAAGGAAGAAAAGAGAGAGGAAGAAGAGGAAGGGGTTATCTACGAGGTGAAGTGCAGAGGATGTGAAAGTGTATATATCGGGGAAACGAAGAAGAGACTTAAAGACAGGTTAAAGCAACACATGGATGATGTGAGATTGAAGAGAGACAGGAATGCCATATTCAAACACACTAGAGAAACAGGACATGAAGTTGAATGGGATTCGGCTAGGCGAATAGGAAAAGAGAAGAGAGAACTAGTGAGAAAATGGAAGGAGGCCAAAGAAATAGAAAAGAAAGGAGAAGACATCATGAATTGGAATGGAGGACTCAAGATAAACAAGGAATGGAAGAGTGTGTTAGAGAAAGTTGAAAGGATGAAGAAAAGGAATGAAGAAAAAAGAAGTATGAAGAAGGAAGAAAGAAGAGAAAAGAAGAAGATCAGAGGAGGAGGCATTCATCCATAACCAAAAAGGCAGGAGGGGTGGGGGAGTGGTAAGCAGGTGCTAATCTTGACCTGCCAATCACCTGTCAGTGTAGTAGACCCATTAGTCAACAACTGTCAGGAGGTGATATGTTTAATTCCTTCGGAGAAATCTTCATAGATAAGGACTGTCACCTTGATTTGTTGTTGTGTGGCTTGTGACCCTGCTATGTGTATGCAATCTTTCTGTATGTAGTATATTTCATCATTTTAGTTTAGTTCTTCGTCTGAGGAAGACCCTGATACAGGGTCGAAACGTTACGTGTTAAGTGTTTTATCTTAATAAACTGCCTTGGTCAGCAACGTATTGGTTTCTTCTTCTTGTAATTACTAAGGCTTCTTCTTCTTGTAATTACTAGGTCATCATCTTCTTGTAATTACTACATATTGTGTATTTTTTTCTTCTCTGGGTTTCTTTGTCGATCTTATCCAAATTGACGTAAATATTAAGAAAATCGATCTCCCAGACAAACAAAGAAAAAGGGGTTAGTTAAAGATCGCCGCCTGGCCGGCGCTAACCTTAACTTGGTGCTGCAATAGATGCGCCTACCAAAAGTGCTTGGGTGCTGCCGTGAGATGGCGCTACACCTGGGAAAAAACAACCCAAAAGCCACACAAAACTCTCAGTTCGTGGGAACCGAAAAAGACACGGAATCGCAATTACAATTCGACTTCTTTACTTTTATATAATGATCACTTATGCTATTACTGAATATTAATCACCCTTTCCACCTTATTTGTATCCTGTTATTGTATTAAGTTCATTTATTTATTTCATTAAAATTAGTATTAATATCTAGAATCATTATTTCACCACATCATCTCTTTGCTCCTTCTCCTTTCACAACGGAAAACGTCTCCTTGAGTGCTGCCATCTCTGTCCACTTTCTAAACTGCTTTATGCATAATCAAACATAAGTGTTGTTCTTTTTGCATGCTGCCATCTATGATCCTCTACCTCAAACACCAACAATGCAGTTTGTGTACGTGACACATGTGAGAGCCATTTGTAGCCCGAATGTCCCATCCGCTACCCTAGTTCATGCACATCGTCTTTTGAAATTCTTTTTAGTAAAAATGTTAACAATACTCATAAGTATATACTTAGTATAGAAATAAGTCATGTGTTTTGCTGTCTCTGGTCATAGCCTCCCAAAGTTGATGGTTTAGCGGTCTCAGCCCTCCCCCCAAAGTTGTAGGTCTAGAACATTTCAAATGTGTATTTAAAGTTAAGTTCATGTGGCACAATTCAGAGTAAACTTTACAAGACAAGTAAAATAATACATTAGATCCTCTTAAGCAAAATTATTTTGGGGGCTCTGCCCCCCCATCGTTAACATTGGGGGGGCTCGAGCACCCTCAAGCCCCATGGAGTCGGCGCCTATGGCAATATGTTATATTGAGGATCAAATTAGGACAAAAACAAAGTTTAGTTTCTTGAGTATCTACAGTTGAGTTGATTAACACGAGTATTTTGTATTTGATTAATACAAAACACAAAGTACAAATACAAAAAGGGGAACGCGTTGAATCAACAAGAAAAAAGGAACGTGAAAGAAGATGAATTAGGATGTGATATTTAATTACTCAATGAGAGAATCTTAAATTCTGACCGGGCCAACTTTCAAATATCATACGCTCTAGCAACGAGGGCAAAAATTGGCAACGCCGCTAAGAGTGACTTGCCATGTGCCAATTACCGCCATATTTAAGCAACGCATTCTTCCCTCGCCATCCTGACATGCGATGCACCCTTGTATCTCCCCCTTCCTCCGCACGTCTGAAGCACTTCATTTCGTCCCGAGGAAGCATCCCGGACTGACAGCGGTCCCTTTGAAGTGATCTTCAGCTGCCGAGTCGCTGCAATGAAATGACAGCCGTTAATTGACCGCCTTAATAGTTTCGTTAACTGGCAAAGGACAAGAGGAACCGGCGAGAAACAAGGGGTGGCTGAAATAAGAAGCAGGGAAAGGGGGGAGAAGAGTAAAGAGAACGTCTAGAAAGAAGCTTGTGTTTGGTGCTTTGTTGAAAGGCCGCAAGGCGCCGCCACTGGTGAAAACTCCGCCATAAATTACGGGGGAAATCCCCTTTCTGGAAGGCCCCTGCTAGGATTGCCCTCTTGTCTGCGCCCCGGCGTCAGCCTCGCCGAATTTATGTCGCAACTTCGTTCCTAGGGGCCATGCTTCAGAAGTAATTCCACAGTTTCGTGCCAAAGCGTGGCGAGGAAGAAGAAGAAGAAAAAACGTTGCCTCTCGGTGAACTTGATTCACGGTTATTACTAAATCTCGACTTGTGATATTTGCTGGGAAGCGGCGGGGATATCGCTAACGTGGGAGATAGGTGGAACTACCATCTTTCTGAAATCGCACAGCACGTTTGTTTCCTAGGATGAAGGCAAATGAAATGTTTCCTTTAAATTGTAGTTTTTGACTACTATACTGAATGAATGAATGAATTAACATTTTGAGTTACTTCGGCACATTGGCCATCTTGCACCCTTCAAATTGTACGAGAAGAAATTACTTTATATAAAATCCCTAGTGAAAGTTTAAAAAGGGGGGTGCAAAACATCCCTTGAGAGGTTAAAAGTACAAGGTTGCAAAGCGACCTGCACAGATCGTTGTAAAAGTGACGAAACATTTCATTTTCTCTGAATGAATGGTTGAAATTAAAATTATGGGTGCATCAGCACTTACGCTATTTGCACACGTCACATGATATGAGGTCCAGCCTCTTACCATATCTAAAATGAAAACCTCTCCCTGAGGATTAATTACCTAGTTATACTCTGTCCCAGCTAACTGTGGAGCAGGTGAACGAAAACAAGTCTCTGCACAAGTAGTGACGCGAGACGGCTCCACCAATGAGCACGTGAGAGGGAATGGGATTGCGTGGAGGGGGAAAGCGATTGCAGTTCGAGCAGCGTGTACTGCTTCGCTCTGGCCACTCGATTTCCTTCGCTTCTCTGACGCTATGCGCAGCCTTGCTCCACAGTTAGCTGGAACAGGGTATAGAAGCTGAGGTTCTAAAGGGGCACTCAGCACATATACCGGGTGGTCCAAAAGTCCCGGAACGGTCACATATCGTGAGAAATACACATCGAATCGGAAAACAAAAAAATACGTGTTCTTGATTCCCCACCCCCGCCCACTGGGGGTAGGGCCGGGGCAACTGTAAAATTTTAAATAGACACTCCAATTTTGTATTGTAGAATCGGAAAGAGGACTTCATTCCGAGTCCAACGAGCTATCAACCACCCTCCTAGCTCAATTAGGAACGGAGATATGGCGATTTTAAATTTTCGCACAAAAAAAAAAAAAGCTCTGTCCTTTTCAAATTTTTTTGGGTTTTATGAAATTTTTACGTTTTTTATTATTATTATTTTCTCTCACTTATTAAACACGTATTTTTTCGTTTTCCGATTCCATGTGTATTTCTCACGATATGTGACCGTTCCGGGACTTCTGGAGCACCTGGTATGAACAAAACACAGGACAGCATACACACAGCCTTACAAATGATTACACTGGCCGTAGGTCCAGACGCCAGGGCCTCGTTAGTTAGCAAATTGCAATCCAGGGTGCAGTGGCGGCGAATAGGGGTCAGTCGCCCCCAGTTTTCGACACTTTTGCCCCCGTACTATGCTAAATCTTATCTATAAAGAAAAATATACTAAAAATATACTGTCTTGGCCCCCCTAGTTTTGACACCTTGCCCCCCCCCCCCCCGGTTTTGGGGCCAAATTGCCGCCACTGCCAGGGTGTAATACGTGGAAGTGAGGTCAACATTTGGGTGTATTGCGTGGACGCCTCAGCCCTTACATACCGAATTTTTCTCAGAGAGTGTAAATGGCTCGTGCTTCTCACAATGCTAAAAAAAACATTACACTGTTATGAATTGAAAATATAAATTTGTCTGAATATATTAAGAAAAACACTTACTGCACTATTGGTAATCATTTCTTCAATATTTTATGTACTTGTAATAGCTTCAGTGGCACCGTCGAAAGTACGCCTGATCACACCTCTCTAAAACAAGCTTACTTGATCAGTGTTGCAGCTTTGTAAATAATGATAAAACTCTAACATCTTGGCGCAAGGACCTTTTGAGAGCCAAGGCGTGCCAAGCGGCTTCTAGTTGGGTGACGCGTGATCAACACATCGTGTTCCGACGATTTATTTCTGACTTTTGAGACTGGAGCCGCTACTTCTTCTCTTCAAGTAACTTCTCAATTGTCCTCACAATGCTGGGTCAACACCGACATTTCTTGAGCTCCCAACTGGAATCGAACCCGTAACCGCTCGCACCAAAGGCGAGAGCAATAACTATTTGGCTACGCGAGAGACCTAACAACTTTGATGCCTCATGTAAATTTCAGCTGTACATGGTTTGAATATTAATTTTTGTCGGACTCTGTAGGTTTTTCATTTGAGTCTCTCTCTCTCTAGTATTTTATAGCATGGCACAAGGACGTATTTAGGGGGTCCGGACCCCCCGAAAGACTTAAAAGTACTAAAATTAAATAGTGAAAAATATATTCGTTTAGCCTTTGTTGTATAATTTCCTCAACTTCTTGGGATAATACGGCTTTGAAGGACAGGAAGGACGTATTTGGGGTGGGGGTCCAGGGGTCCGGACCCCCTGAAAGACTCACCAAGTACTAAAATTAAGTAAAGAAAATATTAGCATTTGTTGCATAATCGATGGTTATTAATTTCCTCTGAACTTTTTAGAAGGCAAGGATTATATTGGGATCATACGGCTTGGAAAGACATTACAAAGAAGATTTATGTACACTATACTACTCAAAATAATATGCATAAAATATTAATCAGAACTTAACTTTTCTCCAACTAGATGGAGCATCATTTTTATTTTCCATAAATATTCAAGTAGTCATCTATTTTACATTAATTTCATTGCCAGGGCACTTGCTTTTATGTAAATGATTCCGATCTTAACTACAGGTAAGCTACGTAATGAATATGCACTGTTATATCTCTATTCTTATACAGTATTTTTACCTATTCGTGTAATCATAATATAATATTAATTTATGTATTATAATTAGTATTAATTTGATTTAATATAATTATTTTAAATTAAGCATTAATATTATCATTATTATTACTACTACTATTCTTATTATTTTTCCTGAGACACTCGGTTCGGACCCCGTCCGAAACATATTTCTAGATACGTGCCTTGCATTGCACGAATTGCCTTTTGTTTTGAAATAATAGCAAATAAGACTATAAGAAAGCTATAGGGGGACTCCCCGATGGCGCAGTGGCAGAGTCGTCGCCTTGTAATCAAAGGGTACCGGGTTCAATACCCGGTGGAGGCACATAGTGGTTCGGTTCCCACTTTAAACTGTAGGTCCACTCCCAATTGACCTAACTGTGCATAAAGTGGACTTAAAACACCAACTCAATCAATCAATCAATATTTAGATTTATTTTCTTTTTGTGCGAGCATAGTTTTTATTTTTCTACAATATTTTGTTACATTTAGTTTTCTTTTAAGCTGTCTCTTACTTTGTCCCCTATATACACATTCTTTCCCTCCCTCGAAAGTTCTTCTTCCAGTCTTTCTTCCTTCTTCCTCGCCCCGCTTCTCTTTTCCTGCACTCTCACCAACAACGCATACATTTTACTTTACACACACTTACACTATACAGATGGCTCGTCTGGATCATGATCACTCATTTCGCTGCCTTCTCTAATAGCTTTCCCCCGCCGTTCTCTTACTTCCCCCAGGTATTTCCCCACTTTCTGCCCCGCTTCCTTTATCTTGATTCTGTCGTCTACCACTTCTATCACCTCCCTCCCTGTTAAGTTTTTCAGCCATTTGTCCCTTACGTCACGTGTAGAAGGCCAGTTCAGTAGGATATGCTCGTCCGTCTCCTCCCCCTCGCACAAAGAACATATCGTTTCCCCTGCTTCGTTTATCTTTCTTAGTTGTTTCCATCCCCCTAATCTGAACCATGCCAGCCCGCCTCTTTCATTTTTTCCCACAACCTGGATATATTTCGCTTTCCCCATTCTCTTACTCTTAGCTGTTCCCTGATTGAGGTCTTTGTTTGGCAGTCTGCTATTATTTCTTGTCCGTCTATGTCCAGTAACCTGTCTCTGATTTGATTTTCTGTTGAGATGCCCCCCCTTCCTCCCTCTTCCCATACCCAACCCATACCGCTATTATATTTCACTTCCAGGCCCCAGGAGTAAACGTTTTCATCCCTTGTCTGTATTTACAAACATTGTCCCTTCAGCGTAGTTTGGTCCTCTTGTGATAATCGCATCCAATATTTAACAACCCTCATCCGTGCTTGTACCGCGTCTCTGTTCAGACCCCCTTAAGGAAGCTATATTTTGCGAGAGTCAAGATTGAAAAGGAATGACAATTCAGTTTAAAAGATAACATTCTTATAGGTTATGCAACAATCATAGAACATGTGGGACATTTTTATTCCTTGTGAAATGCCATTTGGTGCTAACTGAGCACCATCATTGGTGTAGATATAGTCGTGCCAGTAGGTTGGTTATCCGTTGGAGTTGTGGAAGTTGCTCCAAGAAGTAGCGTTTAAACTACAAAACTTTGAAAACTAGGAACAATTTATTAAGAATTGAGGAACTGTTTATTCCCACCACGTCCCTCTGTATACAAATTCGAGGAAGAGTTTCCTCGGGAAAAAAAAATCCCATAAAAGGAGCAAACAGGCGGTGATGAGACTCTCCAGATGCTCCCGAGGGAAAAGCATCAGGGACCGGGATAGAGATAATTTTCTAAAGATGTCCTCTCCTGATTAATTTGTTTTAATTCGTTTCCATGGTTGTGTTTGAATTGGACCCTCATCGAGACGCAGCAAACTCTTTGCGAAGTTTTCAACTTCTGCTAATTCTCGTCTTCTTTTTGTTCCGCCGACAACATGGAATTTCAGTCCCTTGTTTCGGGAGGGTGCACGGATGAGTTCTTGAAGTGAAGCTGATAAACTAGAAAACTCCTTCAAATAATAATTAGTCGCTAAAGTTTATGGGAAGCCAAGGCTAGAGCATCACGTCCTTCGCGATGTCGAAATGTGTGCAAGAAGACAGGCTGGTATGATCTCTTCTCGCTCGCAAATTATGACTATAATAATGATTGAAATCCGTCTCGTTAATACCCCGAGCTTGGGCGCCAGATTTTCGGTAATTGTGTTGGTGTTCATAGTAACATTGTAACAACTTCTGTAAAGCTTTCCACATGAACATGCACATACAGTTCCTTAACTTGTGCAGCAAAAGTTCTGTACACTAAAGTCAATGTAAGGCAACGTACAAAGCGACTTTAAGAGCAGAGTCAGGAGAAACAATATTAAAATACCATTATAGCTGCATCAAAACGGAAGTCTTCAAAGCCTTCTTCTCGACTATAAGAAGGTTTGAAAACTGTTTAGTTAACGGTCAGAGCTTGGCAATAACGTACCGCAAACAAAGGGTTCCTTTCTTGGTAATTGTGCTTGTGTTCATAGTAACTAAATTGCAAAAACTTCACTAAAGCTTAATACGCACCCACTTATTGTATCATTTTAAGTGTTTAATATGTTAATTGTCTATGATGATGTAATTTGTTTTGTTCAATTGGGTAGTCTGTTATGGTTATGGACTAACCTTAAAACATTTGATTGTGGGTTGTTAGGAGAGATATATTATGAATGTTGCTGGATAATGGAAGTGATTTTGGAAATGTGAATGTGTTAATTGGTGTACTGAAGAAGTATTATGATCTTAATACAATTTTGTTTGTAATAAGAAGTTTAATTGTGAGTACAAGTGTTATATATTAACATTAACTGACAGCTAAATATATTTTTGGTGTGCGAGAGTTAGCAAGGTTTACGTTAACATATCTTTATTTGATTTCCCACAACCTGAGGGCTTCAAAGTAGGCTGATAAGTAGAGCCCGGAAGTTCAGGCATTTATTTTCGTTAAAATAGGCAGGCAAAAAGGCATTTATAATGTGGTAAATAGGCACTAAAAATGAAAAAAAAAGGCAAAATAAACCGAAAAAAGGCACATTTAGAAGTCGCTTATTTTTATCTATAATTTCTGGCAAAATGTTAAAATCTAAATTGGGAAGAGCATTTCAATTTTCTCCGTCTTGATTGCACATAACTACAAGGTGCTTTTTAAGTTCTAAACATTCATTGACAGTCGTCTGTCAGAGAGAATGTTTTTCATAATAGAAAATGATCTTTCTACTTCGACAGAAGTTATTGGAGCATACATATAACAAGCTAATGTAGCTGAACTCATTTTGGTAACAGCATTTTCACCTTTTAGAATATCACAAATTGTTTTCAATTGTTTCAAGTCCTCATTTGCACTCACTACCCGTTAGCACTTTTCCGCAACAGCTGACCCCTTTTCTCCTGGCACTTCCATCATCTGCTGCATAGATTCCTCGAAGATTTTCATGGATGCTATAATTGTAATTGTTTCTGGCAATGCACCATAATGTGCAAAAGTAAACTTGAATAGCACAGGAGTTTTTTCACTTCAGGAATTGAAGCCGCTTCATTTTCTGGAAGAGCATCGATCACACTGATTTTTTGAAGGTTGTTAGCATAATATATAGCTGCTGATATCCAAGTTCCCTATCTCGTTAAGACTGGTTGCTGAGTTAAACTAAGCTCAATCGCAACTTCCTGAAATTTTCGGATTCGAGAGGGAGATTTCAGAAATATTTTATTTGTGTTCGAAATCAACCTGTCCTCTTCAGCAGTCAATCATGCACAAGAAATGTTAACCGAAAGGCAATATCCTTACTCAGCATGAAATACTTTTTTCTCACACTTTTCTCCTTCAGCAATGTTGAAACATGCGTGAGTTCAATATTACTTAAATAAGGCGAAAATTATTCACATAATAAACGGAAGAAAAATAAATGCCAACAACGTTTTTTGGGAGAAAAATAATTTATATACACATTTTTTTTAAAAAATGTCAAATTTCATTGAAAAAGGCAAAAAAAAGGCATTATAATTAAAAATAGGCAGTGGGGTCCCAAATAGGCAAAATAGGCAAAATGAAAAGGCTTCCAAAACATTCGAAACAACATAAGAAACGTATAGGCTATCCGGAAAAATTTTATCAATATATGCAGTAGATAAAAAGAGGCATTTTGCCAAACTTCCGGGCTCTACTGATAAGTCTCATGATCGCCGTAGAGGAATAAACGTAAGTTGATCCTTTGAGAATATTCCGGGGAACGTAACAAGCTTTCGACATGAACATGTCCCAGAGTTCCTTTACTTGTGCAGCAAAATTATCGCTATTTTCCTGCTGCCAAAGTCTATATTAAGGTAATGTACGAGGGGAGAGTGAAAAGTTTTGAGCTTCACATGGAAGGAGTGATGCTAGGTAGTAAACATTTTGGAGGATGTAAGGTTTGAGTTTTAGGACAATCTGTGCAAACATTTATGAAATTCACATTTTCTTCTATTCTTTTGTCAGGTTGAAAATAAATGGAGTGCCAGAGAAGAGAGTGACCGACAGGGCCGTGATTCGGTGCCTCTATCGGCAAGGCCTCACTGCAGAGACTGCTTTGGTCAAGTGTGGCTTCACCGCACTTTTACATCCACCTTATTCCCCCTACCTGTCCCCGTCAGATTTTCATCCTTTCCCTGCTATGAAGAATTCACTTCGAGGACGTCACTTCCACAAGGACGAAGGCGGTCATTCAGAGGTGCGAGACTCAGGACAAATCATTCTACCAGACGACTGTAAACAAATTGCAGCACAGAATGCATAAGTGCATTGATCTGGGGGTGATTATAGAGATTGTGTGATTATGTAGAGAAATCATAATGTGAAACTGTAGCTCAAACACCCCTTCCCTGTGAGGCTCGAAACTTTTCACTCTCCCCTCGTATAAAGCGAGTTTAAGAGTAGAGGAATGGAAAACAACATCAAAATACCATTATATTTGCATCAAAACGGAACTCTTCAAAACTTTCCAATCGCTATAAGAAGGTTTGAAATCTGTTTAGTTACCAGGCATAGCTTGGGAATAACATATCGTAAGTAAATCATTGCTTCTTCGGTAACTGAGTCGGTGTTCATAGTAACTTTGCTGCAAAGACTTAACTAAAGCCTTCGACATGAGCATGTCCCACAGTTTCTCAACTTGTGCAGCGAAATTATCGCTGTTTCCCTGCAATTCCTAACCTAAGCGTGTTTAAGATGAAACTCAAGAGACACAATATCAAAGTACGACCATAGCTCCATCAAATCTGAATTCTTCAAAAATTTCCGCTCGATTTAAAGAAGGTTTGAAATCTGTTTAGTTGACGAACAGAGCTTGGGAATAACATATCGCAAGCAAATTTCTTGGTAATTTCGGAGTTTAAGGTGTGACCCTTCCACTACCTGGACTGCATTTTGCAGACTAACGAGGCTCTGGCGTCGAACCTACGGCCAGTATAATCTTCGTAGGACTGTGTGTGTGTGTGTGTGTGTGTTGTCCTTATGTGTGCTGAGTGCCTCTTTACAGCCTCAGCTTTCAACCGAAATCAGAATACTTTAGTCTCCGGGGGCTGTGACGGGTGCAACATAGCCTACGTACAGTACCCAACATTTTAAATTCAATCAATAGTAAAGATTTCACTAAAACTTTTGACGTGAAAATGTCCAACAATTCCAAAACTATCACTGTTTACCTGCAGTTCTGTACACCAAAGCCAATATCAAGGTAACGTAAAAGTGTGTTTAAGAGCAGACTCAGGGGAAACAATATCAAAATACCATTACAGCTGCATCAAAACGGAACTTTACCCATTAACCCACCACGAAAACATCTTGGTTAGATGTTAGGGAACACACTTGCTCTTCCACTGCAACCACATAACGGTGGGGCAAAATGCAATTATAACACGGACACCGAAACATCCAGACACACACAGATACTAACGTGAACTTTTGCTGGAGGTAGAGAGGGGAGGAAGCGGAAGCAATTTGATTTCATTTGCAGATGGGGGAAATGACCATGGACCAAGAGGGAGGACTACAGTTTAGGGAAGTGAGAAAGAGGGGCCAGTCCAAGGGGCAGAATTGTCTTGAAAATATTTAACCACCTCTCCCACGAGATTGCTTGAAAATTGGCCAATGCCCTCACTTAACTGTTGCACCGAGACACCAAAGAGCACATGTTGTTCAGCTTCTACCAGATGAGGCCAATTTAGCGTGGAAGGGAACATCCAGGGTAGAACCTCAACGATTGCTTTGCGGCATAGGGCGCCGGGCAATCTGCTAACTTGTAATCGAAGTCTTTCTACAACTTCACGTTCCTGGTCACCCAATGGGTATAGGTTGAAAGGAGTTCATTTTTCTTCAGCTTCTATTTTGCACAGCATTCTCTTTCTCACACGTAGATGCTGCAGTGTCCCGGGGGATACTGCACACGATGTACCATGTGATCAGTGGCGTATACAGAGTCCAAGACCTGGGCTATCTCACTATGTCACGTGGTCCTAGGCTATGAATAGAAATAAGTTTACCAACTCATAGGAAATCAGCTTGCCAACTCATAGGAAATCAGGTTGCCAACCCATAGGAAATCAGGTTGCCAACTCTCAGGAAATCAGGTTGCCAACTCATAGGAAATCAGGTTGCCAACTCACAAGAAATCAGGTTGCCAACTCACAAGAAATCAGGTTGCCAACTCATAGGAAATCAGGTTGCCAACTCACAGGAAATCAGGTTGCCAACTCACAGGAAATCAGGTTGCCAACTCACAGGAAATCAGGTTGCCAACTCATAGGAAATCAGGTTACCAACTCACAAGAAATCAGGTTGCCAACTCACAAGAAATCAGGTTGCCAACTCACAAGAAATCAGGTTGCCAACTCATAGGAAATCAGGTTGCCAACTCATAGAAAATCAGGTTGCCAACTCATAGGAAATCAGGGTACCAACTCATAAGAAATCAGGTTACCAACTCACAGGAAATCAGGTTGCCAACTCACAGGAAATCAGGTTGACAACTCACAAGAAATTAGGTTGCAAAACTCAAAGGAAATCAGGTTGCCAACTCACAGGAAATCAGGTTGCCAACTCATAAAAATCAGGATGCCAACTCATAAAAAATCAGGTTGCCAACTTCAGAATCACCATCATCATTTCACTGAAATGAATAATTTTATTTACAATTTATGATTTTCCTCCTGTATTTTACACTATAGACTTCAGGCTTCGCAGATAGCCAAGCTAGCCTAGAATATACGCTTCTGCATGTGATGAGGCGTAAACAAATTACATTTTCTACTTTCCTCAAGCGAATCCCAACTGCAAGCTGTCATTTTTAATCAAATTATTTTACAGTTTCTATTGCCGAGTATGCTGAAACTTACTGTCACTGTTCAACCATTAGAATTCCTTGTTTATCATCATCCTTTTCATTATTAGTTTCCTCGCAATCTCTTGGGAGAAAACAGTGGCGCAACCACAAGGGGCATTGCCCCCACCCCAACATTGGTCGGAAATGAGTTCTGGGGGGGCAAGGGGGCAAACATTGGCAGCCAAATGTACCTGCAGGGGTCAATTACTGCCCAGAACTTAAAATGTTTTGCAAATAAAAATACTTTTAGTAAAATTTTCTTGCTCGCTTCGCTAGCATTCACTTCTTTTCTTGATCTTATCAAATTCAAAACCATAGCTAGGGGACGGCGGGAGACGGCCCTGGGCGCCGAACGTCTAAATGGAAAAAGGAGAGTTGTAAAACTGATTGATTGATTTGTTTTTTTTTAGCTTAAAGTGGGTTCGAACCCCTATGTGTCTCCACCGGGTATCGACCCCGGAACCCCTTGATCACAAGGCGACGATGTTACCACTACACCATCGGGTAGGCACACAAGTTGTAAATGATATTATGCCATGGCGTTCGTGAAATTATTTGCGCCCCATTAAATTAATACTGATTTCAGCCTGAAAAAAAAATTGATCCAAAAATTTTTTTGCTCTCTTCGCTCGCAATTTGTATTTGTTCGCTGTATGTAATGCATTGTAAATCACCAGACAGAGAAATAACACTTGCCTTAATTGATTTTGTTTTAAATGCATGAACAATTGTTTTGAGGAAAGGGAGCGTGCACATTTGAGAGACAATTTATGTAATTTTGCTGTTGGTTGTGTAATGTATTTGGTGTTTTGAAATCCACTTTATACACAGTAAGGCTAATTGGAACTGGACCCACAGTTTAAAGTGGAATCCGAATCACTGTGTGCCTCCACCGTGTAATGTATTTAAATAATATATGTTGTATATAATATTTATTAAAGAAACTTTGGACACGTACACAATTTAGTGTCCACGTCACTCCACGTTGCATATATGTGAAACATTTATCGTGCATGAAAGTTATGTTAATGTAAAAAATAATTATATTTGGAATACATTTATAAAGCATTTTCTGTTTTTCAAAAATACTTTACGTGCTTGTTTTCCGTTATTGATGTGAAATTGAACGTGTTAAAGAAATAATTCAAATCGTTTGTTCGAACACAAATGCTTTAGCACAAACTTCTACCCCATTTTTGAGTAATTTACGAGGATAATAACGTCTTTGATACTCCACCACTACTAATAGTAATAATAATGTTGGTCCTGGGTTCCAATCCCGGCTTGGGCATGGATGTTTGCGAGTATCCATTCATCATTTTCATCATGCCATCACTCATCCCCATCTTCGCAAATTAGCCAAAAGTGGCACAAGAAGCGAAGTAAAATAAAGCAAATGAATAATAATAATAATGTTATAATAACATTATTCGTAACATTATTATTATTATTAACATTATTATTATTAAAATTATTATTATTATTATTATTATTAAAATTATTATTATTATTGGTACGTTCTGCGTTCCGCAAATTCAGTTTTCAAATTTCCTTTAATTTTCTTAAGCCAGCGCCATTGAAAAGTCATAATAATTCTATGTTTAGAAAATAATAGGGCCTCCACGATGGCGCAGTGGTAGCGTCTTCCCCCTGTAATCAAGAGGTCCCGGGTTCGATTCCCGGTAGAGACACATAGTAGTTCGGATCCCACTTTAAACTGTATGTACAGTCCCGATTAGCTTTACTGTGCATAAAGTAGACTTAAAATACCACATCAATCAATCAATCGAGTTTAGAAAATAATAGGTATATTTATAAATGAAATGTTACGTATTCGCAATTATTATTACAATAAGGTGTCACGGTATCTAGTGACATGTGAAACGCAGTTCGATTTAAATTATTTTTGTTTATTGATTCATTGTATGTTCAAATACAAAAGTGTGAGGTTCTTTATTTTGTGGATAAATTTGTATCCGAGCCAGACGTCGGGAGTTGGGAGACGGGTTTTTCTTGAGTGACAGCCGAACTGTCATTTCGGCTTAGAACATGACATATTTGCACCAACGCGGAGAAAAGGAAAGATTATTTTCGTCGAGACCGGACTTGAAATCGCAGCGGGTGGGCGAACCCAATTTGTCACGGATGACCAGGAGAATCAGCTGGAGCCCAAGCCTGCAAGGGTCGAAGACGCGTCGGTGACCGCGTTTCAAGACAATGGAGAGAGGTCATTTCCATCCCGTCAGAAATAGAAGCCAAGCCACCTTATCGTGCTTTTCAACGGACGAATTTGAATCTCTTTTAAATATGCGGTACTACCATTCCAGACACAGTTTTGACCCGGACTTCATAGAGAGAGCCTCTCCGCGCTACACTCTCGCGTGATTATTGTTTTGTGTCCGTGGACTTCGTTTTCTTACGTACCGTGAGCGAATTGCAGATAGAGAGTTACCAGTGTGCGCCTTATTTTGGTAAAGAATTACGCGGTGATTTGTTTTACCAAGCGTGGACTACATAATTATGGGCGGCTAAAGGAGATAGAGAAGGGAGTCCGTCGACTCCCCTGACGCCTGCAACGACGCAGAAGCCAGCCAGACGACGCCAAACCCAAACACTGCCCAAAGCCCGAAGGACGTTTCCAGATCGACGTTCCAATCGAAGCCCGTTACCAGAGAGAGAGAGAAGGACGACTCCAGAACGACGCCCGATCGAAGCCCGTTACCAGAGAGAGATGATTGCAGATCGACGCCCAATTGATGCCCGACACTAGAGAGATTCGGGACCGGCGCGTGACCACGTACAACCGACGCTAGTGACAAGAGGAACGCCCGAAGTACTGAGGAGGTACAAGTACACCATATCGTCGCAATTATTCTTCGTCGCGATCGACCTCGGAGGACAATTTCGCCACAAAGGAACCATGTGCAAGTCCCGCGTCCAGGAGAGATGAATGACCACGCAATGTAGCAGAGTCCGGTACAGTATTCTTCAGAGGGTCTATGTCCATGTAAACGTGCATCGTTAGTATCAACACCGTACTGTTAACGCCGAAGTCTCACTTATTTGCAAAGTGACTCAGGAAACCCCAAACCTAACTTCCGTGTCTGATAATTTTTGGTATTGTTATAAAAAAGGGTCATTTCATGTTCAGATGTTCTAATTTAATTGTCTGCATTCAGGGTCAGAAGCTCCATTTCATTACTTTAATATTTAGTGTAAATTGTCAAAGTGTGCTCCATTTATTGTGTAACCGACCGCCCCGTCGCGCCATTTAATTTGTCAATACCGAGGGCTGGCACTTAAATTAATTTAAAAGAGCACAGGAGCTGGCAGGCAAATACCCTAATTCACATTAAGGTTTAAAACTAAAAAGGAATGATATGTTAATGAGATCCGTGATTTGTATCTATACTTCACATGTAAAAATACCTCATATGTGTGAAAGAGAGTGAATGAGTGAGAGTTTGAGGAGGCTTTGTAAACAGTTGTTGATTGCAATATTTTTTTTGTTACAATATATATATATTCACTTTTTACCGTTCGTCAGTGTTGTTATTTGACGTTTTTCAGGTACCGGATATTATGCTATTAGTGTGTTATGATTGTTCGAATCTACATATCAAAGGTAAACAAAACAGTGCAACATTTCAAGGTATTTATCTCCGCCTCGCAATAGCACGACAATAAACGACCGTCTAAGTACCGAACTTGAAAACTGGACCGTAAGAGTCACGACCGGTTTCCCGTACACATAACGACGTTTGGCCCCGTGCCGGGGTATGAATGACACGTCATTTCGGGTACCGTGAGTGCACTCGTTACAAAGGAACATGTCTAAATGTGAGTTAACAAAAAAATAAGAATAAAAATACATTTTTGCTTCAGGACTGCAGTTTGAAGAAAGTCGGGACAGGGATTAAAAGTAATGGACTGTCCTGAGTAAATCGTTCATTCGGACGTCTCGAAGCCTTGCATCAATAGTTATAAAACTAAAATTACCCAATATTGCACATTGCAGACTTCTGTTAGCTTTCCTCCCTCCACAACAAACACATTAATTTATGGATGAACAAAATTTAAATATTTACAAATTTGAAATCGCGAATGATATTTTCGTAGTGTTTTATAGGTTCGCATTTAAATATTTCTTGGTTCGAGAGGGGGAGACATGGCCCCTCCCCTGGGTACGGGCCTGGTACTGTGTATTCTTATGTACATGTATCTGTATTTCTGTTATTAATGCATTAAACAATGCGACAAGGCTCTCCTTTTGAAGCCACACCTGAATATTTGGCTTTTTCCTTTCACATTTCCCTTCACGTTCAAACCATCTTTTAAAAATTCCCTCTGGGCGAAACGGTAACGGGCGAAACGGTACTTCCTTTCTGGCGCGTGTTATCACTTGGGTCAATAAAACAAGTTTTTCTTTACTTGGCGAAACGGGAATGGGCGAAACGGGAAGACATGGATGAAAGGATATTCACAAAGAACATCCATACCCAGACTGGGATTCTAACCGGAACTCCGGGAGTCGTAGCGTGCTGTGCTAACCACTCCGCCACGCAGGAAGGCACATTTATTTGAACATGAGACCGAGCGAGCTAAATCATTGACAGCAATCTTGTTTCGCCGCCACTGCTTGATACAAGAGTAAATGATAAATTAAAGCAATTGTATTTTTATATTTAAGGAAACTACAACACCCTTGTTAGTCATCCATCCCGCACAAGGTTCTTGGGTGCATGTCTGTGTGACAAAACGACATGGCTTCCTTTCAGATTTTCGAAGTTACAAAAGAACAGCTGGTGGAATAGCAAGCAACAAACTCGCTCTATTTATAAACAGCAACTGTACAAATAGTACTTACTGACAATGCTTCAGGCTTTCGAGAACTTGACAGATCCGATTATTAAGCACGTGACCATCATTGTTGGCAGATGAGAGTAACGATCTCAATATGAAAGAATCACTAGCGGGGAAAAGTGTTTTGACTCGTTGAATTTATTAATTCTTCTGAAGTGAAAATGTTAAGTGGATGCTTAGTTTCTGGAAAGATTTTGCAATGAGGCGGTGACAAATATTAATTGAATTTATACAGTTTGATTGAAATAACTGTTTCACATGACTATGAAGTTTTGTACACATTAGCAGGGGTCGGAAATAGGAGTTTATCGTAATGTAGATAACAACGAGACAATGTGAGCTCCTGTTTTAACCCTAGCCGTACGAGAAACTTACTTACCTGAGGGTTATCTACCTCTGCTTTCTCTCTCTCTCTCTCTCTCTCTCTCTCTCTCTCTCTCTCTCTCTCTCTCTCATAGCCTCACAGACCCACACATTTCTTAAACACCAAAATTCAAGAAATGGTTACAAAAATTACCATCATTAATAAGAAATAATAACCAATTATTGCACGAGTGTCACACCCATATTTTACCATTCGCTAAAACTCACAACAACCATGATAATTTTATTATTAATGCTTTTTTTGATTACAGAGAGGCAGTTGTTTATTAATTATAATAATTACAAAATATACCATCATTGCCAACCAATTGTACACTCTCACTAGCACGAGTGTCTCGGATAACACGCTTTTCAAGATGGCACCTGATACGCCCTCCAACTGCATTTTGCCTGATATTGACGTTATATTTATATTATTTATCAAAAATAATACATAATATTCAGAACATCCTAGGGAACAATATAACTTATTTTCATTTTTTAATAAAAATTTTAATAGTTCAAAAATTGAAAAATAGAGGTGGTGGACCTGACAGCCTTCTCCCCCCTTCGAGAATGCTAGGGTTAAATGGTTATTACCATTTTATACGAATCTAGACATACTTGAGATATGCTAAGCCAATTGGGCGTCATATTCAGAAATCATAAATCAGACAGTGGGAGAGAGAGTAAAGAAGAAAGGAAAGAAAGAAGGGGAGAAAGAGGGAGGGAGTAAGGAATAAAAATAAAGGAATGCAGAAGAGAGAAAGATAGAAAGAAAGAGAGAAAGAAAAATGAACGAAAGAAAGGTAGACACAAGAGAAAGAAAGAGAGAGAGAAATAAAAATGAACGAAAGAAAGGTAGACAGAAGAGAGAAATAGAAAGATAGAAAGAAAAATGAACGCAAGACAGGAAGACAGAACAGAGAAACAGAGAGAGAAAGAAAAATTAACGAAAGAAAGGTAGACAGAAGAGAGAAAGAAAATTGAACGCAAGAAAGGTAGTCAGGAGAGAAAGATAGAAAGAAAAATGAAGGAAAGGAAGGTAGACAGAAGAGAGAAAGAAAGAGAGAAAGGAAAATTAACGATAGAAAGGTAGACAGAAGAGAAAGATAAAAGATAGAAAGAAAAATGAACGAAAGAAAGGTAGACAGAAGAGAAGGAAAGAAAAATGAACGCAAGAAAGGTAGACAGAACAGAGAAAGAAAGAGAGAAAGAAAGGTAGACAGAAGAGAAAGATAGAAAGAAAAATGAACAAAAGAAAGGTAGACAAAGAGTAAGATAGAAAGAAAAATGAACGAAAGAAAGGATGGTAGAACAGAGAAAGAAAGAGAGAAAGGGAGAAAGGAAAATGAACGAAAGGAAGGTAGACAGAAGAGAAAGATAAAAGATAGAAAGAAAAATGAACGAAAGAAAGGTAGACAGAACAGAGAAAGAAAGAGAGAAAGGAAAATGAACGCAAGAAAGGTAGACAGAAGAGAGAGATGGAAAGAAAAATGAACGAAAGTAAGGTAGACAGAAGAGAGAAAGAAAGGGAGAAAGAAAGAAAGGGAGAAAGAAAAATAAATGGAAGAATGGTAAACAGAAGGGAGAAAGAAAGAAAGAAAAATGAATGAAAGAAAGGTAGACGGAAGAGAGACAGAAAGATAGAGAGAGAGACAAAGGAAAGAAGAGGAGAAAGGAGAGAGAGGAAAATAAGGGAATAGAGAAAGAAGGGAGAGAGAGAGAGAGAGTAAAGAAGAGGGGGAAGAGAGAAATCAGAGATGGATAACTAAAATGATCTTGGCAAACAAGACAACTCTAAAATGTTCACTTTGGTTGAGAATGATGCTCCGTTACGATAAAAAAAAGAGTATATAATAGAAGTGGCTACAGTGTTCGTCACTTTTGAGTTGAATTTATGCACAGAAAGGGTAATCGGAACTGGACCTACAGTTTAAAGTGGAATCGCAACCATTAAGTTTCTGCACCGTCTATCAACCCAAGGACTCCTTCAATCATCAACAAGAGAACACATGTGCTTCTGTTTCCAAATCTCAGATTTGTCACTAACAACATCTTGATGACATCTCTTTTCAGTAAAACAAATCCCAAGAAAAAAGATCGCCTCACTTTCTACAGATTTACACACATCTCCCCCGTTCCCCCATTTCAGTTTTTAACGGTTCGAACATGACTGTTAGGCCTATACATTAAATTAGTGTGCATTTTGAGCTAATCATTGTTGCCATATTGCCTCCCATAATCCCCCGATGGCCCTCAATAATTCCAGTGACTCATCGGGCAATGATATTAATGCATGTTAAGCGCGCGTCTCTCGAAAGGGGGGAGGCTGCTTATCATAAATCAAAGAGACCGCTTACGTGCCAATTAATGCTGATGTAATGAGGACATAAATGGGGCAGGGGAATTCGAATAGACAAGTAGCAAGTGAAGAGTTTGGGGCGACGATACTTTTCATGAGTGGGAAGTGTCATAAGGTTTCAATTTTACTTCGATTTGGTTACGTTTTCACAGGATTGTATTTAGCGAGGGAGGGGGGTTTGTCGATCTGAAAATGTGTAACAAAGAGAAGATTCGAAGTGCTATTGGGGTATTATATGTGACCAGTGATGGCGATTGGGTTCCAAAAACAGAGGGGCAAATTGCCAAAACTGTGGGGGGGGGGGGGCAAAGTCAGTTTACTTTCCCTTAGTTTAGCATAGTGCTGAGGCAAAAGTGGCAAAAAGTGGGGGGGGGGAGCTAACCCCCACGCCCCTCCTTATCGCCGCCACTGTATGTGACCGACCACCAATGCTATGTTAGTATGGCAGCTGTATTCTGTCCCTGGTATCTGTGGAGCGAGCGAAGTATTTTCGGTGTTATATTTTTTCCAAAAAAGTTTTTTTTTTTACTTTTGGGGTTATTTCCCCCCAAAATTTGAATTTTTTAGCACACTTTTCTGCTAAATATACCTTCATTGTGGGTTTAAACTAGTATTTTAAATTGTAGGTCCCCGAGTTTCACGTAATGTTTTAGGTTCCACCATTTCTCATTTCTCACCGATGTTACGGTTCCATCGTGACGGCAGGTGCGCACTCGATCACCGCCAAAACCACGGGACAATGCTCGGTGATGCAAAACGTTGCCAGAGGAAGTGAAAAATCATGTGAAACATCCATTTACAGGTGGTTTCGTGTAGCTGTGTGAATTATTTATGTATAACACGCACCACAATTTTCTTCTGGATAAAATTTTGGAAAAAGTGCGGATTAAAAACGCGTACATATGGTGTGTTTTATTATTTGAGCCTAGAATGGTCGATTTTTGCGGTATTGTTAAGCATAAATATTGTCGAAATTCGAAAAAAAAAAGACAACAATTAGCGTTATTTAGCAATTTCGAATGGTGTGTTCAGAACATGTAACTGCACATACGTGAAATCTTTCTTTGCAGCAATTGGCATTTTTTTTAGGCGTTATCGCATTTGAGGTCCCTACGCACTGTAGGGAAGTGGGTGTTTCAGGATATAGCCGTCCCATTCTTGCGACTGTACGTTCTGATTTTTCCTTATTGTTAAAAACGTCTTTCGGAATTAGAATTACCAAGTTGGAAAATAGGAGCGGCGACGTGAGAAGGTGCAGAGGCGAATACTTAGCGCCGGCGAGAAAGCACGTATCGCAAGTCTCCAGAGGAAATCCCATCACCTTCCCCCCCACCTCGTTCAGACCCCCCATAAGAGCCTTGATATCTTACACTTTGCAGGTCACCGCCTGGCAAACGCCTCGCCGGAATGGCGATATAATTTCTCCGTTTTTCCTGCGCGTCGCATTCGCTCACTTCACGATGGTGTCAGGCCTCACTCTTTTACCATAACTCTCAAATTGAGAGCATCGAGTTTTATTGGCAAATAACGGAGTAATTCCTATCCCTTCTGGTTAATTCTTCCCCTTCTGTTATTTACAACCCTCGTAAAGTATCTGTATAGGCGTTATACTGCGACGTTAATATGAGTTTATGGAAATATAGAGCTCAATATATGCCGACAAGGAGGCATTAATCATAATTAAGCGTTCGGGTCTGGAGCCGTAACGACCGACGGAAAGAGCGGGAACCACGTATACGACCGGCCATGAATAGCTTCAATAAAAGACCCGGAGACTCTCACCCCCCCTCCTTCCACCCCCTCTCTCGCCCCCCCGGCACTAAAAGAGGTGCAAATTGCAGCTTGACAAACAAGACTCCGGGCCCCCGAGAGAACACTGAACGACGGTGGTGGTAGGGGGGAGATGGTCTTCGAAGAGGCTTGCGCATGCGCGGTGACGCAACAAACATGGCGTCGCGGATATTGCCTTCTTTTTCTTCCTTCGTTCAATTGCCTCGGCCTCGTTGGAACGACACGATGCTGGGGCTAAAGAGAGCTGAATGGATGGATAACAGATTTTGATTGTCGGGCAATATGTACCTTAGGTGCACGTGCAAGTGTAGGGTTGTCAGGTTTGTTCGATTCACATTAGGGATGCTCAAATTCGGATTATCCAGATATCCGTATTATCCAGATTATCAGGATAGCTATCCAAATTGTCCGGATATTCGGATTACCAGACTTATCCGAACATTAAGATTATCCTAATTATTCGAATTGTCCGGATATGCGTGTTATCCGAAATGTCCGGATATCCGAATGTGTGAATTATCCGGACAGTGTTATCGTTTATTTCTTTTACGGGCTATCATCATATTCTCTTATTCGTCATGTTCTTATATCACCGTACGGATTTTCTACAAATCCTTCATCAAATCTGTTTTATCCGGATATCTTAATTACCCGGCATTATCCGGCTATCGGTACTATCTTGATATTTGAATTATCCCAATGTTCTGATCGTCGGGATATCCGAATTATCCGTTGCATCCGAAACGGATATCGGGTAATTTGAAATACGGATTATGCGGCCATTCCTAGTCCACATACAGGCATATACAATTGGAACTATAGATCTAAGGCGTACTCCACTGGAAAACAACCCTTGGTTTGGGGTGGGAGTACCTTTTTCGGAATGATCAGCCCCTCACTTTTCTGCAAGTATACACTGGATATTGCATGTTTGTAGGCTGTCTGGATTCTCACGGGAGGTCTTTAGCTACAGGCCAGTATGTTTAGCCTGTTACCGCTCCCGCCACTCTGTCGTTTGTGCTGGAAAACCTTGGCAGCTGTCACGCAAATGCTTCCACTGCAGCGCTGCAGAGAGCACGTGCTTTGTTCTCAACCAATCAGAATTCGCCGTTCTCTTTGGGAGGGGAATTTGAAGACATCCCGCGCTTTCTAGAATTCACCCGCGAGCATCACACTGGTGAACCAAAAATGACGTATAATTAGGTGAAATCCGGAAAACATCATACTGAAACAAATGAAGACTGGATTTGGAATTCGCGTTGATTAGGAAAAGTCACAGACAGTGACTAAATCACATAATATATTCATGAATACTATGTATTTTCACTGAACGACATCTCATTTTGCATGTGCACTACGAATTCTAGTGGTATTGTTTGATATTTTCTTAAAATATCGAATATTGCGAACGGAGGCTTTCCTTCATGTTTCAGCAGAACACGGGCGCATGTTTTGACGCATCGGCACACTTTATTTCACTTTGCACGCAGGTGAAGAAGCAGTTTAGTCGCCCTCCGTGCAATAAAATCGGCGTGTCATTCCGTACTGTTGCCTACAGAATCGATATCATTCACTGTGCGAATTAAAGTGGGGGATGCAAGGATTTCTCCCCTCACAATAAATGTTATCCCCCACAAAAGAAAAATATTTTTATCCCTGCCAAGAATATTTGTATCCCTCTCAAAGAAAATGAGATTGAAACCCAGGAGCGTATATTCCAGGCTAGTTAGGCTATCTGCGAAGCCTGAAGCCTAGAAAGTAAAATACTGAAGAGAAATCAGTTCGAAACTACGAATTAACCTGATTTAGAAAAAAAAAAAAGATAATAGCGATTCTGAAGTTGGCAACCTGAATCTTTGGAGTTAGCAACCTCAATTCTTTGGAGTTGGCAACCTCAATTCTTGGGCGTTGGCAACCTCAATTCTTGGGCGTTGGCAACCTCAATTCTTTGGAGTTTGCAACCTAAATTCTTTGGAGTTTGCAACCTCAATTCTTTACAGTTGGCAACCTCAATTTTTTGAAGTTGGCAACCTCAATTTTTTGAAGTTGGCAACCTCAATTTTTTGAAGTTGGCAACCTCAATTCTTTGGAGTTGGCAACCTCAATTCTTTTAATTTGGCAACCTCAATTCTTTGAAGTCCTCCTACGTAGTCGAGCGGGTTAAGGCGTTCACTCGTCTTGAGATCGTTCGCTGCGAGACGGCGTAGGTTCGAATCCGGCTCTGGTCGGAATTTATTCGGCCTACGTATAGGGCCGGTGGCAACCCACCATCGTGAGGAAATTGGGGAGCTCCGAGTGAGTGAGCGTAATCCGGTCGAGACGACCTACTATAACGGCTGGGGATACGTCGGGCTGACCCCCCGACTATTCCAATACTGGTTGCAGATCTCCACGCTTAGAGGTGACGAAGGAAAGTGTGGAAGGGAGACCGGCAGTCGGTAGGTAAGCCAAGGCCCTTCATGGGCTGTCTCGCTAAGGATTATTATTATTATTAGTAGTATAATTCTTTGAAGTTGGCAACCTCAATTCTTTGAAGTTTGCAACCTCAATTCTTTGGAGTTGGCAACCTCAATTCTTTGGAGTTGGCAACTTCCAATTCTTTGGAGTTGGCAACCTCAATTCTTAGAAGTTGGCAACCTCAATTCTTTGAAGTTGGGAACCTCAATTCTTTGAAGTTGGCAACCTCAATTCTTTGGAGTTAACCTCAATTCTTTGCAGTTGTCAACCTAATTTTCTTTAATGTTCGTATTTTGAACAAAATAACCAATAAAAGATTTTGTAGCAACAGTCCGTTTTTTTCCTAGCCACACCTCGTACATCCCGAAATGAAACCAACCACAAGTACGCCACTAAATGGGCATCCATCGCCCAAAGCAAAAATATTATTTCGCACAGTGAATATCATGTATCAGGACAAGATTTAAACCAGCCGACATCATTTTGATTCACCAGCCGCACCAGCTCTTGAGGCCGGTGTAAAATGATGACGTCCTGGTTTAACCTGTTGGAAGATTTGGTGGACACCGGTGAAATACGGAACGCCAAAGCGTGCGCTTCAGTCCGTGCGCCGGTGGATTTCGAAACTGGCACTTGGTTGCCACGTTCACAGAAGATTGGAGTGGAAAGCCAGCGAAACACGGATGGCGAGAGAAAAATATTTGGCTTTTTCAGCCTTGTTGTCCTCGCCCCAGCGGCGGCTCTAAGGGGAGAGCCGTGCCATGGCTCTACCCTCAGAAAAAGAAATAGCACTTGATTTGCCAAAATATAGTTAAATTAATACATTTACGAAGGAGGAGATCCGAATCTCGTAAGCGTTCGAGCTTACGGCCGCCTCAATTCCTTCGCCGCATCCCCAGCTGTTCTCTCACTTGCTCTGGGCCAGCATAGTCTGGCCTAAGCGCAGAGACATGCGCGGAGGCATGAAAAAGTCTCCGCAGTTAACGAGCGAGGAGGTGGGCTTGTATCCCAGTGGCAGCCATAAGACAATCGGCCGTGCCAGGTCGCGTCGTGGCACGACGCGAGAGCTTTCGCATTGTGTTGACATAGTTGCAAACTTCACAGAGAAGTGACTAATCCTGACCGATTTGTAATACTCGTTGGAGAAGTAATTCGCGAGAAAGATACTTTCCTGCATACTTGGCAAGAACGAACGTAATATCTTCCCAAAATATATATAACCATTTAGATAGATGCTTCTAAAGTGCCATCCAGACTTTTTTGTTATCGATTTCTTCCTTAAGAAAAGATATATCCCTTGCTCTCACGCACACAGACACTCATGTTTTGCAACTGACGTTGACAACATTAAAGACATTTACTGTAAGTACAAAAGAGTTGCCTAAATATCAAAGGGAATTCGCATCACCAGGGGATTTTTTACTTTAATATTCGTAAAAAATCACAGGGAAAATCTATCAGTATAAGAATTTCGCTTGGAGATATAATTCTATTTCTTGCATTGAATTCTAAAAATTGTAGATCTACAGTTCATTTAGCAGATAATCATATTTCAGTTGTTAGTAACACCGATTGTTGATGTACCTTCTGCCGTGCTGGGGTTGCAAATTATAAGCAAAGCAAGGCGAGAATACCGTGATCGACTCGGTGTCTCTAATTGTTCAGTGTTTTTCTTTTTAGTGAAGTGAAAGTGTCCGATGGTGTGTGAAAGGAAGGGTAGTTAGTAAAGATGAGTCAGATTAGAGCATTATTACATACACCGTTTTCCAAGGTACTATACGATATTAAATTAAAAGTTAAACAACTTGGCTGTCCCAAGCCAGATTTAAACATCAATTCTATTTAAAAATATCAAAAAAATGGTAAAGGTGACAGGCGTCGAAATTTTAATAGTCGCATTTATTTCTTAGAAACTCTGGCCGACATCCGCACAGCATGCTTCGACGCCAGGGATTGCGGGTTCGAATCTCGGCCTGGGCATCGGTGTTCTTTCTGAGTGTTCACTCATCCTTATCTTCGCGATTAGCCAAAAGTAGTACAAATGCGAAGTAAAGTAAACCAATCTTAGGAACTCTGAATTTTTGTCTGCAATTTTAGTAAACGAAGTTCCATTAAAATTACCCCTTTCATTAGATTTCTATGCTAGCGAGAATTTTTCGATTTCTTGATCACGTTGGCACTACCCATCATACTAGCTGCCAGCCGCCACTGCCTCGCCCTACCCTTCATTTCCAAAGAGAACCACTTCGTCACGCTGGTCGGCACGTGCATCTAGGAGACCAACCATAGGAAATAAATGCAACTTTCCGAACACGACAAGCTAGCTGCATATGTCGCCCGTTTTCTCAATGTCGTGAATCGGTCTGTTGTTCGCGCATGCGTGGTAAATGCGTTCTTCTAGACTGTCTGTGCGAAACCATGGTGTCGCTTCGGTCTGAAACCTCCTTATGACTCGCCTAGAAGACGAACCTTGAATCCCGGGCTTCGGGATTAGCTACACTAACCACTAAGTCAAGGAGGCTGGTGACGTTTCTTACCTGTAAAGAGACAAGGAAAAATATTAAGATTTGCAGCATGCAATGTAAGGGCGAAGGAATTTTACATTGATTGATTGAAATTTAAAGTGCGAGTAAGTGAGCACTTAGGCTATTTGCCCCGTCACATTATACGGGGTCCAACCACTTACCATAGCTAAAATGAATATTTGTCTTCGGGGAGAAAAATCTACTTGTCTATTAAAAGCTGAGACAGTAAAGGGGCACTCAGCACATACATGGACAACACAGCCATACACAGGATTATACTGGCCGTAGGTACAGGCACCAGAGCCTCGTTGGCCTACACGACTGCAGTAACCGGGGTGTACTACGTGGAAGAGAGCTTGAGATTTGGGTACCTTCTCAAAAAGGTCACCCCCTTACCCCCTGAACGAATGTGCGAAAGTAGAGAAGCGACACATGTTACTAAAAAAAATTGTTACATATTTTGACAACTACACATCGTATGTGTTCCTGACGATGATTCCGTGCTACTGTCCTGCAGAATCCATTGCATGCTATGGCCAGTTCATTCACCTGACCTCAACTGTATTGAAAATGCATTGGGCACTCCGGAAGACAGCTATCGCCAATCTGTTACACTGTTTCGTAACAGTGTTCTTGTACACTTTCCCCCTCAATTATTCTCGTCAATTATACCGCGAGGGGTTCTCCTGAAGTTGGTGACTTGCAGCCTAAGTTGGTCACCAAATCAGCAATTACTAAATTAATTTAATGATATTGGCCAGAGGAAATTACTGGACTAATGAAAGACTGCATTTTTAAATAAAATCGAGCCATTCTGGTGGGCCCGGATTTTGATGACCTGAAAATCTTTGAAAAATGACCTTTCAAATGACAACAAAAATCCTTTAAAATGACCCAAACTTTCGTACAAAACTCAATCTGCTTATTGAAAATAGTATATATATTCCAAGATAAACAATTTGACAATTGCTTCTTCACCTTGGTGTGTTGTACGGACTATGAATATGAAACTCGACAATGTTGCATTTCGCGATTTTCAGACAGGCTTTGTTGCGCTGGTAGTTAAACACAGAGGAAGTACCGCTAGATAACATTCAGACAAAACAGAAATTGTTGAACTTCTTATGTTTCAGCATGCAATGACACAATTTTTTTAAAAAAAAAATGACCTAAAATGACGCAAAATTTTAAAAAATGAACGAAAAAATTTAAAAAATGACCAAAACATGACCCAAAAAAATTACATTTCTTCAACCTGAGGAGGCTGTTTAGGATTTCTGTACTAGTTAGCAATGTCTACGTTGCACCAGTTAAAAGATGAAATGTCAACAAAATCCAGGCCCGTGATGAGAATCTACCAACAGATTAAAAATTATAGGTACTCAAGTTTAGACTGGACTTAAAAATTAACCAGTACATAAAAACGAGTTATATCAAAATTTAGCTTTTTCAATTCTGCGTTAATCTATACTAACCAATATTTTTTCGAATATGCCTTATATTTTCTATCGTCGTGAGAACAAAAAAAAAAGGATCGGTTGTTTGGATTCTTGCAAATTATCCCTCTTATATGAAATTCTATAAATCAAAGACGGTGCAGTCAGAAAGGTTTTAAACACATATCTTAATTTTTAAATTTTTAAAATTTGTCAAAGAACCGTAATCATCAATTTCGCGAAACAACTTCTTCTTAGTATTGGGTAGTCCTACAGACATGATCTTCGTCTTGTTTGAAGCTCCTTGCGTCTAATTTTAAAATCCATTACCGATGTCAATTCACATTGCGAAACCGATTTTATACAGATTTTTATTCAGCGAAGTAAAGATGTACGTAGAACGTGGCAACACCGCAATCAGTGACTCAAGGTGTCAGCTCGCATATTCCACGTTCAACGGACATCGCTGTATGCAGTGTTGCCACGTTCCACGTACATCTTTACTCCGCTGAATAAATATCTGTATAAAATCGTTTCGCAATATGAATTGACAATGGTAATGGATTTTAAAAGCAGATGCAATGAGCTTCAAAACAAGACAAAGATCATATTTGTAGGACTACTCAATACCAAGAAAAAGTAGCTTCGCAAAATTGAAAAGTACGGCTCTTTCACAAATTTTAAAAATCTGAAAACTAAGAATTGTGTTTAAAATCTTTCTGCCCATACCTTACTTCATCACGATAGATTTTAATTTATAACATTTCAAACACAGCGATTGTTTGCAAAACTAAAAAAAACGGCCCTATTTTTGTTCTCACGACGATAAAATATATAAGGCATACTCGAAAAAAGAATTGCATAGCAGAGCAGAGTTTTTATGTACGTCTACTGTTTTTTTGTTTTTTTTGCAGTTCAAATTCCAGTATCTGTAATTTTTAATCCAACCGTAGCAGCCTCACGTGACCGCAGCGGCGCCGCTTATTGGCTGTGGTTCCTGACCGGACACCGGCTAGGAACATTCGCTTCGTACGATTTCTTACTCCAGTTATTCTTGACCTTAACCTCTCTAAGGAACGCGCAATACCTACATCGACGTATTCTCCGAAATCTCATCTTTACATTGATGCACGACACAACACAATTTTGTTCATGACTGCTGCCACAATTGTAAAAGTTGCCCCTTGCGATGGACTTTGCAATGCTATCGCATAGGGAAACACCGCGTGACAAGTTGGTTTGGACTCAAGTCTTGCTCAGCTGGTGACGTCACCACTAATATGATCCATTCCAGCTCGGTTCCCTCGTCGCGCGGGGAATACTTCGACGGGTGATCCACCTCGATGTTTGATTCCTTCGGTGAAAATGGAACGATGAGCTACGTCATCGGGGGAAGGGAAGGTCGCGAGCAGTGATTGATGGAGCCGCGGAGTCAATTTTTCATCGGACGTCGCTTACGTACAGATGCAAACAGCGACCAGCATCGATCGATCATCCATCATCTCCCGTAGGACAACGACGCATCATCCGCAGGTCCCCCAGGATGACAGATTGAAATGTTCACGTGGGGTTAGCGCGGTGGAAGATTTGACAAAGTAGCCAATTTCGGACTCTGATCGGCGGTTCCAGTGCAGCAGTCCTGTGCAAATCTGCAGGTGACACGTGGACCTTGCATTTCGTGCAGTTTTCTCCCGCACAGGAGACTCAATAGGAGTAAATTATGCAGGTGACACGTGCACATTGTATTTATTAAAGTATGCTTCTGCAGTGCAGAGTCAGTAGAATTACGTGACATGTGATGCTGGTATTATTAACTGTTTCCTTCTGCAGAGGAGAGTCAGTAGAAGACATTCTGCAGCTGAGACGTGGTTCTTGTATTGCGTAGATTCTTTCTGCAGAGGGGGAGTCAGTGGAAGCACAATCTGCAGATGACACGTTGCTTCCAATTTCGTAGAATTTCCTTCTGCAAAGGAGACTCGATGCAAGCAAAATCTGCAGGTGACACGTGGCCTTCAAATTTCATATAATTTCCGTCTGCAAAGAAGACTATACAGAAGGAAAATCTGCAGGCATGGACTTCCAATTTCGAAAAATTTCGGAGACTATAGAGAAGTACAATCTACAGATGACACGTTGCTTTCAATTTCGTAGCATTTCCTTCTGCAAAGGAGACTATATACAGAAGCACAATCTGCAGACGACACGTTGCTTCCAATTTCGTAGAATTTTCTTCTGCAAAGCAAACTCGATGCAAACAAAATCTGCAGGTGACACGTGGCCTTCAAATTTCATATAATTTCCGTCTGCAAAGGAGACTATACATATGGAAAATCTGCAGGCGACACGTGGACTTCCAATTTCGAAGAATTTCGGAGACTATATAGAAGCACAATCTACAGATGACACGTTGCTTCCAATTTCGTAACATTCCCTTCTGCAAAGGAGACTATATACAGAAGTACAATCTACAGATGACAAGTTGCTTCCGATTTCGTAGAATTTCCTTCTGCAAAGGAGACTCGATTCAAGCAAAATCTGCAGGTGACACGTGGCCTTCAAATTTCATATAATTTCCGTCTGCAAAGGAGACTATACATATGGAAAATCTGCAGGCGACACGTGGACTTCCAATTTCGAAGAATTTCGGAGACTATATAGAAGCACAATCTATAGATGACACGTTGCTTCCAATTTCGTAGCATTTCCTTCTGCAACGGAGACTATATACAGAAACACAATCTGGAAATGACACCTTGCTTCCAATTTCGTAACATTCCCTTCTGCAAAGGAGACTATATACAGAAACACAATCTACAGATGACAAGTTGCTTCCGATTTCGTAGAATTTCCTTCTGCAAAGGAGACTCGATGCAAGCAAAATCTGCAGGTGACACGTAGCCTTCAAATTTCATATAATTTCCGTCTGCAAAGGAGACTATACATATGGAAAATCTGCAGGCGACACGTGGACTTCCAATTTCGAAGAATTTCGGAGACTATATAGAAGCACAATCTACAGATGACACGTTGCTTCCAATTTCGTAGCATTTCCTTCTGCAAAGGAGAATTAATAGAAGCAAAATTTAGGCTCTTGATCACAATATAATACAGTATTGAACTTGCATTAATCCCCATAGACCCCCAGCTGCAGCAAACACGGATTGTAATAGAAAATAAGATAATTAAGAAGAAAGCAAAAACAGAAAAAGCACATTCTCAAATTAGCAACAACAACAAAAAAAACATCTCCTCTTGAAAATTAATTATCTCCTGGCAACACGTGCTTATTCGATAAAATCATGTAAACTACGAGGGAAGAAAACAAGCAGAGATTCTCTTCCTTCGTAATCTTGGTACACAGCTCTCGCAGGCGAACCGTAGAAGAAAGGTGAAGCCGGTTGAGAGCGATGCTCCTAATTTCCAATTAACACTTTGTAATTAGCCATTAAGTCCTCGTTAACAGATTTTTTTAATGGACCGGGCGGAAGATTAGGGTAGATATTGCTTCAAAACAGCAGGTCCCGGAGATTCGAGGCGTTAAGGAAATGGGATTGGAAGATCGCAAGACCTTATAGGGGATGGAAGGGGTTGAGTGGATGGGTGGTTTTAACAAACAGCTTCTTTTCCCGATTTTCGAGGAAAAACCGAGACCGTCTGCTAGGCTTGAGAAAGTGGATTATAACTATGGAATACATCGGGCATCTTATAAGGATAAATTATGATCAAGTGTTTGGAAGTAACTAATTACTTTTAACGTAGTTACTAGTAACAGTTACAAAATTTACAAATTGGAGCTGTTGCCAAGTAGGAGCAGAACCCCGGGTGTTCGAAGGTTTAAGAGAATGAAACATCTCGTTGTAGAGTTGGTATTTGTAATCCATGCGATACAAAGTGACTGTATTTGCTCGAAAGTTCAGGGATGACAATTAAGGGGGGAATCCCCGAATATAACCAATCCTCCACCCGTATACATTCGAGGGTATACGCTGTGTCCCAGTGCCTTTGTAAATAAACTGGGACGTCAATTTCTCGAATTACGGTTCCTCCGTTAATCGTTGCTCTACATCTTTATTGGTAAATTTAAAAATACAGAATAATATAAATAGAATATATGGTATGCATGATGCATTTACAATTGTTTTTGATTGATTTGCTTAAGTATTAACATACATCCAGGTTATGCCGTGTTGAAAGATGATGAAAAGTCTGTATTGATGATTCTGGCAGCCAGAATTACATTTAGTCTAGTTACCTGGGGTCCAGGTCTATTTGACAGGGATGACAACTGTAACCCCCGAGAGGGGTCGGTCTGACGCTTGAACTAAAGTCCGCCCGACTAAAGAACGGACTTGAGGAGATCCAGAATTTCCGCCTCCGGTTCAAGGGGGAAAAAGCGATGTTGCTACCGGTTGCTACACGCCTTATTTTTGTCCAGTCCGTACCATACACAGGTCAAAATCTCTGGAGAAAGGTTGTTACGCTTCCCCCAGGAGACTAAAACCAGCGAGCGTCCCGCAGCCGGAACCCAAAGCATGACCTGGTCCACACGTGATGTTTTCTTGTCAGTTTTGCATGATCATGCCAGACGGATCAAACAAGACATTACGTGTGGACGGCAAGTTTGACGTCTTGCATGAACTGATTGAGGTTTGACGACCGCTCGACGGACGGATGGGCTGGAGATTTGTTTTCAAGGAAAACGGAAGACATAGCAGTGCATTCACATCCATGTTCACATCCGTCTAGCCAAGTGGTTTCCAACTTCAAAAGGTCCGAGGGCCAAAATTATATCCAGCAGTTGATTGGCGGGCCGCATTTTTTTGGGGGGGGGGGGGGGGTAAAAATTACAAAAATTGTAAGTACTGAAATGAAAATGTAGTACTTTCACATGACCTACATTTCTAAAATGAGGCAATAAAAACAATGGAATCACAAATCAAAATTGTTTAATTAGAATTTATTTTACAAAACCCCAATACTTATGGATGAATTGAAAGAAATGAAAAACATACCATACAAATAAGAATCCTTCATAGTAAGTGTTCAATGTGAATATTGAGGCCGATCTGCTCCTTTTATTAAAGTTGGAATGTCCACTTCAATTTCTGTATTTGAAAGTCTCAGAAGGTGAAGCAGTGAAGAATCTACCAATCGACTTCTGGAGCGGTGGTTGATGAACTTCATTGAAGGAAAAACACTTTCACACGTGTATGTGCTGCCGAACATTGATGTCATTGTTTGCCCAAAACTACGAAGGTTTGGAAAGCGTTCCTTTGAAAGGTATTTGAAAAACTCTGGCCCCTTTTCTTGCCTAGTTTGAAGGAACACATCGCCTTGCAAATCACACAATTCAAGTTGGAGAGAAAAGCTTCATGTTCTTCGATGCTAACGCCAAGAGGATTGCTAAATAGCTGGATGCTGCTTTTAAGTTTTTCAAAATCTTTAATCTGAAGTCAAACCAGGACCGGATTATTCCTCTCCAGAGTAACGTTGAAAATCTTCAGTTTATTACAAAACCCATTTATGTTTCCCATTAAATCTGACACCAGCTGGTTTCTTCCCAGAAGTTTCAAGTTCAGTTCGTTCAGATGACCTGTGATATCTGTTATAAACGCCAGTTGTTTAAGAAAGTCCATAAATAGAACGTATTTTAATAAAAATACATAAAATTAATGTATTTGCAAACTGGCTTCGCGGGCCGCAAAAAAAAAAGGCATCGCGGGCCGCCGGTTGGAAACCCCTGGTCTAGTCTGACAAACTTCGCTAATTTTGTGCCGGGTCTCGAAGATGTTGGACGAGTAGTCCTCTTGTTTGCAGTAGGTGTCCCTATCCATACGAAATTAATTATGCAAATCCTCATGCTCCTGCCGTAATTCACGGAGCCAAATGACATGTGAGAATTTGCCCCTCTTGAGAATCCATTCTCGAGACTACAGTGAGCGATGCGCATTTTCTCCTTCACGCTCACCGTATACACTGAAGCTATAGTTGTTAATAGTGTTTTTGGAGAGACTGATAAGATAATGTGGACTAGGCTTTGATTGATTTGCTTTATTTTACTTCGCTTCTTGTGCCCCTTTTGGCTAATTCGTGAAGATTGGGATGAGTGATGATGTGATGAAATTGATGAATGGACACTCGCAAACATCCATGCCCAGGGCGGGATTCGGACCCGGGACATAGCGCGATGTGCTAACCACTCCGCCACGCTGGGGGCAGGCTTTAGACCTCACGGCCAAGGTAAGAGACATCCGTGGTTAAGTGGACTTAAAAACTAAAACTCCAACAAACATACTTTAGCCAAGTTCTTTTGTGCTCTGTGATATGTCCTTCCCGGACGTATGAACAGACTGTTGAAGTACACCATCCCGCCTGATAGATATGAATCTTGTGCTGGGAGTTACGAGATTAATGGAAGTGCACGAGAGACAGATTGTGCTGTTACTGTGATTTTTTTTTGTGAGTTTCGTTATAATGTGTAACTTTGGTTCTTTTTAAATTGCATAATCAAGATAAATAGATTCTGAATTCATATGTTAAAACGTAAGTTCTGTATTTTTGTTTCTATTTACTGCAAATCTTAATGTTTTCCCGTGCCCTGGGAGGTATCACGCGTCTACCAATATACAGTCTCATGTTGCTCATTCTCAATTTGTATTGAGTTAAATATATTCTTATGACTATTAATGTCCTATGGTTGAATCTGGCACGACCGTGTCATCTGCCCACAATACTTTTCTCCCTCTGTGAGCGACTTTGTTTCTCTGTCACTCCAAACATCATTCAGGTTGATACAGGAGCGTTATAACCCTTGACATTACGACCCACTTCCAATTCTCAATATGGAGCACTTAAAACGAAACAAACGTAAAGGGAGACCTGATGCGAATTTATGCCATCGTCCGCGATTTTTTTTTTAGCTTTTTTTTCTGGCGAAGCGAATTGTCCCCCTGGCGAGTTTAATTTCGCGATTATCACGTCTCAATGTACGTCGGCAATGAAAACGCTCGACAGATAGGCGTTAAACAATGCATAAATAGAAAATCACATGAAAAGAACGAATTTACGAGTACCCCTTCTCCCCTTCCCCCGTACTCTCTCTCTCTCTCTCTCTTCATTTATTGCGAGCGAAACGAGAGGGCGCTAGCCGGGCGTCAATTGCCTGCTCTCCAATGAGATGGGGCGCTTATCCTTGTAACGAATGTGCTTTGAAAATCATTTACGTGCTCCCATTTACAAGGGAGCGCTGTTAACTCAGGTGGATCGAGATAAAAGCGAATGATGTCCTGTGTTCTGCGCGAGGGGAAGCGTTATGACAAAAAAAAACTAGCGCCTGGTTCGGACAGGGGGGTGGAAGCAGGGCGAGAAGAAAGCACATGACTGATACGTAACAGCATGGCTTAATCACACACGGATATGTGCATTATTTATGTCCAGTGGGTGATTGTACTTGCTCATATACTTTGCTGGCGGCTCGCATCAATCATTTACAGCATACATCTGGTCGGTTGGGCTTAAAAATGAGAGAAATTACGGGACAAACGTACGATCATTTTTTGTCAACCAATGCGATGTTACCTTTCAGTGACGTAGCGTGTTTTGTCAGTGCGTAATTCACAACGAGCGGTATTGTCGGGTTAATGAAGATCGATAGGGTAACAAAAGTTATCCAGGATCTCGTTTCAAAGTCTGGTTGCCGGGGTTAGTGCCTGCCTGAATCAAGTAAAATTCAATATTGGAGATTCGGAAGGGTACAGAGGCGAGACGAGAATTGTCTCATGAACGAGCATCTCTTTCTCTCTCTCTGGCTTTGCACTCTTGTTCCAGTGATCAGTAATGCAAGGCCGCGCATAACGGTAGAGAAGGTGTGAAAGAGAGTGGGCGAAGCAAAGCAGTTCGCGCTGCTGCAAACGGCTGGTGGCTGCATTCGCGTTTTTCGCTCCATGCGCACAATTCCCCTCCCACGAGTTCATCAGTCGACCCCTCTCGAGTGGCTATGTGTGGAGAGGACTTGCTTTCGTTCGGGACAGTATGGCTGCAGCGGCGTTTTCCCCTCCATGCACTCACATCCCCTCTCACACGTTCCTTGGTCGAGCCCTCTCGAGGCACTACCTGCGCAGAGGACTTGTTTTCGTTCGCTTGCTCCAGAGATTCCCGGGACAGTGTAGCTCTCATGTAGAGGTTCTTTTTTTACTTTACTTTTTCTATCGTTCTCGATTTCATCAAGATTGAAATGTCTATCTTGTTCTTGGTTACAGATGGTTCCCGAGACGAGACATTCCCGAGACGAGAACGAGACTAGACCGTTCAAGACTAGTCGATACGAGACCGAGACTTACTATACGAGGCCCTAGGTCTATTTCAAGACATTGGTGCGATAGTTGAAACTTCTACCTAAACCACATTTACTTTCGGACATATAGGATGCACCTGATCATTTAGAATTGTCATTCATTTTGTTAATAGCAATTACAAAGGAGGGGCGTATATTCTAATGCATAGTCTAAAACACACAAGCAAATTCGATTAGAAAATGCGCACAGACTTGTTCAATTCAATAAGATGATGATGATGCTTCAAGAGTTGGCAACCTTATGTCTTGGAAGTTGGCAACCTGTCTGGTCTTTATTCAAGATTGTGCGAAGAACAACATGTCCAGTACGGAAGCGACTAAGCAGTTTCTATCGATTACCGCGGGAGCTGTGGTGGGGGTAGGCAGTTGCACGTGGTCTGCCTTTGTTCAGGCGTTGATCCCATTTCAGTAGCTAAGATAGTCTGGACCGGTGCACATCGTGGTTTTTCCGTTCGCGCGTATTATGAAAACAACAGATCTGTGATCGCTACACAACGAGCTTTTCGGCGCCAGTTCAACATTCCACGCAACAATGCCGTTCCTAATGCAAACACAATTCTGTCGTGGGTTCGGCAGTTGGAGGAAACTTGTAGCACACTAAGAAGAGATACACATGGCCGACGCAGATCCATCAGAACGCCAGAAAATGTGCAGCGGGTGAGAACAGCAGTTCAACAATCGCCGCAACGTTCTGCTCGACGACATGCTGTTGCATTGTGGATTTCAGACCGCAGTTTGAGAAGGATTCTGCACTGCGATTTGAAGTTCCATCCTTTCAAAATAATGATTGCTCAAGAATTACGCCCAGCAGACTACGCCAACCGTAAAAATCTGTGTGAGCAAATGCTTGCTCAGATCCCTCCGAATGCAGCTTTCTTCAGTAGTGCCGAGGCACATTTTCATCTTTGTGGGTGCGTGAATAAGCAAAACTTTCGCTACTGGGCTGAACATAACCCCCGCATTATTCATGAAAGACCGCAACATTCTCCTAAAGTGACAGTGTGGTGTGCCATATCCCAATTTGGCGTGGTAGGCCCTTACTTTTTTGATGAGGAAGGAGTGACAGTGACAGTGAATTCGACACGTTATGTTTCAATGTTGCAAAATTTTCTGCAACCCAGAATGGACGAGATTGTTGAAGAACATGGACTGGGGGACTTGTGGTTCCAACAGGATGGAGCTACTGCTCACACAGCTCGAATTTCACTTGATGTTTTGAGAGAAATGTTTCCGGGACGCCTCGTCTCTTTGAGGTTTGATGTCCGGTGGCCTGCGCGGTCACCAGATTTGAGTATTTGTGACTACTTTCTTTGGGGATATCTGAAGGAAAAGGTTTTCAAAAGCCGCCCTCACACCCTACCAGAGTTAAAAGAGCGGATTATTGACGAAGTGAATGCCATACCCCGCGATATGTGTGCAAGAGCTGCTCGAAACTTCAGAGATCGTCTACAACAATGTATTGATGCTGACGGCCGCCATCTTGAGGACATTATTTTCAAAACTAAATGAATGTAAAATGGTATATTGTACTAATTTAGAAAACAAATACATTTTTTCTCTATATATCCAGATTTACTTTTTATTGCTCCTTAAAACTGCTTAGTTGGTTCTGCCGCACCCTGTATGAGGCCAAAAGGCTGGGTCTAACCGAATATGTTTGTTTATTTGCGGATTTTATTACAGTAAAACTTCGTTAATCCGGACTAAAGTTGACCGGTTTAACGAAAGTCCGGATTAACTGAAATTACCTAAAAGAACAGTAGAAAGTGCATTGAAACTCCGTTTATAGCAACAAAATACGTTTATTATGGTGTATTTAAAGGGCATAGACCTAAATACACTATATATCTCTCATGGACGTTGGATGTAAGTATTCTTAGCCGGCTTATTGGGGTCCGGATTAACGAGGTCTTTCTGTACTTATAATTTCATTAATGGATATTTAATACAAGAAAACTAAGGTTTTGGGTATTACGATAATTACCGCAGATTTCCATCCCTGGTCGGAACTCGATCTCTGCATGCAGCATGCACCTTTGCAACTTTTTTCACTTTTAGCTACTAAAAAGCTACTTCTTTCATAGGCAGTATCTTACATCTGTCAAATTGAAGGGAGGCAAGGGATACAATTCGGATCAAAGGATTTAGGGGGATACTGTACCTCATTTAAAAAAAAAATAGGGAAGGTCAATCACCCTGTGTATGCTCGAATTGACTGATGCCATTCTTTATGTTCTTAAAAGGTTTTGTCGGTTTCGTCTCGGCACCATCTCTGTTGAAGGTCATTAAATGGTCATCTGCTGGATGCAAGGAACGATGAATTTTCAATGAGGATGAAAGCCAAGAGATTAAACGGTCAGGCTAGTGTAATGGAAGAGCACACTGTCCGGAAATATATCTGACAGCGATTAAAATATTGGTGGTTTCCATATTTTAGCATTTCATCTTCTGGTAATTTTACAGGGTGAGATTTAAAGAAGGGGAGGGTGTGGCAGGAATATCTCCCAACCAGATCACAAAAGGATGATTTCATTCCCCCATCATTACTGTCATGATGTTTTAATGGCTCCGTCCAGTTCGCCGTACTTTTTGACAATAGATGTAGTGAAGATTTATTCCGGTGTCGGGCTGGTGCAAGGAAATGACGTTCAGGTTTAACCAAGTATGTTCAAGTTCAACAAATGCCTGTCTCCTGCTTTAAACGTTCACTTGATTAGTTAGCACGCGCCACGTGACCATACACCACACGCTACACCGTTTCAGAACGTAGTGCAAACTGTGTATACACCAAATACACTAGTTGACAGCAAATCAATGAAGTAGACGATTCGATGTTGCATCGTGTAACCAAATAGACGCGCGAGTGCAGACAGAGTCAAACTGTGCAGCGAACTGGACGATGCTGATCATAGATTACCCATGCTGCTGAGGTTAGAGGCCCACACATTTTTCTCATCATTAAAATTTAATAAATCATTTTTGTTATTCCATCATGCTTCCTTCGTTGTTTGTAGAAGTTCAATTATATTATAATTACAAAAATTACCATTATTAATAAAGACAAGAACCAATTATTTACTGTTACGTGTATGAATGTCAAACACATTTTATCATCATGCACCGAAACTCAAATAGGTGCAGTTATTTAGTAATTATAATAATTACAAAAACATAATCATTAATAAAAAATAAGAACTAATTATTCAGTGCCACTTGCATGAGCGTCATGTAGGAACACACGTCCCAAGAGGGGCGGGGGAGGGGATAAGCCTACAGCATGAATTTTGACTCCAGTGCAAAAACAACACACCAACATTCTAAGGAACAATTTAATTTATTTTCATTTTTTAAATAAAAATACTCACGGTTGAAAATATTGAAAAACAAAAGGTGGTGGACCTGGCAGGTCACCTCCCCCCCCCCTCCAGGTAAACTAGGGTTGGATTGGTAAGAAATCACAAGGCAGCAAGGTAACGACCGTTTTTTTTAAGCAACTCTTTACTGTTTCGTTATGAATTTTCTGTAGCGAGATACTAACATAATTATCAAGTTAACTGCCTTACGTCACTCCACAATTACGTGTGCCAACAACCTAAATGCGAAGAAGAGTTTACGCAGGCAAGAAAAGATATTGACTATGGAAGAAGCACTTACACCTTAACGCATTAAAAAATATTGGTAGTCACATTTCTGTTAAATCAGCTTTCCAAAAACACTGGCTGTGGCTATGCTGTTGGACACAAGAACATTTGGGCTCCATATGGCAGCATGTAGCTTTCAATTTACCCCGTTGCAAGCGTAACGAAATGAAACACGCCTGAAAATGCGATTACAGTGGCTATATGCAAATTGCTGTAAGCTTCTGGTCGCAAGGATTTTTCTTTTTTAAATGGGGGTCCTAAAAAAACTGGAAAGCGTTGCGGTAGTGCCAGCGTTTTAAGTATCTTTGAAAATATGTATCCTAGGAGGGTGGAAAAATGCTGCAAAGGGATGGGAAAAGAGAGTGGTAACTTGAGCCTCTCCCCCTCTCGGGGGTGCTGGAGAATATATTTTTGAATGGTGGAGCGACTCTCCAGGGAACTAATATTCGCCCAAATTAAATCAGTGCTAAATGAGGTATGACGGTAATTTTTAGGGGGAAAACTGGCCGAGAGGGAAAAAGGCTATGATAGAATGGGGAACGCGTCTGGCATTCTGGGCAGAATTCTCTGTTTCCCTCTCGTGCTGGCTACAGGATCGTTTAAAGAAATTCGTTGGTGTACACTGGCGACGATGTAATGAAGATTATCAATGATTGGTTTGAATAGTGTTGCTCACGAGACGAGACAAAGGAATATTTCCGGGACGAGACGGCATTTCCACGAGACGAGACGAGACAGATCAAAATCTCGTCTCGTTCTCAAGAGAGACACGAGACAAGACAAACCTTGTTTCGTCTCGTGGGCAGTTTCTCTCATGACACAAGACAAAGTAATAGTTTCGAGACGAGACAAACTGATATTTTCTAGACGAAACACAAAACGACATTTTAACGACACGGGGCAATACTAGTGTATCTCAAGAGACAAGACAAACAAACATTTTCCACGCTATTTTCACGAGATGAGACAGACCAAAATCTCACGAGACATGACCGCATTTTTACGAGACGGGACAGCTTCACTCCACTGAATAAAAATATGTATAAAATCGGTTTCGTAATGTGAATTGACAACAATAATGGATTTTAATAACAGATGCAAAAGCTTCAAAACAGGACCAATATTGTATTTGTAGGACTACCCAATACGAAGAAAAAGTTGTTTTACAAAATTGATGATAACGGATTTTGGACAAATTATAGAAATCTGAAAAATAAGATTTGTGTTTAAAACTTTTGTGCCTCCACCATACTAAAATTTCATCACGACCGAACAACCCGTTTTTGATTTATAGAATTTCAAAGAGAACGATAGTTTACAAAAAAATAAAAGCCCTCTTTTGTTTTCACGACGATAAAAATATATGGCATACCCGAAAAAAAATTTGGTTAGCATAGATTGACGCAGAATTGAATAAGCTAAATTTTGATGTTCGATTTTTTTTGTACGTCTACTAGTTAATTTTTAATTGGAGTCTAAACTCGAGTATCTATAATTTTTAATCCGATAGTAGTGTATACGCTAGGATTTATTTTAATTCCCTTTCCGTCACTTTTGACTAAGCGCGAAGTTGATGAATGGTAGAGTAAGATTATTTCCGGAACAGCTCTGGCCGTTCTGCGCTTGCACCTTGGGAGCGAGTCATAACTCCCAACGCCTCCAATCAAGAAGTGAACCGCTGACGTCATTTCTACTCTGCGCCTATAGCTATCACGCTGTACACTGCTCGTAGACTCGCTGGCTGGACTCGCGCAGTCAGCTGGAGATGTTCCGAATGCACTCGGACTCTAATACGATAACATTCACGAAAGAACAATTGCCAACACGCATGCACAGAACACAGCACAAGCCTTACAAAGGAATATACTGGCTGTGAGTCCTGACGCCAGAGCCTCGTTAGTCTGCAACAGGGTGTTCTACATGGAATAGAAGCTGATATTTGGGTACTTCCAAAAGATCAGGCCTTACACCCCATGAAGTTTATGAGTTCGAATCTGTATCAAGGCATGAATTGGGTGCGCTACGTCTTGAATTGCTGAAAAAAATCTAGAACTTTGCAAGACGTGTGAGGTTTTGAAGAACTATCCACGAAATATAGGGTAATATAAAATGTATCGTAAATTTAAGCGAGAAAATACAGATTCGATCACGACACAAACTCGGGTCTCTGGTATGGATATCCACATGATTTTTTCCATGGAGAGGAAAGCAAGATATATTTTCCATGTTGGAGCAAACGAGTCACATTTACCCATAATAGCGTTTACCTTCTGGAAAAAAAAAAAAAAAAACATTCCTTCAGCTTGAAGGTATAATGTTTCTCCAACGCCCTTATAATATTCACATAAACTAATGCGACAAACAAAATATGTGAAATATTTTGTTTTAGGTTGACATTCAATATCCAGGATGTTCGTGTCCCCACTTTCCCACTTCCGGATGCCCTTGATCTCCCAATTGTTCTAATTGCTTTCTCTGTATTTCATTTCTTTCTTACACTATACAGGGTGTCTCAAAAGTAATAGGGCAAACTGACACAGGTGAAAGTACACGATAATAGAAGCAAAAAAGCCTCAGTAAACATGGGTCTGACAACGAGCCGTTTTCGAGATAATTGCGAATGTGCGGTTACAAGCCGCCAATGACTTCATTGTTTGTAAACGTTGTCCTAGTTGGTAAAATGCTAATTATACAGTAAGAAAAGTCATTGGAGATTTCATTGCTTTTATTGAACATTCTACTTACTTTAACAAACGTTAGTATGTTACATGTTACAATTACTGTGCTTAAAGTGTCGTCCTTGCATCTGGATTCAATACTGTACGCGATTCCGCATTGAGTTTCGAATTCTTTCGAACACCCCTGGTTCATTTCCGAATTGGTCACAAGCATGTACAATTCTCTGTACTGATTGTATCCATCCTGTTTGATTACAACGCCACCTCTAGGAAATGTTCTTTTTTGTAAACAAAGAGCAAACCTCGGAACCCGGAAGGAGTAAAGCACTCGGTGTTTACAAAATGCAATCAGTGACGGCTTCTAACCACACATTTGCACACATTATTAGCATTTCACCAACTAGGATGACGTTTACAAACAATGAAGTCAGTGGCGGCTTGAAATCACACATTCGCGATTATCTCGAAAACGGCTCGTTTTCATACCCATGTTCACTGAGACTTTTTTCCTTCTATTATCGTGCACTTTCACGTGTGTCAGTTTGCGCTATTACTTTTGAGACACCCTGTATATTTTTCTCTTTCCTTGCTCAGTTTATCATCATGAACAACACAACATCAATGTTAAGGTTTAAGAGGTGACCCAGGGCTGCATTTTGCATGCTAACGAAGCTCTGGCGCCTGAATCCAGAGGCAGTTAATACCATGTCTTCCAGACTCCTTGTCATATGGTGGCAGTCTTTTAACACGTGTTTTTTAGCACCGCTTCAGAGGAAATTTTTGCACCGCTTCACCTTTTTAATCCTCCCTTTACAACCTTGCGCTTTTAATCTTTCTCAAGGGGGCTATTTACACCCTTCTTTAGATGAGATGCCGAAGCACTCAACAATTTTAACTCGTTCATTTATTCCAAGTGGCTGGAAACTAGGATAATTATGACTGATGCTTCACAGGTCGTGCATTCATTCACTTATGGAGGAGCTAGGCGACGTGATTGGTCCTCCGAAGTGCGTTTCTTACACGTCACAGCAGGTGGACGAAACAGCCAGCGAGACGAACTTGACCTTGAAACGTGCTCTCTTACGCTTGGATGTGGGAAATAGCTCAGTTATGCCTAATATTTTACTGGCTATGTATTAATTCACTAATGGAGGCGGTAGGCGACGTGATTGGTCCTCAGAAGTGCGTTCCTTGCACGTCACAGCAGGTGGACGAAACAGCCAGTGAAGCATGACCTTGAAACGTACCCTGTTACGATTGGATGCGGGAAACAGCTCAGGCGCTGTTGAAGCCAACGAGAGAAGCTTGGGACCAGTGGTTCCAACCCGAGATCGCTCACATGCAAAGCTACCTTAGGGTATTTCAAATTCTCCCAGAATCAGCATTCTGTAGCTGCGGAGGGAGTCTCCTTCACGCTTCCACAAATTCCGCGCATTCATTGAACGCAAAAGGGTGGAAAAGGACTTTGTGTTGCGGGCTCTAATCGCATTAAAACCCGTGTTTAATGACACGCGCCGGCCGAGCAGAAGATGTGCCTCCCCCTAACGGTTTTTCCCCCCTCGCGGTTACAGCTCGGCTGGGTTTTATCGCTACATATTCAACTCTCTTTTAATTCCGGATAATTAGAAGAAAGAAAAAAAAACAGAGGATGGAGAGAATTGAAAACATCCCACATAATTTTGCCCGCATATGCAGTAAGTATGCTCTTGTGAAGAGCAAAATGTCCTTATATGCTTCTTCTGTTTCCTCAGGGCATTTATTGCTGTTTAAATATGCTTTTTATGCTTGTAAGTTCCTCTTCTTTAGTTCAACGTATTGCAGCATTGGAGCCAAAATTTCGATCGTGTAAATAAAATAAGCGTGCATGCTCGTATAGGGCAAGTGTGTACCGGCTTCTCGCCGGTCCGCGCTTAGTCACGTGGGCGCTGTTGCCAATACTCTCGCATCGTCTGCTTCACCCCAGAAGCAAGCAAGAATTTATTCTTCATTTTCATTCGCTTGTTCCATAGATTCCCGCTACAGATCGAAGAAGCAATACCACAACAGACACATCTACAAACTAACCATCCATGTCTAGACATGCGTTGTTTTCAGCCACACAGCGCCAACAGGGTTGCGGCGAGGTTTGGCAACTGCAATGGCCGGTTCGACGACGTGGTTGGTTTTTGCTGACACAGTACCCCACTGTCGTCTGTTCTTCTGGCGAGTGTAGTACAGTCACCATCAAAATGGAACTGTTAGATCCTGAAACATTCGCTTTCCAATGGAACATAAAATGGTTAGTCCTAGATTCAATACAAATCTTGTATTGTGGCTGAGAGACGCTACTAATATTTTAACGATCTTACAGGAAAAAGCCGAAACGACACTAAATAGTGCAGACATTCCAAAGACATTGGTATAAACACAGAAAAGTTTACTCTTGCATAGCGGTTCTTTGATTTTAGCATAAATCATGGCTTTCCATTTACATTACAGTAGGATAATCTTTACCTTCTTCTTATTCATTTACTAGACTACTTATTCTACCGGCTTTTAAATTTGTTCCTAGTCAGTTATATTAGTTTTTTAATAATAATACAAATTCTTTGATGTCATGTTTTATTTGTTCGAAAGTTTTCACTTCACAACTTACATTAAGCTTGTGCTGCCATCTTTCGTTATTCTATTAAGCTCACTGGTATTACTAAATTATATTTCTTTTACATGCTTTTTGGGTGCTCTAGTCGAAAATCAGTGGTGAGGAAAGAACAGAAATAGGTTGGAATCACTGTTCTGCTCATGAACGTCCGGAAAGGAGGGGGTGGAATGGTGGCACAGGCCTCCCCCGAAAAGGACTGTGAAACTAAAATGATATATTTCACAGATATAATTTCATTACAGTCACAGTAATTTATGTTAATTTTAATTATTATAGTGGCGTTGCAATGCAGGAACATAATTACTATAGTCTGAAGAGTGCTTTTTGATAGGTCAACACTATTGTGGGGAAAATATGCGTCGTAGTCCCCAGTGGAAAAAATTACCTTCCTTGCCACTCCCTGGAAAAAATTATGTTGACGTTCATGGCTCTGCTATAACAACCAATGGCATATTCTCCGCGTTACCGTCTTTACCGGCGACAAACCAACTTTTATCCCACACATTTTTTTATGCACGTACATACATTTAACTTCAAGGGTGAGGATCAGTTTTCATATCCAGCCAGACGCGAGGACACGAAACTGTCCCTCTCTCAACGACCTTTTTCCGCGGTGAGCTGGGGTAAGAGAGGTTTGCGAGCTAAATGGTTGAAGGAGGGAAATAAACGTAGCACTACGCTTATGGGAGAATTATTGTACTTGTTCTCTTCGGAATATCAAACTTTCGATGGTGTAGAAAAACACATGAACGGGAACAGGACAGGTTGAAGATTTTCTTTGTGTTGGGAAAAGTAGAAACGTCCATTTGATTATATATGAATATAAATGCATGCCCGGTGCGAAACTGTCACTCTTCGCTTTAACCATACGAAATTGCTCGTTAAACGTATTAAAACAAGCTTTAAAGCCAAAATTTAAGTAAACTACTTACGGAACTTAAATACTGGTTTATGTACGTCACTGATAGTTCGCCAACGCAGGCTACTGACGAAATCCAAGTCCAATTTTCGGTTTAAAGCAAAATTTTATGAAAAATCTCGAAATTGTATGCATTGGTCTTCAATTTCTATTATTCAGTAAAATATCGTTAATCCGGACTAAGAAAGGGGGGGGGTGATAAGTTGACCGGTTTAACGAAAGTCCGGATTAACTGAAATAACCTAAAAGAACAGTAGAAAGTGTATTAAAACTCCGCTTATAGCAACAAAACACGTTTATTATGGTGTATTTAAAGGGCATAGGCCTAAATACACTATACAATAGAGTACAAAGTCTGCGGGAAACAGGATATCATCAGTGGTTGACTGCCTTTTCTTTGGGAAGTTCTCTTGTTGACTTCTAGCCACATTTAAAACCTTGCATTCTGCTCTTTTTTGGTTGTCCGGATTAAGCAAAGTCCGGCTTATCGGTGTCCGCATTAATGAGGTTTTACTGTATTTGCATATGAAATTTGGATATAAGAAATATATATACAATCAATACGAGTTGTTGCGGTAAACCAGGTCAAATTTTCAGGATAAAGACACTGATATCAACAACAGAGCATTGAAAGGAAGAATATCCTCGAGATGAGAGCTCCGAGGATGAGTGATGAATAGAGCGAGTAAGGTGAAAGCACATATAAACGTATTATAGGCAGATGTTGAACTCAGCGAGGAAAACCTCTGCGCTGACCTCCTGCTGGGAATTACTCTCCGCAAGAAATTCAAAATAATCCGCTGAGAGGCGCCACTCGCACTCTTGCTAACACTTGTACTTGTATAATAATCGACAAGAGATGGCACTGCTAAATTTCAAGCCTGTTGAGGGGAAAAAAACTGACATCACCAGAGCAAGTGCCCCGGATGGTTGGAGGTTTCCAAAATAACTTTAACTTTTGAAGTTGGCATTCAAAACTGATCGAGTTGGTGTTTTTAAGTCCACTTTATGCACACTAAGTCTACTCTGGACTGGACCTACAATTAATAATTCCCTTTATTACATTATTACATTACATACTGAATTTGCATTATCATATAATTTAGACAATTATCAACTATAAACAACAATCATACACAAATATACAGCTATTCAATACATGTAATAAGGGGGGAACCCCCGAAGTAAGCCCGGCTCCTCCCGCCTACATTCGAGGGTATGGTCTTATTGTCCTGGTTCCTAAAAATATACCAGGACGTCAGTTGCTCCGAATTTGACGGTTCCCCCGACTTTATTTCCTCTATTTATTACTATTTGCATTTTAAAATAGGTATAATAATAATAAATTGTAATGTTATACAGGGAATATAAGTAGAGCAGTGTCCCGGGTTCACCAACCGAAAATGAGGCTCGGTGAGGCTCGCCTTAATGGATTTCTCTCGTAAGGCATGAGGCTTGCTTTGCAGTGTTGCCAACTCCTCACCCGAAAAAATCACCAAGGTTTTTGGGTCTAACCTAACCTAAGGCAAAGAGTTGGCAACACTGCAAAGCAAGCCTCAAGCAGTGTTGTCAACTTGTTCTTGACCTATTTTTTATTTTACGACGTTTTATGCACTCAACTAACCTACAATGAGAGTAGAGTAGTGTCCCCGGTTCGCCAACCGAAAATGGGGCTCCGTGGGGCTCGCAGTGTTGCCAACTCCTCACTCGAAAAAATCACCAAGGTTTGTTTTTGGGTCTAACCTAACCTCAAGCAAGGAGCTGGCAATACTGCTTGAGGCTTTTCTCGCAGTGTGGCCAACATCTTACTTGAAAAGTCACTATGGTTTTTATTTGGTCTAACCTAACCTCAAGCAAGGAGCTGGCAATACTGCTTGAGGCTTTTCTCGCAGTGTGGCCAACTCCTCACTTGAAAAGTCACCAAGGTTTGTTTTTGGGTCTAACCTAACCTCAAGCAAGGAGCTGGCAATACTGCTTGAGGCTTGTCTTGGAGTATTGCCAACATCTTACTTGAAAAGTCACCAAGGTTTTTGTTTTTGGGTCTAACCTAACCTAAAGCAAGGAGCTGGCAATACTGCTTGTGGCTTTACAGTGCATAAAGCAATTTGCCAACCTACTGGTATTTTTGCCATAGCTTTTTTACAAAAAAAAAAGAGAGAAGAGAGAGAGGGAAGAGTTAAACAACCGATAGTGTTGCTAATATTTACCTACAGCTTTTTTTACTTGGCAAGGGCTTAGCCAAATTTATATACTGGCGTAACATACACTGGGCAAGAGAGCCGGCAACAAATATATACTGCCGTAAAAGAGAGAGAGGGATGGATGGATGGTAGCACAGTATGTGTGTGTGTATAATATGTAGCATTATTAACTAGAGTGTGTTGGCAACTCGCTTATAACTAAAAAAAAACAGAGATGCCAATGTTGCTGTAAGATAAAGAGAGAGACTAAGCTGGCAACAGTGGTGAGCGAATACGTATTATTTCCAAGTCCCGAGCGCCAATGTATATCGTGATTTTTGTAAACCTCTCTCGCGGCAACGATGTGCCATATACACACGTATGTACTTCTTTTATTTCAGTATTGTGGCGCAAACAAACAAATAATAATTGTTGTTTTTTAGGATGCCTGGCCCCTACAACCTCGCCAGGGTGCGTGGTGCCCAATCAAAAAAGGTTCTAACGGCTGCGGCTCTAAATAATCGCACCTCTGTAGAATTTCACGTGTTTTTTTTTTCCCCCCAAACTTCCATGAAACCCTACAGAGGACCTCCGTAATGCATGCAACGTGTACTAACGACTCTAGTGTTATTATGATGTTGTAATATTTTTGGATATAGAGTTTTGTGAGATATAGATAATAATAATTATGTTTATTATAATATTTTTTGATGAAGATGGAGAATGTATGTGTGTGTTACAAATAAAGTTGCATGTTTTTTTTTCTAGTGTGTGTGTATGTGTATGTGTTCTTGATGTTCGACAGCATCTGAAACGATAAAAAAGAATTTTATTGTTAATTTTCTCATGTAAAAACAACAACAACAAAATTTTTGTGCAAAAATTCTGATTGTCTTGTGCTATAGTGCAAAAACTGATGATATTGTAATTCATAACTGATGAAATTAATATTGTAACTGATTTTGAACTAGTGAAATTTTCGTATTGTGCTATTGAAACTGATTGTGCTAGTACAGAAATTTCTTATTGTGCGAGAAAAGAGGTTAAAAACTTGTTAAAACTGCTCTGTGACCCTCTCGTTCTTCACGTCGTGGACGAAGGACTTCTCGGCGACCAGGATGACACTGCATACGGTATCCTCGGGCAACGGACTGTTGAACTCGCAGACGATCTTGATGTTGGTTCGATCGTTGACCACCACCTGCTTCCTCTTAGATGTGTTGATGACGAACATGGGTCTGCGGGTTTTGAATTCGCTGGGCGTGTAATACATGTCCATGCTTCCCTCGGTCACGCGCTTGTAAGCCGTGTAAGCTTCGTAAAGTTTGAGGTAATCATCTTTGGTCATGTCGAGGTTGTAATTCTCGCGCGGGAAAACTTCGTTGCGTCCATTTTTCAGATAAACATTCTTGATCTTGCAGTTGTCGAACTTGCTGGAATCTTTTTCCTGGTTGTTATCGCGCCCGGTCTGAAAAAGCACTACGACGAAATCTGGCATGTCGAACTGTATGTTGTTGAACTGTGTCGTCACGTCGAATTCCATGTGACTTCCCGACGCTATCTTCTGCACACACTGGTAACCGTGAAAGTGAATCGACACCTGCGGACTCTTCAAGATCTCTGCTTTGTACTTGAGGGCGTAGTTTGTTTCGTATTCTACGATCGGCATTCTCAATTCCATGCTCCGGATGACGCACTTGGCTGCTTCGGGTAATGTGTTGGCTATCGGCGTGCCGTCGGCGATCAAGTTGGTGTATCGCATCAGTGCGTTGTTGTCGTTGGCTGCTCTTCGAAAAGTAACGCGCAATCCTCCCTTCCACATGATCTCCTTGTAGTCCGAGAAGAATCCCGGCAGCAGACGCATGGGAAAGAGCGCCGTGTGACTTGTCGTCGATATTTTGGTCCCTGCTTCGAATCCCCCCGCCTGGTAGTATGCTGCGTCCGTTTTGGATAATTTCAATGTTCCCACTGCCGTCGACGTGATGCCTGGATAGTCTATTCTGTCTATGACGGTGTTGTGTTTCCTCACCTCCACCTGCGAGAACAGGTGAGGCACGAAGTTGTCAACGAGTATCAAATTTGCATTTGGCGGAAACGCGTCTCCACTTTCCTTCTTCACCACGTCGAATTGAAGGTAGAGGTCCGCTCTGTGAGGATGAACGAACCCATCCCCTACGTCCACGTCGTATTCGATCTCCCTGTTTGCTTCGTTCAAATTGGCGAACGTGCGACGGTTGGGAGGAAAAGATTGCAATTCGTAACTTTCGATTTGCTCCATTTTCACTATGTGTGTTATTTATTATATGTTGATCTCCACGATGGCAGTGGTCGTTGCACCTGCGAAATCCACCACGTCTCCTTTCTCGTTCGTCACCACCAACTCTATGTCGTCTATGCGGTTGCGGCATACTGGAAAATAGATCGGCGAAGAGGGTGTGTAGATGATCGGTTCCATGAATTCGGAACTGGGTTTGAACGTGGCTATGATTCCCGTCTGCTTGTGACTTCCTAACAATCCATTCGAGGATTTCGTGATCATGCCTTCCGCCACGTTGCAGTGAACGTTTAGAGTTTCTATGGCTAGAAATTTAGGAATATTGACTGCCGTGTGCTTGATGCCAGCTTCGAGTTTGGTGTTGTTCACGAAACCTAAAAGTTCTCCTATGGTACCCAGGTTTATGGTTTCCGTCGCGGATAGGATTTCCACTCTGTGCGTGACCGAATTTTGAGAAAGGTACGTGCCTTTGGGTAACTGAGCTTGCAAAGTGGAAAGATTGTATTGACCTGGCGTGACGACGATGTGTTCGCTTCCGACGCTAATTTTGTTGTTGTGCTGCGTGACGTTAGGTATGAGGTACATGCTGTAGAATGCACGCAGAGCTACGGATTTAGGATAGACGATGTCGTCGTGCAGCGTGAGTTTCAAGATTGAAGATTCGCTCGTGAGATGGAACACGCCCATCGTGTTTTAGGTTCCACAATGCTTTCTGAAAATGTTCCACCGAGGGGTTATTTATTTTAGACATGTATGCGAGAACGGAAAGGCATAGGTGACCGCAGTTAACATCGGTGAAACCCTGGATGCGTTTGTCATTGTAGTAGAGGTTGGCAACACAGAGATACTTCACCAACCTGGCAGGTGGTGTGCCACCGAACGAATCGAAAACAAATGCATTGTTATCGTCAATTTTGAGGTAGCATATCCAATGTGTACCAGGATTTTTGTAACTGTCCAGGTTGACCACGCCATACTCCCTTTTCTTCACAGCAGAGGGTAGAGAATCGGACATGAAAACACCCCTGAAGTTTTTTATTCCCAACAGTTCGATCAGAGATTCAATATCGAAGTTGGACAGGGCTTCTTCTTTTTTTTATATTTCTTCAAAGCATCGAGGTTGCTTTTTTGTTTTTTGGTTATACCTTTCCCCTTCTTCTCCATAGCCAAATTGTGACGTTTCTGTTCTTCCAATTCTGCCTTGTTCTTCTTCGAGTCGATGACGGTTTTTGCGATGGCGGCGCTACCGCCGGCCAAACTTCCAACGGCCCCTAATGCTGCCAGGATGGCTGGGATGCTGAATATGAAACCTCCGATCTTTTGCTGTTTTCGCGAACGCTGCAAGCGTCTCAATTGAGGTGTGCTGAGATGTAATTTCATTCCGTGTCCTTTCGTCAAGCAAGAACGTTTCTTTTCGCGTTGTTTCTTGGTGAGTAACCCATCGAGGGCACCTAGATTTTTCAGATTGGAGTATGGTATCTGGTACACGACACCCTTGGGCTTCATGTTGATGCTCTATATGCTATCTTCACGGTATGTTATTTATATATATGTTCTGAGATTTTTTTTGTTTTGTGTAATTTTTTTTGGTATGTTATTTATATATAAATGTTCTGAGATTTTTTTGTTCCGTGTAATTTTTTTTTCAAGGATATACTCGCGCAGAGCCGTTACACAAATTCTATTACATGCTTTGTTTTCTTACCAAGAAGTTCCTTTGTACCCTTGTACACGATTTGAGTTTTGTTCTCGATTAAAATAGCTAGCTTCTCGTCGGATAACATGTTAGCGTATCGATCTGGTAAAAATAGACTGTATTGTGCGTTGAGCAACAGACGCGCCTTGGGGCCATACTGGGTAGAAACAATTGAACCGGAAGTTATCGTGTAAGGTTTGTCCACTTCTAATTCCTGAATTTTTACATATTCGACTGATGAATTTAGCATTTGTTTTAATGCTTGGGCGTCTAGTGATTGTTTACTCATTTTATAAATGGCAAACACAATTGGAGTTTTTTTTTTTTACGTAGTGTTATTTATATACCGAAGAAATTTTTTTCACGGTTCGAGAATTCTTTTATTTCTACACACCCCATCCAAGTTTTTGTTTCGTGTTCATGACGATGGTGGTGCCCAGTGCTGCAACTCTTTCTCCCAGCGAAGCGTCTCTGCTAACGAATCTTTCGAAAGCTGCGTGCTCTAACTTTCTGTCTGCTTCGTGACGTGCATCCAGATCGGAGCGAGTGGTGTTGTAAGCGATGTCGTGATCTTTGCATGCGGCGTCCAACAGATTCACACCCTTGTCTCCTCTCTCCAATCTTTTCTCGAGTTTGGTACCTGGTCCGCAGTACTGGTAGCCAGGTAAATGCATCTCGAAAGGTAACTTGTTGATGATGTCGTTCACGAGTCCTTTTCCCTCGGCAACGTTCCAGAATCTCGGAGGCAGCGTGTTGATAATTTTGATGAGGTAACCTATGCCCTTGTCGTCGTTCACGATGAAGTTGGAAAGTTTCGTGCTGATCATGTCCACGATGCCAACCTTTTCGTTGTAGAAATTACGATTGCCAGCATTCTCCTCTCCTGCAATAACCAACAACCTGTCTATGAGCTTGCGCACGTCGTCCACCCACACAAACTCTTTGGGCAGGGTGTTGTAGAGTTTGACGCCGCTGCCTGTTTTCACCTGGTTCCAAATCGGTTTGATGAGATTTCTGTACTTCTCGCCGCTGCTCGATTTCACCCTATTCTGCGTAGCGTCGTTGTTTTGGTATAAGGCATCCGTCATGATCAAAATTTCCTTGTAACTCTGGTAATCTTCGTCGGTGTAATCCTTCGGCTGCTTTTTGGCAACGAGTTCCCACAGTCCCACCGTACCCGGATACCTGTTCCAACTATCCTTGTCGCCTAAATTAATTTTAATGTCGTTACCTTCGAAGGTAACTTTCGATTTTCCAATCTTCCAAACCACACCACCACCTTCGTTACTCTCCATGCTCGGATACAATCCGAACACTTCATCCTTGTCGAACTTGCCCGTGCTCAGGTAGTCTCGTGCCAAAGGTCCCAACTCGATTTTATCCAAAGACGACGGCGTGCTACCTATGGCTCGACGTCGTGCCGGTACGTCCTTCAGTTCGAATGGTGTCGAAGGAATGCTCGAAATAGGCGTGGGTACGGTGTAACTTTTAGCTGCAAGTGGTACAAGTTCGTTGATCAAATTTTTATTTTGTTCTGTGACGCCTTTAATTTCTTTACCTAGATCGCTGATGGCATCGATCACAGGTTGATCTTGACGTTTCTTCTCTTCGTAGAATCCGCGATTCTCGGATTTCCAACCTTTGAAGCGTTTCGCGAGGTAGTTTCGCAACTTGAGATTTTCGTCTTCGATTTTTCGTTTCGCCATAACGTTATTTATACATGTCGTTTCTCACAACGTTGCAACGTTTAGAAAGTCGTTGATTTTGTTTCTGTATTTTCCGTCGTTGGGTTTTCTCGTCATGTCGATCGTCGCGAATCCGAAATCGTCACTGTTCCAACAGTGGGAGCAGCAGCGTTCCGAAAATTGATTGTAGTTCATGTCTCCGCCTACGTAGTCATCGTACGCGTGCTTGAGGTTGGTGTGATCTTGACGAAACAAACATATGAAATTAGCGTTGTCGCGTACTAACTGTTTTGGAATTTTGGAAAACGTTTGAGCTAGGAAGAAGCAATCCATTCCTTTGTGACGACCTTGCGTGAAAAAGTTGCGAATTTCATTTTGATTTTCCAGGATGACATCGTCGAACACAACGACTGAATTTTCACGACAATCGTCGAGTGGTTTTATTTCAGATGCGAAAGTTGCAATGTCCAGACCATCGTACAGTTTTATCAGTTGCTGGTATTTCGCTTGTTCGAGACTTTTCGAAAATACGTAGAGGTGCCTGTTCTTCCAATCTAACCAATTCGGTGCGAGGAGAAAATTGTCCACGAGCAGTGTCGTTTTCCCACACCCTGAAGGGCCTACGATTAGACAACGGATGCTGTCGGGAAGCAACTCGCCGTTCTTTTTTTTCGTTTGATTTTCCGAATCAGGTAGACGTTTCACGACATTCCACGCACTCATAGAATCACTTCGTTCGCGTCGATCCAACTCTTTTCCGGAAGCCCCAGCCATTTCACCAATAGTTTGTCACCTTTTCTACGCAATACTTTCTCGATGAGGTACGTGTTGGGATGTTTTGTTTTAGAGAGTTCCTCTTCGTAAAATCTTCCTTTCAAAATCTCGCCGCTACTATCTTTTATTATATATGTGTGTCGGTTTCCGGGTAAAACTCGAACCACCGTTAAAAGTTCCGTACTCCAATTTTTTGTGAACCCCTTCTCGAAGGTGCGTTTGAATTTGCTGATCCTCACCTGGTCTCCAATTTTGAATTTTGACTTCTTGGTAGTCGCGGGAGTGTACTTTGGACAGTAAACTGAAGAAATTAAACGCTGCTCGTCGGATTTCGTAACGTCAGCTGGCTTCATGCCTATGGTTCTGTGTACTGTATTATTATAAGTGTCGACGAGTTCCGGCAGTATGTCGACCCATTTGTAATTTCCCCGAAGCGTGAATCGTTTCCACATGTGTGTTTTCAAGGTTCGATTAAATCTTTCCACGATGCTGGCTTTGATGTGACTGAAGGTTGAATAATGCCGAATGTCATGTTTTTGAATAAACTTTTGGAATACGGCGTTGTAAAATTCTTTACCGTTGTCTGTTTGCAAAAACCGTGGCCGTCTGCCGCTTTCGCGAAAAATTGTCTTGAATGCTTCCGTGACGCACGTTCCCGTTTTGGCTTTCAAAGGTAGAGCCCATGCGAATTTCGAAAACGTGTCTATGACGGTGAGGAGGTACTTGCTGCCCTTGTTCAATTTATGCACATTTTTTAGATTGCCGCTACTCATCTCCACGAGGTCACTTTGCCAGAGGTCGTCGATTCCCTTAGTCACCACCGCCAAACGTTCGTAGTTGCGGCGTGCAGGTTTATGCAATTCTTCGACGATAGCTTGCCTAGACATTTTTTAGAGATTACGTTTGAAGAGAAGCACAAGCGTGATAGGATTCAAAGAAGGTGGCACCTCGCTCGTGTTTTGAATGATCAGCTTATCGCCGGCACTCACGTCGAAAACGGTGAGATCTTCGTCTTCGTGTATTTCATATACGTTGCGCGTTTCGTTCCAACGTGCCAGAGGAATGTTTCCTGCTTTCTGAACACCACGATTCGATATCAAGGTCATGGTGGGAACGCTAGCTTTTCTGCCGTGAAACCAATACGAAAATTCATTTATCTGAATCGTGCCATCGAGGAGAAACTTGTAATACGGATGATAAAGATGCAACATGTACAGTTTGTTACCTTCGACGAAAGTGGAGATTCTCTGTTGATTGGGTACGCTGTTAATTTCGATGGCTTGCAGAGAATGCAGTTTAGCGAATTTAGTATCGACGCTAACGAGGTTGCTGTGAAGCTGTCCCAGTGTATTTTGTAAGGGCAACAAATGTTCGGCTATGGTATCCGTTACAGTAGAAAATGATGGTTTGATTTTCACTTCCACGTTCAACTGCTTGAAGTTTTCGTTGAGTTCTTGCAGCTTGGTACCGAAAGAGGCCAGCGTCGATTCCTGCGTGGATTCCAGCACTCCAACTTGATCTCTGATGTTGACGACGATACTCTGAAGATTCTCGACTTGAATTAATTTCGAACTTTTCTCGGTAAGATCGTTCACGATGCTTCGCATCTCGGTAAACTGCGTGTGAAGGTCGGCGACGCTCTGCGAAGTGGGCAACGTCGACACCAGCGAAGCAAGTTCGTCTCGAATCTGTTCCACGTTCGCCGTTTCCGTTTCCAGTCGTTTCAGCATACGTGATATGTTTCTTTTCAAAGCGTGCAATTCTTTGGAGGTGGGGAGATTGGCCACCCTACTCTCGAGATCGCTCAACGAACTTTTGATGTCGTTCGATTCGGATAGTGCCGTCACGGCCGTTTTCAATTTTTCCAAATCTTCGCTCGAAGGTACGCTCGTCCGTAACGATTCCAAGTCGGCCTGTATGTTGTCCAGTACGTGATGAAAATGATCAAGGTTCGATTCGACGTTCAAATTTTCCAAATATTCGATCTTCTGCTGAACCGTGCTCAACGTGTCTTGAATGCTCGTCAACGCACTAGCTTCAGCGTGAATATTTTTAATTTCTTCGTTGATCAACTCCAGAGATGCCTGAAGCGTAGCGATGGTGGTTTGAATGTGTTCGAAATCTTGATAGGCTTCCAATTGAATTTTTATGTTCGCGACGCTTTTACCGATGACCTGCAGTTCGTCCGACGATGGTAGGTTCGTCATGGTATCTTCCAAATTCTGCAACTTGGATTTAATTTCTTCCAATGTGCCGGCGAATTCTTCTTGTAATTTGGAAACAACGACGTGCAAACGTTCTACATCAATATCCTTCACGACGGTTTGAAGTTCAGAAAAATTCTTTTCTATTGCCGAAGTTCGTTCTTCGATTTCGAGTTTCAATTTTTCCAAATCTTCATTTTTCGATTGAAATTGTTGTAATTTGGCCAAATCATTTTGAAGCTTATCCACGCTCAACTGTATATTTTGAACGTTGTCGTAAGAAGGTACGTCAACATAATTTTTTATGAGCGTTTTCAGTTCGGAATCGATTTTCAAAATAGGGTCGAGACATTGCGTTTGGAGCGTAGCGATCTCCGACTCTAAACTTTTGTTTAAGGTCTCCTGCAAAGCGATCAAATCGCTCCTCAACTTTTTAATTCGGACATCCAACATAAGAATCTCTTCTGCATGGTCTACACGCTTAGTGTTGCCGAAAATATCGTTAAGCATTTTGGTTAATGGTTATTTATAATAGGATAGACGATTCGTAATTCTACGAAGAGAGGAATGAGTTTGTCGTAATCTCCGAGGAGTTCGACGTACAGGTAATCTCCTGCGGAAACATCGTACGTAATGTTAGAAAGCATCTTGTCGTGCTTGATTCGAAAAATGTTCTTGCCGGTAGATATTTTGATTTCGCCTACGTTTTCCGGATTCACGGTGATTTGAAGTTTTCCATCGATCGGAATTTTGTAAAAATGTAAATTGTTGTTGAAGACGTAAAACATCTTGCCCACATCGTCATCCAATTTCGTCCAAATGCTGTTAAGGTGAACAATCAGTAGACCGTTGAGTTTAGTTAACATGGAAGGTAGAAATTCATGATCTGTCGTCGCGCGGTGTACAGTCTCCATGTTGGCTTGTTTTCGGAAACCAAAGAGATTCATATTATGCTGGTTATTTAAGAATACAGTCAAAGTTTTTTGTAATGACTGTCAGTGTTTTTTTTTTTTTTTTTTTTTTTTTTTTTGTTTTGTTTTTATGAATCTTCTGTTGAAGGGCATATGTTGCAGGTTTTGCTTTCTGCTAAGCGATAGTGCCCCCACGGCAGTGTGTGGATTCCACATTGGAGAACGCACCTCTTGTCGTCGTTGGGATCCAGGGCAATCTTCCTCACTTTGTTGGTGGTTAACACATGGTCGACACTCTGGATACGCTGTTCTGCTCTTAGAACCGACGACCCGGTCTTGAGGCAATCCACGAAGTCCTCGAATGTGAGATGCTCCCGAACCACCTGTCTGCCGACACCCTTGGCCTTCTTGGTAACGCTGCCCTCGGCTTTGATGGTATAGGCCTTGGCGCGAAGACCTGCAAACTCGAGAATCACGTCTCCGTCCTTCTCGTCTTTGAGTTTGCCAGGCACCTTTTTGTTGCGAGCCAGGATTCCGTATTGGTTCGGCTGGGGATAGCCCGAAGTGTCGAAAAGCTCAATGAAAGATGGAGCTGTCGCTATATCCCCGTATGCGTCGGCTGTGCGAACGTGGTACACCAAGCTGTCCGTGTCCGTGTAGAGAAGCGAGATGTTGTGGGCGTAGTGTGGACGTAATGTGTCGTAGTACGTCTCGAACATGTGGAGCTTGCTCAGATCCAGAACAGTGGCTCCAACGTAGATGGGCTTGTTGAGCTTCACCACACCTTGCTTCATGTGAATCAGAGCCAGCTGCTCGTTGTAGATTGTTCGAGACTTGAACAATGGACTTGCAACAAGCTGACGACATCGCTCTTTCCTCGTCACCAATTTTATGTCCACCCAATTCCGTACATTCTCCATGGTCTTGCCAAACACCGCATTATTCATTAACTTGAAGAAATCGCGATCGAAATCAGAAGTGGCGACTGTACGATGTTCGGTGTTGAGCTCGATGTATGGCTTCAACCATGGAGAATGCTCGAACTTGAGGATGCGGTGAACTGCGTGGACCGTGACCCCTCGCTGCATCAACCACCGAAGATTCTGGTAGTGCAGGACGTAATTCTTCTTGGGTTCGAAATCCATGACGAGCTTCTTCTGGTTGGAATCGGGTGGACACTTGAACTCGGGTGCAGGGGGGAGATCGCAGAACGAATCTTGCAGCTCCTCGGAGAACTCAAGGTCCACCTCGGCAAAAAACCCATGTTCCGAATCGTCGAAGTTTTCGATGCCGAATTCGGAAGGATCAGCCCACTCGAACCCTCTAAAGGGGAGTGGCCGCATCATGGAGTGCCCGTATAAGTTATTTACGTCCGTGTACATGATGTAGCTTGACGGTTGGGTGGAGTCGTAGCCAGTAGCCATGTGATGGTTGTTGGCGCGCGCGTGCCGTTGCGACACCTGGACCATTCCACCCCGCTTGGCACGTTCCACAAACAGCATCATGTCCACGTCCGAAAGAAGCTCCAGCTTGATTTTCGTCACCAGAAACATGGCTGACCATGCCAGTCCGGGGAGACTATAGAAGTAGGCGGGATCCAGGTGGTAGATGTTCATTGCAGTCGCCCGGAACGTCTGGAACACGTCGGCGAGGAGCGTCACATCAAGTCTGAGGTACGCATCGTGGTAGTCCCCGAGATTTTGGCAATCCAGCTCGCGCCACATGGACTGAGCATGGTTATAGTCGTCCTCAGAGATGCCCGAGCCTCGTAGCTGACTGTAGAACTTCGCCTGGGGAGGAAGCGACGTCTCCGCGAACTTGGTAGAGTCGGTGACGTATTCGTAGGGGTAGACCCCCTTACGCCTGAAGAGACTGGCGTCCAAGTTTGGAAAATTCGCAGAGGTAATGAGCATTTGCCCGTCGCTGAGCTTTTTCGCCAGAGCATCGAGGCTAGCCGAGAGGAACCTCAGGGAGTCGAGGAAGCGAAGCTCGACGGTAGAGCATAATCCTGGGATTTGAACCCATTTGCTCACACTGATGTAACGCTCCTCGTTCTCAGCGAGAACGTTGATTCGCATGTTGTCGTACCCAAGATGCTTGATCAGGTGGTGAAAGTCGTACCCCGAGCCATTGTGAAAGAACACAGGGATGAAGCGTGGGTCCCGGGCTAAGAGGTTGCAGTCGTTGCACCAAGGACCAACGTACCTACCGTTAAAGTGATCGTGGTGTCGGACTTTACGGCTGTTGGGGGTGTACTTCTTGGCGCAGACAGGGCAAGCGATGGCCTCGTCGTGTCTACGTTGATCGTCGGGGGACAGTGGGAGCATAGACTTGGGAGTCAACAGCACCTTCCCTATCTCGTTGGCCTCGACAACCATCCTCTTGAGGAAGTGTTTGGCTACGTCGGGACCACGGTACACGTAGGGCTCCGGGGCGATGTGCTGGCCTCGTCGCACCACAACGTATGCGAAACTGGATGCCTCGTGGAGTTGGTAAGGGGTGGTGGAGGAAACTTCGGGATCGGGATCACAAGTGGGCAGGGGTTTGAGAAAGGCCTCGAAATCCGCGATGATGATAGCGGGGTGCTCCACCATGGCACCGTGCATGTGGAAACGCTCCACGGTGCCAGGTTTGGGTAGGACTACCACCTCAGGCTTGTTGGCATTACAATAAAGTTTGTGGTTAGCAAGCTTCTCGGCAGCGATGTTGGGACCTCTGGTGCGGTGATAATTCTGCCGTTCTCGATTACAAAATATAGACAAGCACCTGGGACAAACTTCTATGTGGGTTTTGTCTTTGCTTGTTTGGCTCGAAACAAGCCGAGAGAGGGAACGGATGAGGGTGTAATGGTGGTGGGTCTCGTTCTTGATGAGCAGAAGATGAATTTCCTGCACACCATCGTCCTCTTCGTCGCTCACCCGGATAGGGTACACCACATTTTCGTCGCTGAGGCCATAAACGTTGATGGCCAACCTAGGGTTGTGTGTACGGGTCTCGAACTTGCGAATGTCTGAGACCTTCACCGGGTAGTCGATCCCAGCCATCGCATCTTCCAGCTCCAACTCGTACTGCATGTAGTGGTTAACTCGGTGTGGTTGGTTTTTCCAGTGGACAGGGTGTAACGCTGCAAGCACACACCATATGAAGCACTTGGCGTCACTGTTCTGAATATTCAGGACGGCCTTTTTATCCTCAATAGCAGATGGTAAACGGACGTAGCTGGAGGCGGAGAGAGGCATAAACTTGGAAAGTTTGACGCGCAGTTCGTGAGGCTTGCCACACAGCGAACCCCCCGAGCCCTCGGCTTCATGCTCCTCTTGCTTTGCCAGCAGCTCCTCGACAAACTTGTTGTAGATTACCTCTAGGTTTTCAACATCCGCCAGATGCAGCGTCTTCGCCTTGGTGTTGTGGCAGAAGCTGTAAATTTCATCAGACGGCTTCTTGTACCAGCAACATAGCGATGCGTAGAATTTAGTGGAGTGCGTTGCAAGCGCGTCGCCGAGGACGGCAGTATATATTTGTTGCCGGCTCTCTTGCCCAGTGTATGTTACGCCAGTATATAAATTTGGCTAAGCCCTTGCCAAGTAAAAAAAGCTGTAGGTAAATATTAGCAACACTATCGGTTGTTTAACTCTTCCCTCTCTCTCTTCTCTCTTTTTTTTTGTAAAAAAGCTATGGCAAAAATACCAGTAGGTTGGCAAATTGCTTTATGCACTGTAAAGCCACAAGCAGTATTGCCAGCTCCTTGCTTTAGGTTAGGTTAGACCCAAAAACAAAAACCTTGGTGACTTTTCAAGTAAGATGTTGGCAATACTCCAAGACAAGCCTCAAGCAGTATTGCCAGCTCCTTGCTTGAGGTTAGGTTAGACCCAAAAACAAACCTTGGTGACTTTTCAAGTGAGGAGTTGGCCACACTGCGAGAAAAGCCTCAAGCAGTATTGCCAGCTCCTTGCTTGAGGTTAGGTTAGACCAAATAAAAACCATAGTGACTTTTCAAGTAAGATGTTGGCCACACTGCGAGAAAAGCCTCAAGCAGTATTGCCAGCTCCTTGCTTGAGGTTAGGTTAGACCCAAAAACAAACCTTGGTGATTTTTTCGAGTGAGGAGTTGGCAACACTGCGAGCCCCACGGAGCCCCATTTTCGGTTGGCGAACCGGGGACACTACTCTACTCTCATTGTAGGTTAGTTGAGTGCATAAAACGTCGTAAAATAAAAAATAGGTCAAGAACAAGTTGACAACACTGCTTGAGGCTTGCTTTGCAGTGTTGCCAACTCTTTGCATTAGGTTAGGTTAGACCCAAAAACCTTGGTGATTTTTTCGGGTGAGGAGTTGGCAACACTGCGAGAAAATGAGGCTCATGCCTTACGAGAGAAATCTATTAAGGCGAGCCTCACCGAGCCTCATTTTCGGTTGGTGAACCCGGGACACTGCTCTACTAATATATACATGATATAATTGATGAATACAATACTTTATGTGATATTATTTCTGTTCTGGAATCCAGAACAGATGACATGACATTACATTACATAACAATATTAATAATATTATTTTAACAACATCATGAAGAAAATCTTCAATAACATTCTCGATAACGTTTCCCTGGCAGAGAGACAAGCATGCATAATATTGGAGTCGCAGAAGATTCCGTTCCGGCATTCCAGAGCGGTTTGATGTAAAAGATGGTTTTCCTCATCAAACCCACATAACCCAACTCACAAGTCCAGAACCCCAGTCTGGCATACCAGAGCAGGGAGCCCAAAGAAAGGCCGCATCCTGCGCCCACACTGATTGCTATTCATTAATTAGAAAGAAGAGATAAAATTAAAATTTTGGAGTGTGATATTTGTATTTGTATTTGAATTCTTTAGGGTCGTTACCGCCGCGTGCACAACTGATGATCTGGCACACGTCCATGCAAGAGTGCAGCGTCTGCATTCCAGGGAGGGGACAAGGGATCACGACGGACAAGGAGCAATGTCCGTGTGAAGAACGATGCTTTATTGTCGTTGCTTCTCTACATTATAAAATGGCATCCTATCACGCCCGTCTCACTACCAGGGGTCATAACTTTTTGTTTTATTACATTATTATTTAATTATTGGACCTACAGTTTAAAGTGGAATGTGCCAGTGTGCCTCCACCGGGTATCGAACCCGGGACCCCTTGATTACAAGGCGACGACGCTATCACTGCTCCAGATCGAGAAGGCGTGGATTTTCTGTTATGCAACAAAAGGATGATGTGTATCGTACATCAATGTAAAGACTAAATTCTGGAGAATACATGCATATTTTACTCATTCCTCACAGATAAGAGATTAATGAAGAAATAACGCAAGAAAAATGAGTACTTTTTCAAGAAACACGTAAGCAATGTACTACAGAAAATACGTTTATCTGTGGTTTTATCTTACGATTCGACGATAGATATTCCATGAAAGATATAAAAGACGTTACTGGGTGTCTAAAAATCTGCCTCAATGTAGGAGTACAATCAGTGATGTGCGTTTACGCGTAAACAACGATAGTCTACATTCTACACTTAGATTATTTTATACACGTAGATGACGTAATCTATGTAAACAACATGGCGAAAGGTAATAACTTAGCAGAGGGCGCTGTGAAATTAAAACAAAATTATACTGCGTATCAGTTGCTGATGTGTGAGGAGAACTTTTCATACGGTTCCTTCGAAATTCGAACAATTTCTCACCTAGGAAAAGAACCTAACATAGGAAATGTTCTAGTGTTTTAAGGGGAAAAGACAAATATTGCCTCACAACTGCCATCTGTTGTTTTTTTTCATACTATTTATCTTCTTCCATAGTTGATGGTAGAACAGAAGATAAATTTTGTTGTAAATAGGATTCTTTTAAATTCGTTAAGAACCAATATAGTTGAAAATGTCACTTTCCTTTCATGAAAGCCTTGAAAATTAATTTTAATGCACTTTAGATTGTCTACGTAATCTATGTAAACAACCCAATGTAATGTAAGCGTAGATTACGTGTAGTGCATTGTCTACTTATAGTAAACTTATAGTGTACATCACTGAATACAATGCAGTCCATCCATTGACGAGTCCATCAACATTGCCATTCCCAGCAAGCAAGACAAAATGCTTGCAGCATGTTTTCTGGATGGAGAATTTTTGGATCCGTCTCCGATCACCTCCAGGAATTCCTACCCTTATTTATGGCAGCAACTTCAAAGACTTTCCCATTTCTCCCCACGGAATCTCGCCTTCACACATTTTCTCTCGAAAGCCCACATAGACTGCGAACACCGAACGCTACCAGCCTTAATTACTTAGAGAAGACATCGACAGGCTATTTAATTAGATGGTGGGGGTAATCTCTGCCCCCCATTAGCCCACCCGTCCCCCCTCTGGAAGCGACCTTTTGGCACGACCAAGGCGACAGGGCGGGTAATTAAGGCGACAGCAGGACGGGGCGCCTGACAGCCTCCAGGGCCGTTTCTCACCTTTTCGGGGTGAGTTACGGCCCTGCCTGGACCCGGATCAAATTGCTCGCATAAATCGTCGCCCCTGATGAGACCAGGAGACCAGGCGCGTCTTCCGTTCTGGGAGTTCTCGGGAAAAAATTGTGCACTTCTCTCTCTTTCTCTCTCCCTCTCTTTGGTTTCGAAGCCGAATCACTGCGATGGAGTCCTACCTGAACTTGGTGACACGAAACTCACTTCCAATAAACCTCAAACTGTGGAGAAGTCGATTCGAATTTTGTCAGATCTGTAGAAGTGGAAGAATTTATCGTGGCCTTTCTTTCAGCACTAAGAACATGGCTACGACTACTGGAAAAACGTGACGGCAGTGGCCTAAATTAGGTCATGCACGGGCGGTGCAAGGTTCTAGAATTTAAGTTTGTTCTTTTCAAATCCATTTTATACACTGAAAGGCTAATCGGGACTAGACCTATAGTTTAAAGTGATATCCAGCGGGTATCGAATCCGGGACTCATTGATTACAAGGCAACAACCTACCAATACGCCATCGGGAAGACCCCCGCCAGAATCTGGAATCTAAAGATACACATGAGGGTGCGGAAGTCACACTGAGATGTACGATGTTTACATAATCGAAAATATATTTTTGTGTATTGCTTCATCTGGCTTTGTATAGAGCGATTCAGGGTATTATTATTACCCTCCTCACAAAAGTTTGGAATTTTGTTATATTAGACACAAGTTTGAATATTATTAATTTATTATTAGAGCCCGGAAGTTCAGGCATTTATTTTCGTTAAAATAGGCAGGCAAAAAGGCATTTATAATGTGGAAAATAGGCACTAAAATGAAAAAAAAAAGGCAAAATAAACCGAAAAAAGGCACATTTGGAAGTCGCTTCCTTTCATCTATAGTTTCTGGCAAAATGTTAAGATCTAGATTGGGAAGAGCATTTCAAAATTTTCCGTCTTGATTTCACATAACTAACTACAAGGTGTTTTTTTAAGTTGTCAACATTCATTGATAGTCGTCTGTCAAAGAGAATGTTTCTCACAATAGAAAATGATCTTTCTACTTCGACAGAAGTTATTGGAGCATACATAAAACAAGCTAATGTAGCTGGACTCATTTTGGTAACAGCATTTTCACCTTTTAGAATATCACAAATTGTTAAAATTGTTTCAAGTCCTCATTTGCACTCACTACCCGTTTGCACTTTTCCGTAACAGCTGACCCCTTTTCTCCTGGCACTTCCATCATCTGCTGCATAGATTCCTCGTAGATTTTCATGGATGCTATAATTGTAATTGTCTCTGGCAATGCACCATAATGTGCAAAAATAAACTTGAATAGCACAGGAGTTTTTCCACTTCAAGAATTGAAGCGCTTCATTTTCTGGAAGAGCATCGATCACCTCACTGATTTTTTGAAGGTTGTTAGCATAATATATAGCTGCAGATATCCAGGTTCCACATCTGGTCAAGACTGGTTGCGGAGGTAAACTAAGCTCAGATGCAACTTCCTTAAATTTTCGGGTTCGAGAGGGAGATTTCAGAAATATCTTCTTTGTGTTCGAAATCAACCTGTCCACTTCAGCAGTCAATCATGCACAAGGAAATGTTAACCGAAAGGCAATATCCTAACTGAGCATGAAATACTTTTTTCTCACACTTTTCTCCTTCAGCAATGTTGAAACATGCATGAGTTCAATATTACTTAAATAAGGCGAAAATTATTCACATAATAAACGGAAGAAAAATAAATGCCAACAACGTCTTTTGGGAGAAAAATAATTTATATACACATTTTTTTTTAAAAAATGGTGAAATTTCATTGAAAAAGGCAAAAAAAGGCATTATAATTAAAAGTAGGCAGTGGGGTCCCAAATAGGCAAAATAGGCAAAATGAAAAGGCTTCTAAAACATTCGAAACAACATAAAAAACGTATATCCGGAAAAATTTTATCAATATATGCAGTAGATAAAAAGAGGCATTTTGCCAAACTTCCGGGCTCTACGCATTAGGTGATAGGCACGGTGGCATGTGTCAGCGAGAAGACGAGGACGTCCACCAGGAAGATACCATGTGTTGTTGCATTCCAAGGCCGTGTCTATCACCTATTGTATAATATAACAATATTCGAAACTTTTGGTGAGGAGAGTATTATTATTATTATTATTAGTAATGGCAGCGAGCTCCCGCGAAGCCAAATGGTAATAACTAGTGCCAGGGACTTTATGTCCTATAAAACTGTAAAATATGTATGTAATTATGTCATATAAATTGGAAAATATGTCATGAAAAATTACAAATATGTCAGAAAAATGCAGAAATATTCCCAGTAAAGCCAGAAACATGTACAACAGTACTCTCGAATTTCTCCCATACCCGATAGAGTAGAGTAGGGGCTGTAATGTACCGAATGTCATTTTTACTTTTGAGTGATTTTTGTGAAAAGCGATAAAGGTGAAGAAATGAGAACGAAACTTCTTTACTTCCCGTGCAACAATGAGAGAGAACATCTTTCCTCAATAATGTTTGCATGGCTATCAATTGTCGGCGGGATAAAAAAAAGTGGGGTATTATATTGTTCTGTACTAAGAAAAGACGGCACCTTTCTTCCTCCGTAATTTCCATATCCTGCCATCGACAATGTGAACTATCCGTTGTGCTAAAGCTGCGAAGAAAAAATTATGAAATAACCGATTATGTGCGAGAGAATTACGAAGTTATTTAAAAATATGTCTTATTACAACAAAATTGAAGACATATATGTTGTAAAAACGCTATATTGGTGAAATATGTCAAAATATGCTTTGTCAGGGTTGTCTATTTCGGCTGATTTTCATCAGATATGTAAAGATCTCACCACAATATTAGATCTGAAGACAAATGAAAAATATGTTATAACAAAGTCCTGGGCCCTAGTAATAACTATATGAAGACATGTATGTGATTTATGAGGAGTGGTCATCACAGCGTGCTACGATGCTGCACGTGTCGCTTGTCGCTCGGACTGGGCCGTTTTCTGCATAGGCTACCGTTTATCGTGTCGCCTTGGTCTGTTTTGCTTTAGACTGAAGGGGCTCGTGTCGCATGCTGCTTTGGTTTGAAATCTCCCCTACAGTTACAGCTACTTAGTTTATAAGTAAATAGTTACAGTTAGAATTGCTAAAAAAGAAAGTAAATGTTACTACGTTACAAGTAACTAGTTACTTCCAAACATCGACAGTAACTTTACAACCGGAACATACGCTGCCATGTGGTGGTTCTTCGAGCAAGAAAGTACAAGCTCTTTTTCTCTCCCCCTTCTCCAGTTAGAAAGGCGGCGGGACTCCCCCCTCTTCCCACTTGAAGAAGTGTTCCCCCAGGACCCCTCCCGCCCTGATTCCCACTTTATCTGGGAAGCGAGTTAAGCGAAAGGGCAGGGAGGAACAGCGGACGATAAGGTTGGACAGGGATTCGACATCAGGCGACATCCGTAAATCGCTCAGCGCTTAATCTCACCCTTGGAGCTGCCATTGCGGACACAGGGTGGAAAGTGAGGGTAGAAATAGGGGGAGTTGTTGAAAGAAAACTTATATAGAGTGTTCATAAATTATTGTTTGATTTTGTAATACTGTATTTTCACCAATACTGAATACAAATACATGATATTAGCACCATTTGAAAAAGGAATATTTGAATGCTCCTCTTTAATTTGGTTTATTATTGTTAACTAGCCGATTGCCCAGCGTTGCCCGGATATTTATTTATCCCAATCTTCTATTTGACAGGAAAATAACGAATTCTGACTATATTTTATTTCATCGTGAATGCCACCAACTAGCTTAGCGACTCCGAAAACTATGGATTCGACACTAATGTAGATAATTTTTCAGCCCCTGTCACCCCCCATGCCGATAAGTGATGAACTTGGAGCTGAACGGCATTGGGAGTGTCACTATTCATCTCAGCGACACCGAAAACTATGGATTCCACACTAATATCGGTCGTTTTACATGTCACCCCCTTCCCACCCCTTCCCTAGAGGTGCCAGGGTTGTCTTACCCCCACAGTATTCCTTTCCAGATAGTAAGTCATATGTGTACCAAGTTTGGTTGAAATTGCTCCAGGCGTTCGAGAGTTATGCCGGAGCAAACATACATACATATATATCGTACATATATCCATTTTCATATATCGTCGACGTTTTCACGAAGTGACGCATATGGTTCGAGAGTTGGAGTGTATTCCGCTCGTTCGACCGTTTCTCGCTCGAGCGGAAAACGTATCAATTCTGCATTCCATCTAGCGTTGCCGGTGCGAACTATTTATCGCCCGAGCGAAACTTGGAGTTGAACGGCATTTACATAGCAATTTCGCACCTTCTGTGTAGGCAACCAAATTCATCGTGCTGTGTAGCGGGAAGCATAACGTGCAGGATCTGACACGAAAAATGCCACGCAACAGAATACTATTTTATGTCCCCTTTCCACCCCCTCTCTAGGGGTGCCAGGGGTGTCTTACCCCCACAGTATATCTTTACAGATTGCAAGTAACACGTGTACCGAGTTTGGTTGAAATCGCTCCAGGCGTTCGAGAGTTATGCCGGAACAAACACATACATCCATTTTTATATAGAATAGAAGATTACAAACATTACTCAAAATTAGAGTAGTGCATCGGACAACTCAAACTCGTTCGAATCTCCCACGCTCTCCTAATAAGCAGCACTCTCAACCTAAAACCCATACATAGAAGGAAACCACTCTATGCAATTACAAAATAATAATTCCGTATATTATGATGTAAGACTCAAATACAGCACATATGAAAGTATGCAATATCTACAGACCGAAGCGTAAAATGAATACATGCTGCACAGGTCCTGCCTAAGCAATTACAAATATTGTATCACAGTGGAAGAAGTACGTGTACATCATTTATCACTTACCGAAAAGGATAACCATATTCTGGGAAATAATTAAATGCAGTTATAACATTCAATCGAACATAATTTTAAAGTGACAATAAAATCGTAGAAACATAAAATGTCAGTCTATAGGTAGTTTCAGCCCATAATCATCTATTTCACTTTCACATATCTCGGTAAGATATACAAAACTGCATTTTAACATGGAGATGATGTCTATGCTCACTTATTTTTCAATTTCACCGTTTTCTAGGTCACGATTCATATTTGAGGGGTCATTACCATAGACAAATGACGGAAATACGTGTTCTAATAGGGTTCGAGTGTTGGAATGTATTCCGCTCGTTCGACCGTTTGCTCGAGCGGAAAACATATCAATTCTGCATGCCATCTAGCGTTGCCGGTGCGAACTATTTATCGCTCGAGCGAAAAACGCTCATTGCGGCACTCTACTCAAAATATTGTGTTATATGTTCGCAAATGATCGTGCAATTGCATGGAGTGGGAAACTCTGCTGCAGCTATAAGCCATTTGCAGCAGCGCGCAATGGTTTGCTCCGCCCACTCGCTTTCTCCCCTTCTCTACTGCTATGCGCGGCCTTGTTACACAGCTTCACGAGACATAGAGGAAAAAGCAGGATAAAACATAAGTCATGGCTAAGGATCTTGATTTCTCACAAACACGATAACACCGCGAAATGTTAATTCCTGCAAAGAAGAGTTTTTCTCACTCGAAAAACCAACAGTTTTGTGTTTTAGGCTTCAAAAATCAAAATGTATGATATTTATGGATGTATAACACGCACATTTTTCAACATTTTAACCAATAGAAATCTATAATGAGTGTTATACGTACATGGAATAACGAAACCACATGTAAATATATGTTTCCCGCGTTTTTTCACCTTCTATCGGAACGCTTTGCATCACAGGACGAAGTTGCAGAGTTCAGTAAGGAGATCCGTTGCTCATTTACCGCCACACGGGGAGCCGTAGAGTTTTTTAGTTACCGATTAAAGTGATGCGATTTTGACGGCGATCGGTTGCGCATCTAGCGTCGCAGGAGAGCCGTTACGTCGGTATTTACAAGGGTAGGCCAAATCCGAAAAAAACAAACTATATGCAGATATCGATCCAGGATCCTCTTATTCCAGCTAATTTAAATGCGGTCCAGGAATCTTTATTCCAGCTGAATTTAAATTCGGTCCAGGAACCTTCTATCCCGCTGAATTTAAATACGGTCCAGGAAATTTTATTCCAGCTGAATTTAAATTCGGTCCAGGAAATTTTCCCGGCTGAATTTAAATAAGGTCCAGGAACCCCTTATTCCGGCTGAATTTAAATACGATCAAGAAACCTCTTATTCCTGCTGAATTTAAATTAGGTCCAGGAACCTTTATTCCAGCTGAATTTAAATACGGTCCAGAAGACTCTTATTCCTGCTGAATTTAAATTAGGTCCAGGAACCTTTATTCCAGCTGAATTTAAATACGGTCCAGAAGACTCTTATTCCTGCTGAATTTAAATTAGGTCCAGGAACCTTTATTCCAGCTGAATTTAAATACGGTCCAGAAGACTCTTATTCCTGCTGAATTTAAATTAGGTCCAGGAACCTTTTATTCCAGCTGAATTTAAATACGGTCTAGAAGACTCTTATTCCTGCTGAATTTAAATAACGTCCAGGAACCTTTATTCCAGCTGAATTTAAATACGGTCCAGAAGACTCTTATTCCTGCTGAATTTAAATTAGGTCCAGGAACCTTTATTCCAGCTGAATTTAAATACGGTCCAGAAGACTCTTATTCCTGCTGAATTTAAATTAGGTCCAGGAACCTTTATTCCAGCTGAATTTAAATTAGGTCCAGAAGACTCTTATTCCTGCTGAATTTAAATAACGTCCAGGAACCTTTATTCCAGCTGAATTTAAATACGGTCCAGAAGACTCTTATTCCTGCTGAATTTAAATACGGTCCAGGAACCTTTATTCCAGCTGAATTTAAATACGGTCCACAAGACTCTTATTCCGGCTGAATTTAAATACGGTCCAGGAACCTTTATTCCTGCTGAATTTAAATTCAGTCCAGAAACTTTCGTTCCAGCTGAATTTAAATTCGGTTCAGGAACCTTTATTCCTGCTGAATTTAAATACGGTTCAGGAACCTTTTTCTTAATGAAACAATATGTACCGAATTTAAATTGTGCGAGGAAAAAGGTTCCGGTCGTGCAGAGGAACCCAACAGAACACATTAGAATTTTTGGGTTCCTGGACTTAACTAGACAGGGCCTACATAAGCCATGGCGAATGTGCACTTCGATGTTACGCGTTTTGCAGCATTGCCAGGATAACCCTCCGTCTGCTTCGGTCGCTATATGCCAGACATTCCCCTCCCAGTCTTCCCGAATGCAACACTACACGTTGCACTAATTTTTCTTCCTTCGACTCGGATTCTTTCGTCTGGAGGGGGGGAAGTTTAATCTGGATTGACCCAGGGGCCGCGGCTATATTTTACAGGCTGCTTTATCTACCTCGTAATTCAACCCCAGCAGATGGGCCGGCTAATTGGAGAAAGGGGGGGAGTGTGGGGGCCTCTCTCCTCATTCCGCATGCTTGTGGCGGCGCAGCCAGAAGGGGGGCCACGGCGTGTACACCCCGCATTCGCGCAGGTTAACCAATTTGCCGTGATTAACGGTAGCGATGCGAATTCCTTCGGCGGTGTCAATTTGGAGAAGGGGCAATTCATTCGCAGAGACAATAGAATAGAATGCAGTGTTGCCACGTCGCGGAAGCCGAAACGGTGCTTTGTACGGGGACGTATTTACGACGGGGAACATTGTCGTCTCGAGGGGGAAAATTCAGCCAGAACGCTGTACGCCCCAACAGCATTTCGTCGTTGAACAGCGACACAAGATATAGTTGGAGCTGCGGTTTCGGCGTTGTGGTTCACAAAGCACCAGCACGTATCTAGAAATATGTTTCTGGGGGGAGGGTCCGAACCAAGTGTCTCAGGAATAATAATAATAATTATAATAATAATGTTTAAATTAAAATAATTCTGTTAAAAAAATAATACTAATTACAATACATAAATTAATATTATATTATTATTACACGAATAGGTTAAAAGACTGTATAAGAATAGATATATAACAGCGCATATTCATTACGTAGCTTACCTGTAGTTAAGATCGGAATAATTTACATAAAAGCAATAGTGTTGCCCACGAGACGAGACTTTGGCCTGTCTCGTCTCGTGGAGCCTCGTGGAAATGCTGTCTCGTCTCGAAAATATTCGTTTGTCTTATGACACATGGTCAATCTCGTCTCGTCTCGAATTTTTAAAAGCCTGTCCCGTCTCGTCCCGTGGGCAACACTAAAAAGCAAGTGGCCTGGCAATGAAATTGATGTCAAATAGATGAATAATTTAATATTTATCGAATAACAAAAATGATGTTACATGTACTTGAAGAAAAGTAAGTTTCTGATTAATATTTTATGCATATTATTTTGAGTAGTAGTGTACATAAATCTTCTTTGTAATGCCATTCAAATCTGTATGATCCCAATGTAATCCTTGCCTTCCAAAAGGTTCAGAGGATATTATACAACAAAGGATAAACGAAAATATTTTTCATTATTTAATTTTAGTACTTGATAAGTCTTTCGGGGGGGAGGGGATGGAGCCCCTGGTCTCCCTCCTAAATACGTCCTTGCAAGCACGTATCCATTTCGGGAGAGGTTCCGAATAATAATTTTACAATTAATATAATTAATAAGTGTATTCATGACCGGAGGTAGTTAAATACAGGACGCCCGGTGGCCATGGTGTCTGAAAATGTTTACCTGGCGCCTGAATTTTAAAATTCAGTTCGAAGAAAAATTATGCTCACGTTTGTGGCGGCGCTAGCATGCATATAACACTCGAAAAATTCGCATACCATAAGACACGCTTTGCGAACTGTTGCAGCGTCAGAGGCTGAGTCCCCCCTGGAACTGCCGTCAGCCCCCACTGACACTGCCGTCAGTCACACCTTCACATTAGGTAAAACTATTTTGTGTAACGGTTTTGCGGCGAAGAGTGAAAATGTAGACAGCATATATTGTTTTGCTAACAACTTGGTAAAGGGTAAATTCACGGAACATGAACAGCAGCTATTACACTCGTTCATCCTGTTTATGAGCTGGAAAGTATTTAGAATAATTCAGAACTTCTTTCATAGGGGAGCTTTATTAGCTGTACCTTCGCTGTCTGTTACGGCCTCCCGTTTACACAGAAATCTGTGACTTTGACGTTATCATGCAAATTTCATCCGCATCTGTGTCAAAGGCCAACAGCTCCTAAGCTTAGGGAACGAAAGGAAGTTTCATTGCTTCGGCCGGGTGTGGAATGTACTGTAGGCACAATGACTGCATTTTTTCTTTCGTGAAGGCCAAGGCGGAAAAATTGTTGTTCCCTCCGGCAGGAATTCCTTGTGGATCATGCCATCACTGTCAAAGAAAGTGATAAGCATCGTCTTGATGCGTGATTTTTACGCCTTGGCCTTCTTCCGACGTGGTGATGCAGGAGAACGCCATTCCATGCTTTGGCGTTTCGTTCCAGGGTCGTACCTCACACACCAGCTCTCATCCTCTGTAGCAATGCATTGCAAAGAAATTTGGATCCGAATCCTCCAGATTTCTTTCTCTTCCCACGCCTCAAAATCGCTTTGAAAGGTCAGAGATTTGAGGATATTCCGGACATCCAACGGAACGTGACGAGGGTCTTGAACACCATCCCGAAAGAAGACCTTTCTAAAAGTTTCCAGGACATGTACAGCCTTTCTCAACGGTGCATAGCCATGGGAGGGGACTACTTCGAAGGACAGTAAGATAGGTTTCATTAAGAATTCGTCTACTTTCGATATTCAGGATCATTCACCGAACTTTATTGTCAGAGGTTTAAACATCTGTATTATCAAAATTAGTATGGAGTGTGTAGTAAGGGATGATTTCAGTAGCAGTCAATTAACCCTTCAAGCGATGTTTTAAAATATATAGAAAAAATGTATTTGCATGAAATTTCTAAATTTTATATAACTTAATAACCCCCCACACAATTTACCTTCATTTAATACTGTTAAACTTTTGAAAAATGGACTTGGTTTGTAAAGCCCCCCCCCCCCGATAACCCGTGAGACCCCCTGGAGATCAATCCTAGCTACGGGGTCTCCTTCTCCTTCTTCTTTCCTTTCTTTTTTCTTTCTTTTCATCTCTCTCTCTCTCTCGCTCTCTTTCTTTCCTTCTTTCTCTCTTTCGAAAGAGAAAGAGAGAGAGAGAGAGAGAGAGAGAGAGAGAGAGAGAGAGAGAGAGACAGAAAGAGGAGAGAGAGAAAGAAGGAAAGACAGAAAGAAAGCCCTTTCTCTCTCTTTCTTTCCCCTTTCTTTCTTCCTCTCTCTCTCTCTCTCTCTTTCTTTCTCTCCTCTCTCTCTCTCTTTCCTCTCTCTCTTTCTTTCCTCTCTCTCTTTCTTTCTCTCCTCTCTCTCTCTTTCTTTCCTCTCTCTCTCTCTCTCTTCTTCGTTTCTTTCTCTCTCTCTCTCTCTCCTTTTCCTGACCACCATCTTTGTCAACCATGCACGCTAGCGCCACGCGGCTCAAACTCACTCGAAACTTACATCCTTTCTGCTTATATTACAACAAACTATTCAGAGATATGTACATTAACCTCCTGTATATAACGGTTTACTTTTCTGACAACCCAAACGGATCACCCTGTATAATCTATAAGCCATATTAAGTTTTATACACACAAACAAATCGCCATGGCTACGTTCTTTGCACATGACCAACATCGTTGCGTGCGTCACACGCAACCCTTTCAGACCCGTAGCCGCAATTTCATCCGCCCAGCGGGTCTTCGGTCCGAAATGACAGCTTACCAGGCAATACACCACGCACGCCAGGGAATCTATTGATATGCTAATAAGCCACAATTGGGTGGAGCGAAGAAACAATCCTTGTGCAACTTAATAATGGTAACTCCCTTGTTCGGAGCGGCTGGACGGAGTTTTAAAAGCAGAGCCACCCAACGGAGATATGTCGCCCACCCAGGAAGCGCCATTATGAGGACAGCTGGCGCAGTGGTTAGAACTTCGATGACAGGAATATGCCCAGCCTTTCGTATCAATGTTGCTACGCAAGTCGTCACGGTGAGCGCCACCGCCAGATCCGATTCATGCACGTGTAACGAGTTCATTTGACCTCAGGTGCTGAGAGAACGAAAGAAAGAATCGATTCATTCGAACCGGTCATGAGAATCGATTCAGATACATTCGACTAAACGGTTCGGCAATGATTCTCCATAGCAACAGTAACCATATCTCGAATAATCCTCAGACCAGTAACGAAGGGTAGGGTGGGTGGTATGTCCAAGCCATATGGCACAATGATAGAGGAAATTACCTGTCCATTGGTAACACTGTTAAGCCTTGTTTCCATGTTCAATAAAACACTAAAATGCTGGCCAAGGCAAAATTTATTGTATAAAAATATACTATAAACGTGACGTTTCAATCTTATAGCAAGGTCTTCTTCAGACTCTGAACCAACTTCAAAAACTTCAAAAGCATTTGAAGTTGGTTCAGAGTCTGAAGAAGACCTCGCTATAAGATTGAAACGTCACGTTTAAAGTGTATGTTTTACAATAAATTTTATCTTGGTCAGCATTTTAGTGCTTTAGGAAAGTACCTAAATATGGAATAGGTTTGTAATATGGAATAGCAGGATATATCTCCTGTATATGCCGCATTAACCTAGAGGTGGGAGCGGTAAATAATGACCAAGCTGTTTATAGCTCGACCACAAGGAAAAAAACCTTCCGTCCAAAGAGTTCGCGCAACTTCCCTGCCGTTATCGGTGTTCGGGGCAGTGTTGCCAGGTCAGATTTGAAAAAGTCGAGAGATTGTTCCTTGGGAAACCAGAAGATCTGCTACAAAATCCGATGATCTAATAGTAGCGGATGAACGACGTTCTTGGGGGCGGAGGGGCGGCATAGGAGTGCGCACTGGGGGAGGGGGGGCAAGGGGAGTGGCGCGCATTGTTTACGGTGTAAACGTCACAGATACTTTTGTAACAATGGTGCTAAACCCAGAACCCTGTGTTTGACGAAAATAAACCGATCTCCATTTCAGGAGTGGACATGTTTCAAACAAAAGAAGTAAACTGCCCGAGGGAACCGACCAACATCTTTCATCTCTTCCGCATTTTCCGGTTAGAGGGTGCGTGAAAAACATCCTCAAATTTGCCCTTTCTCAGCACCGACAAAAGGGGTTTGCTATGCCTCTATTATCGCGAGGAATTTTTATGACAGGAAATGGTTGAAAGTTGTGTTCACGTTGTCGGCGATTTTCCACAATCTTTCAAGTCGAATGCTAACAATAACAAATCAATTTGCCTTCTGCTGGTCTTCGGTGTACAGCTATCGATAGGGGTGGGCACGCGTCCTGCACCATAATGAGAAAATGCATTACGCATGTGAAATATATTTGGTAAATTAGACAGCATGTCTTCCTCAATAATTCAAGATAGCAACGCTTATGCTAGGGTGCCACCCATCCTCCCCATCTGCTAGAAATACACACACACACACACTCAAACACATACTTACATGTATAACATAATTTGCCCACGCTACGAAGTCAGTGTTTCTACCTCGTAAGGCAAGGACGTTTCACTGTGTTTGTGTCACATCATCCATTTCGTCAGTTTTTCATTCATCCATATTGTCGTACTTACCGGTAGAGGCACAAAAGCGACGTAAAATAACTGAAATAGAATTTAGGGTGGGATAAATATAGCCATCTAAAAATAGTAATGTAGTAAAAGTAATAAAATAATGTCCTAGCACAATTGAGTAGCGTTTGACATAATTTCACAGTTCAAACAGCACTTTTCACGGCTGAGGGAATTCCACTCCACATCTCCCCTCCATGTTCAAGTAAGATGAGCAGGAAACGTGTTTTTAAACTGGCCGTTGGAGGTTCCATAGCAATAGTTTATTAAGGAATTCTCCCGAGAAATTAATAGGCCTGGCAACGCTGACGTGAGCCAGCGCGAATGTTGTTTTCCCCTGCCCTCCCCGGCACCCGCCGGCGCGATGTGCTTCTGCGCAGGTTTTTTTGCTTGTGGTTCCACTATAGCAGTACATAGCTATTCGGCCTCTTGTGAAATATGTATGGAACAGGCGGGAGACATTATTTTGTGTTTACAGTTGGTGTATTATCGGAAGTGCCCAATTTTGTCAACTATTAATTACTTTTCACAGCGCAAATTATTGTATGATATGTAAATATGTTAAGAGAGCTCTTTGTAACTTTCGAAACAAATTGTAAAAGAAAGCGTCTACAGAAAGAACAATCGAATGAAAATACATAGCTACTTTTGTACTTTTTGTACAAGGAAACATATTGTGTAACTCGCTACGTACAGGAAAGTAGTTTTCTTGTCCACCGATGTCAAGTTTCTAGGTTCTTTGCCTAAACCTAAAAGCGAAATGAATATAACCGAAGGGAGAAGGGGGGGGGCGAGAAATTCCAGGATCTTTCAATAAATAACAGTTCCCGTGATTTTTTATTTTGGTCTTCAATCTATTTTAGGTGACTGTAAGCACTAAGTATCTCGTTGATTAGCAAATATGACATCACATGAGCTTCAAATTTTCTTCATGTTTCAGAAATCGAAAATATAGGAAAAAGAATCAAGATAGGAAAAAATGCTGAAATATGTTGATTTATGTTAAGTAAATGAGCAAATATGTAAAATATGTAATATCCTGGCAAATATGTAACATAAAACTTATGATGCAAAATCATGTCAGTTACTTAATTCGTTGACATTTTCCTGTTCAAGGTATGTATCTACAAAGGAATAGAATATGTAATTACGTACAAATTCGAACTCTAACAATAACAATAGCAACTCTGGCCGGAGACTACAGCAAAAGCGGTGTGGGCCAGTAAACAGAAGAAGAATACTATTATGTAATGTATGGACTCTATTGCACACTTCATCTGAAGCAATTATTCAATCCAGTTCGTTTGAATTGAACGGATCATTTGACTCAACTCAAATCAACTGAACGAATCACTTCGGTGAATCTCTTGTAAGAATAAAATCTTCAAAACGACTCGTTTCGTTTGTCTACCAAATAATCTCAAGAGAACAGCTTTCGAAGAAGGGACGTCTGCCTTACGGGATCATGGATTGCAAAAATAACTGAGGAAGACATTCACAAAGAATTCAAAGTAACTTTCCTCATCCACAGATAAGCCTAATCTTCCGCATTCGCTTCAAGAACCGGTCACAATTCAAGTCCCTTGATGTGCTCAGGAGTCTCAGGTGATTTACAGTGCGTATTGTCTTCACTTCTTTAACATATATCATGTTACAAGTCCGGGAAATCCTTTTGAAAGAGCAACAACTTCACAATTAGTGTCGCTTTCTTCTTGTGATTTATGCCTCTGATCCCGCCATAATTTAAAGAAGTGAACAACCGGTTTCGCTTGGAGTGTTGCACCGACTGACAAGGCAGCTGTGGCTATTCTTGCGTCAGAAGGCAAATGGATACTTGGAATCGTAATGTACAAGTTGGAAATGGAATTCAAGTTGATCAAGAGTTGAATGGGGCTGCAGGTGGCGACACTTTTGCTGTTTCTTGTAATTATGTTATGAGCTACTGTTGACTCAATGCTGCATATCGCCAGGTTGTTGATCATTCACTAAATAAACAAACACTTTATCCACAAATGTCTTCTTTTCATTAAACCCAATAGAACCCATTGGAATTTATGAGTTCCTGAACCTTTAACAACCCTGGTTCAAGGTCCTTTCTTGCAATCAAAAATTTTATTCACTTTTACTTCTGTATAATTAGCCCCGTCTAGTTCGCTGCACTTTTTGTCACTGGGTATAGTGCAGGCATATCCCGGTGTCAGGCTGGTGCAAGCAAATGGCTTTCAACAAAGTAGACGAATAGCGATGTTCAAGTTTAGAAGATTCAACAAATGCCTGTCTGCTGCTTTAAACGTTCATTTGATTAGTTAGCGCGTACCACGTGAGCATACCACACACTACACACACCAAGTACACTACGTGAGTGACACCTAACCAACGAAGTATAAGAGTCGGTGTTCCACCGTGCAACCAACTAGACGCGCGAATGCAGAGAGAGTCGAAAAGTGAAGTGAACTGGACGGGGCTAATGCTGCATATCTCCGGGTAGAGATCTTAGTTGATCATTCGCTAAATAAACACTTCATCCAGGCCCGTACCCAGGGGAAGGGGGAAGGGGGCCATGCCCTACTCGAGCCATGAAATATTTTGATGCAAACCTACAAAAATAACATGGATAATTTTTAAGATTTTACAAGAATTTAGATTTTCTTCTTGCATAAATGAATGGGTTGTCTCTGGAGAGAGGCAGACTTCAGAAGTCTGCAGTCTACTATATTTAGTAATTTTAGTTTTATAACCATTTATGCGAGGCTACTAAATGTTTCAATTTGGTCGGTACAGTTCACCATATTTACTCCCTGTTTTGACTTTTTTCGAACTGCAGTCTTGATGATAAAATGTTCTCCTAAATGCCGGCAGACGACCTCCCATCGCCTGGCGTGTTAGCCGTCGCTTCACGGAAGACTCGACAGAGAAAGGCACTGTAGAATTTTATGCAATAATGTCATTAGTAGGCTAAGGATTTGCCCCACATTGCCTACTTTTATTGTTCTCTTGTCAGAATATATAGGTTTTTACGTTTAGAAAACGTTTCAGGCTTATTTTACTAATTAATAGCCTATTTCAAAGATAACTCCTTTTTAAGTGCCTAATCTGGGAAAATGAAGAATCTGTCAATGCTCATCACAATTAATGCCTACTTTGTATTTTTGACTGCTTATTTTGAGAGTGTTTAGTCATATCGATCCTCATCCTGATTATAAGCTCTTATCCTCAGTTAATTTCCTGTTCACAATGTGGCCACGGATAGTGTAAATAATATAGGAGACTGAAAACTATCACACTAATTCAATATGAAATATTTTGATAACAATCAGTAATTAAGTTGTGAGAATTCTTCAAGGATAATGATGAAACATTTTTTTTACTTAACTGCGGTGTCTCTATTCTTAAAAATAAAATATAATAACAGGCAAATTATTTGGTGGTCCCGATTAGCCTTACCGTGCATAAAATTGACTTAAAACACCAACTCAAAGGGAAAAAAAACATTGAAGGACAGACTGTACACAGCTCAAATTTACATGAGGTTTCAACTGCTATTTACAACACCACCTCAAGGCTGCAGCACTAATCAAATGAGCTTCAAAACGTCATTTTTTTGTCATTTTAAAGATGATGCATTCTCTACACACTTGCACCAGTGAAGAGAGCTGGATTCTTGCCCTCCGTCAGCCTAAAACTTACAGAAATTTCTCTGTAAATAAAAATTCAATATCTCTGTGCATGCTTACCACACAGCAAGTTTACTAATGAAGCAGAAAGTTCGACAATGGCCTCAGTTCGCAGGCAGACGTGTGGAAGGGCCTTCCCAGTGGCTTATAAGTGACTGTACGTGGACTCCAAAGACTTACGGTGGCTAGCGCGCCGTGCAGTGAGAGCGCGTCTGCCGTCACTTAGACCCACAGCTGTACAGTGGGATCCACTAGTATTACCCTGCAAATTGTCCATGACTATTTTCATTAATTATTATCTTACAACGTATGCGTCTTTAAGCGATGGATTTTTATGTATGCTGGTACAAAAGTTGTCAACAGCTTGTTTTGAGCTTACTTTTAATTCTTGAAGCTCTTATTGGGTCAAATAAAGTGCACGAACATGGTGATGGACAATGTGCACGGTAATACTAGTGGATCCCACTGTACGTTGACTTGTTACTGGACGCGTCAGTGCTTCAGTATCTAGATAGATGGTGTCCAGTTTGCACGTGTTTGTGAAGTGTTTGGGTGTTAACAAGTGTTTTAGATTGTTTTGTTTTAGTTTTCTTATTACTGGTGGCCTCCCCGATGGCGCAGTGGTAGCGTCGTCGCCTTTTAATGAAGGCGTTTCGGGTTGAATGCCCGGTGGAGGCACATACTGGTTTCGATCCCAATTTAAGATGTAGGTCGAGTCCCGATTAGCCTTACTGTGCATAAAGTGGACTTAAAACACCAACTCAAACAAACTTATTACTGGTGGTTTCCTGCAACCACGCAAGATGCTGTGATTCTCCAGAATGCTCTTTCCGAACTTGTCACATGGTGTAAGCAGTGGAATCTACAACTTAACCCACAGAAATGTTCCTCCCTCACAGTCTCTTTAAAAAAGAACAAAATACATTCTCATTATGTTCTTGAAAACAATTATATTACTACAGTTGGGACCCAAAAAGATCTAGGTGTTATCATAGATGAAAAACTGAACTTTAAGGAACACATCGCAGCTACAACTAAAAGTGCAATGCGCCTCTTAGGCCTCCTCTACAGATTCACTGAAATTGAGACTCCAACTTCTCTTAGCCTGTTTTTCAAGTCATTCATTTCTCCGATTCTCGAATACTGTTCTCCAGTCTGGGCCATGGCTTCCAATACAAATCTTTCCAGCATGGATTCCGTCCTCAGCTTCTTTACCGCCATTGTTCGTCATAGAATTCCTTCTTTGCGGCATCTTCAGAAACCTGACATCCTGACTACTTTGAACATTCAGTTACTGCAGACCCGACGCGATATGGCCGATATGAATTTTTTCTATAAAATCATCACTGGTAAATTAAGATCTGAATTTCTTCTTACAGAATTCAACTTCAGAGTTCCCTCTCGATCCACACGAAACACTGAATTCTTCCACACCTCCACCGCTAGGCTTTCCCTTATACAGCGCGCTCTATTCCACAGGCTGCCCCAGTTCTACAATAAACTACCCACAAACATAGACATTTTTGCCCCTGTAAGCATTTTCCGATTTTCCCTAAAAATGAATATGTAAATCTTTGTTTGTTTCCTTGTTTATGCCTTATGTTTATATTTAACTTTTCTTGTTTTTACCTTAAACCATCTTGACTTGTTATTGTTATTTGTTAGAGTTTTCAGTGTAAAATGGCCTTATAAGTGCCGTATCTGAAACTTTGAATAAATAAATAAATAAATAAATAATGCCACGCTATACGTACAATTTAAAAGAAAGAATTTTTATGTACGAATCTTACGTCACTACGAATTCTTTTATGGAAGTTAGAAGGCGTTTCGCAGCAGAATACCCACAGAGACAGTGTTCGGAAACTTGGGAACAAATTTTGGGAATCAGGGTCTCTTCTTGATCAGAGGCGAAGGGTAAAACGACATGTGCTTACTGAGGAGAAACTGCACGACGTTGAAGCACGATTAGAACATACTCCTCAAAAATCTCTCCGTCGCCTTGCACAAGAAACAGATATTTCCATGACGTCTGCGTGGCGAACTACCAAGCTTTAAACCCTGAAGCAGCCATACATTAGAAGAATTGGAAGAAAATATCAGGACAGAATTTGAAGCAATTTCGGAAGAGGAACTCATACGTGTTAGTGAAAAGTTTCTAATGCAGAAGGACAACATTTCCAACATCTCTTGTAACATGCTCATTTTAATTGTAACTGACAATGTAATTGTACGAGTTTTTTTCATTACATAGCTAGCGGTTCCAGTTACGCGGATGTTGCATCCAATTTGCCGGCAGACGAGCTCTTACTTCCCGGCGCGCTAGCCGCCGCTCCAAGGCAACTCGACCTTGAAAGGCACTGTATGTGGATCACAAGTAGGTCTGTTCTAAAATGCAGCAAACTTATTCAACCCAACACGCAGAAATGTACTAGATAAGAAACAGAAACAAATGAAGGTTATTATTAGTTGTCCCATTGCTTCCCCATGTCTTCGTACGAGGGTGTATCAAAAAATAATGCGACTAATAGTATCATTTGAAGACTGTTGGTTCTCCGTTTCAAATTTCAATTAAAAACTTTCGAAATGATCACCTTCTGAAGTGATATGCTGATTCCAATGTTCAATTCATTTTTCAAAGCAACCACTGACGCCTTTATTTATCAGTCTGCTTAGCACAACCATTAGAAGAAGCTGGTTCATCTCATTGTCTGATTGAAAATGGCGTCCAAAAATATTTTATTCACATACCTCGTAAGTGCCATCAGAGTAGTACTGCGCATTGGGCTAAAGGGGGTCAGAGTATTTTATCTAGCCTTTTGCTAATTTTATGATGAACTTTCGAAATTTAATTTTTTTAAAAAAGAAAATTTTAAATTGGGTCACCCAGTTACAGTCTTCAATTGAGGTATATAAAAAGAATACCAATTTAATATAGTAATGTATGAATTGCATTATGGGCAATTGTCGATACAAGTTTTAGTTTTGGTCACGTAAGCAAAGTGTTCATAAATAATTCGACGAAATCACTTCATTAACTGTGCACGAACGTGTTGGTATAAATAAAACAGTCGCACAACTGAATTACAATGAAACTTCATTCTTCAAAAGTATAATTTGAGATCTAGAATCGTACATGTTTCAATTACCTCATGTTGGTAATTTCGAAAATATGTGTCCCTTTTCTTAAATTTCTTTTGCCGTGTAGAATTATCCATTCGTTAAACCAATAACGTGTTTTCATATTTTGTGATGTCGGCACCATCTAGTGTTGTCTTTTTCGTCAGATAATTCCTCTGTTCCAGGCAGTACGGAAGTCGAATCGCATGCATGCACATATCTATTATCTAAGAAACATATTTCGACGGGGCCCGAAGCAAGCACCTCAAAATTAAAATAGTATTAACTAAAATATTCAAATTAATTAATATTAGATCTATATTACATGAATAGGTAAAAATACGTTATAAGTATAGTGATATAACAGCATGTATTCACTATCTAGCTTACGTGTAGTTAAGGTCGGCAAAATTTGTATAAAAGAAACAATTGCCATGGCAAGGAAATTAATGTCAAATAGATAAAGAAATGAATATATTATATAATCTAATAAGTTCAGCGGAAATAAAATAACCCTCGATCAAACAACAAGTATAATTTCATTATGACCAATAGTTTGATTTTTATAAAGGAAAATCAGGGGCCGAGAGCGAGTGAAACACCCTGTATATTTCCCAAGAAGCCTACACATAGAACTATTACTCTTTATGATTATGACAATTTATTTATTAATATTTAATTTCAAGAGCAAATATTAATAAATGTATAAAGGTTTAAAAAATATAAATGTATTTTCGGGTAAAATTGTTGGGATGGAGCATAGACTTTTCAAAAAGTCTCACAAAGGTTGAGAGCCACTGGATTTGAGCTTACGCCATGGCCAAAATCCTAGTGTAAAGTGAAAAATCTTATGGCATCTCTCAAGGACAGGATCAGTATCATTTCCATAGCATTTTTCGTAGCAGAACCAATCAGAAGCAAGCTCTAGGTCACGAGTGCAGCTGTAATGGCGGCCGAGTGAGATGTAAACAATGTATCACTTCGAATTTTTAAAACACGATAACTATTCAACCAAGAGAAATAAGGTTTCCTATTAAATGGTTTTAGGTACTAAGCAATGGCGCTGCTTAAATACATGCTTCATATCGTTTACTGCACACGTATGGAAGAATATTTTACTTGTTTCAAATGTAAACACCGTGCACTCAGCATAGATGGTGTAACTGGACGTGCCTTTCGTGTTGTATATATTACACATTGTAACTGCAAAAGCTTACCGAACTTTTTGTATCTGCTGTAAGATTTTTAAAAGCGTTTATGTAGCATTTATGCTTGCAAAAATATTAAAGGAAATGGTTTCATCTAAAGCGGACCTAAGAAAGCGCATAGCTATGGAGAGATTTCTGATTTTCTGTGAATATTTTTGGCAGGGCTAACAGAATAAATCATGGCCAATCTATCAAATCAGAAGCTGTTGTTAAGCGAGCCTAGAAACATGAATGCTCCTATGATTGCTAATTCTGCAATTTAAGTCTAAAGTAACTTTCGCAATACACGTCTATTACACTAAATTGCATTTACTTCATAACGTTGACCTATGCAACACGGTCTCTACAAGCAAGTGACAGATACAAATAGACATATTATTGGCGATTGTTGGAGTGACGACTGTGTCACAACCCCCGCTGAGACTTTCTTCTTTCAATTGTCTAACTACGCGTGGTGGAATATAGCGCCTTGCTTCTTCGGTGGTCGGTTGGGAATTTCTTAAATGAAACGCTAACTCGCTGTTTTTAGTTGCATAACCACTCACTTCATCTCCTGCTTTCCTAAGAAGGTTGTAGAAGGCACTCTGTGTCAAGGATACGGTTTCTTCATGTTTAAGCAAAGGTAAGTTGTGGGCAAGGACGTATTTGGTGGGGGGAGTGTCCAGGGGGTCCGAACCCCCCCAGAAAAACTTAACCATGTACTTAAATTAAATAATAGAAATATACTGCTTTAGCATTTGTTTTATACGAGGTGCACACCAAAAGTACGTGCCGTTTAGTTCTGAAGTCAACATTTCTTCTCTTTTCAGGGAAATAACTATGGCATCGGAGACTTCCATCCTTCGTCTTCAAGCAGTGTCAGTTTTGTGTGCTAGGTGGCAGTAGTTGAGTGACAGTGCCTGAAGGAGTAAGACGTGTTTCTGATACTGCCTGGGGAAATGGAATTTCCACTTGAAGAGCAACGGGTAATTGTGAAATTCCTTACCGCAGCTGGACGTTGTGCAGCCGATATTCATCGCCAACTGGAGGCCGCGTGTGGTGATAGTGCTCTTGCAGAAAACACTGTTAGGAAGTGGGTGCGTGAGTTCAAAGATTGATGAACGAGTGTGAAAGACGAGCAGAGGTCTGGACGTCTCAAAACAGCATCAACTGATGCTAACATTGACCGTGTTGAACATTTTATCATGGAAGATAGGTGTGTCACCATGCAGGAGATTTGTGATACCCTGGGGCTAACAATGGGAACAGTAGAACGAATAATCACCAAAGATTTGTGCCTAAAGAAAGTTTCCTCTCGCTGGGTTCCACGATTGCTTAGTGACGATCAAAAAGATGCTCGCGTTCGATCCAGTGTTGCAAATTTGACACGATTCAGAAGGGAGGGACACAATTTTTTTGGACAGTATTGTGACAATTAGATTTAGCCCCGAGTGACTTCTGGTTGTTCCCAAACCTCAAGAATTCTCTTCGTGGATGCCATTTTGCCAATAGATCATCCCTGGGAAGTGCTGTTTTCCAGTATCTAAAACATACCTCCAAATATGACTATGCCACATGCTACACAAAATGGACTGAGCGATGGCAACTATGTATCAATAAAGAGGGAGAGTTTGTTGAAAAATAAACACAGGTTATTTCATTGTATTTCATTTTTCTTGAAAATTAGAATGAAACGGCACGTACTTTTGGTGTACACCTCGTAATTAAGGGTTATTTCTTTCCGCTGAACGTATTGGAAGGCAAAGATTGTATTGCGATCATACAATGGCACCGATATCCTGGACTGTTCTCTACCCCGCTCTTCTCTTCGGTGTACCAGGGTTGCCTGCATGCAAGGAGCACATTTTGAACGGAGCCTCTTTTAACAGACTCACCCAGTATATATATATCTATTCTTATACCGTCTTTTTACCTATTCATGTAATAACAATAATGTAATATTAATTAATTTACACATTAAACTCGTTTGTTTTCAAATAAAAATCATTGCTACTTACCTCATATGCATAGCGGAAGATTTTTCAAGCTGGGGATCACTTTTTTCCATAAAAAAGCGTTATTTTTATCATTATAATCATTTATTGGTCGTTGCTAATTCGGCGGGCAAATTTTGACTCGCGTTGTCTATCGTCAGCTGATATGCAGTATCGACAGCTGATGTGCAGTGTTTCAAAACTTATGAACCGATAAATGCCGCACAAACTATTCACAAATGGTTTTTAAGCGAAAATTGAGGCTAGACTCTACTTTACGTCCTTATCTGCATGGTGATTGCTTCTTTGAGTTTGCGGTGCGCGATTGTGGTGCGGCACCCGGCATCTCTTCGGGTAAGTACCTTTTTGTTTTTACACTTTCTGTTCACGATAGCCCCACTATCCATTCACGGGGTCGAGGTATGCCTACGAGGTTAGGTTAGGCCTGTTAGGTTAGGTTCCATTACCACTCATTTCACCCCTAAATATGTTCTTCATCATCTAGAAAATTCCTCAGTACGTTCCTTCAGGAAATTTTTGCTCGCTTTGGGATTTACGTTGTTGAATTCCTTATAAAATAAGCTTTCCAACGATATATGACACGTATTTCTTAGGAAAAGGACGTAAACTAGAGTTTTACCTTACATTGAAAAAAAAACCCTCACACGTCATCTTGTCAAACTTCCGCGTGGTTGCTACACTGTGAGGGGATACGTAACCGAACGCACGGAACATTTGATTCACGTAGTCGACGGTAATGGCGGCACGAGCTATCGTACAACGGAGATGCACGATTGACGAAAAATACCTTATTTACAGGCAAAATACGTTGCACGATTCTAAAAAACAATTTCCCCGGCTTGAGAAAGTCCTCAAGAACGCAATTCCGTAAGTACTTTCTCGTCTTTTCTCCTGTAAATTTTAAGAAATCCGTCTCCGGCTTATACTACCGTTACCCGTATTTTAATTAATTTAATATAACATAATTATTTAAATTCAAACATTTTTATTATTATAATTATTATTATTTCTGAGACACTTGTTTCGGATCCCCTCCGAAATATATTTATAGATACGCGCCTGGTTTGTGGGATTCATTAAAATACCGGGTTGGTCAAAAAGAAGGAGCTGATTTCAAAATGTCATTACAAACTAACAATACACGACAGAAACAAAATCCGCAGGTTATTGGGTAGGAAGATCCAAAGTTTTGTTGCAGGACAATTGGATTCGTTCGTGCACTAACAATGACGTTTTGTGTGCTACAATTTGTGAAATGTGAATCCATTGTGCAAATGCAACGCAAAATTCAAACTGAATATCCACAACACAGGCAAGCCTAGAACTGTTCAGATCTTTAACAGTAGCAGTCATACGGCTTTTTGAGGAATGCACAGATTTTCTAGGGCTCTCGGATATGGGCGTCGCCAGAAATTTTTGCAGGGGGGAGGGGGGGTTCGGGCAAATGATAAAAGTTGAATAATAGAAAAATAATAAGTATTATTACCACGGTTATAAATGCTATTATATAATAATAAATCATATAAACTATGAAAAATATATTTTAATCGAAATAATAATTATTATTATATAAATGTGGAGACTCGATCCACCAAACGAGTGAATATAAGCACAACTATTTTCTATTATTTATTTTGCATTCTATGCGGTTAGTATCTCAAATGCATTTTGATATTAACTTTTTCACGTCTCGTTCAAGAAAAGGCTTTAAATGTTAGGGGGATTTTCATTCATAAAGTTTGTTTTGTGACCTTTCACCTACAACTGTAATTATTAGAATTTTGAAAACTGTGGAACTATTAGTCATTTGGATGAAATGGGGCAAGTGTCGATAGGGTGAAACAGTACGATTATTTAGGCATGGTGATGACAATGACGGGTAGGTGGGCAAGGCACGTAAACAGGAATAAATGTAAAGCAATTTTTGCGTTAGAAAAAACAAGAAAAATAAAATACAAAGTACCAAATATTCCAATCAAAATTCTGGAGGGGGTCTACGAGGCCACAGTTAAGGCAACACTGTTCTATGGCATCGAACTATGGGTCTGGGAGGGAGGGGAAACCGTAAACGTCGTACAGTCTAGATTCCTAAAACAAGGGCTAGGAGTAGGGAGGGGTACGGCAACATGTGGGGCACTTAGGGAAATGGGAAAATTAAGAGAGGAAGTGGATGCCAAAATGAGGAGCATTAAATACTGGGCAAAACTGATCACCATGGAGGGGGGAAATTTGAAGAAACTCTGTGTACAATCACAGATAAGGAGGGGGCTAATGGGAGGCAATGGGTAGCAAAAATAAAGACGGAATTATACAATATAGGGATAGGATGGATGTGGGAAGAGGGAATAGAGGGGAGGATTGATACGCAGATGCTAGGGGCCATACGTGCCAGGCTGGAAGATATTACCAAACAGAAAATTTTGACAGAATGCGACGCAAAAATATCGTTAACATCGGCGAAAATAGTGGATACGGATCGAGAATGGGGAAGGAGGAACTACGTAGATTTGGGTGGGGCAAAAGAAAGGTCAGGATTGGCCTGGTTCAGACTGGGGGGATGGGCACAAGTTAGACTTAAACGGGAGGACGGGAGCGTAGAATGCCCGTTATGCGGCGAAGATGAGACGAAATTTCACATTCTTCTCCAGTGTAAAGAAACAGGGGAGGCAAGACAAAAATATATCAGGGAAATAAATGAAGATAACATTGAGAATATAGTGACAAGCGTTATTAGGAGGGAGAGACCGAGAGGGGGGGGGGGAGGCGCAAATAACGAATCTGGGAACTTTCCTACGCTACGCCTGGGTAATGAGATCAAAGAAGCTCAGTGGGGATAGCGAACATGTGTGAAAGGGGGGAGGGGTACTTAATAAATAAATTAATAATTAAATTTGAGAAAATTTAGGAACCACTCAGGTAACAGGGCAAGTATAGGGAAGGATTTCAAATGACATAGTGTTTGTGAACTCCCAAGCAGTGGTGAAGGTGGAAGCAGACTAAAAAGGAGGAAGGGTGTAGGGAAAGTACACGAAAATTTTGCACTTGTATGGTATGTATAGCTGTAACGGCTGATACTGGAAATAAATTCTATTCTATTCTATTCTATTCTAGAATATACTTATGCAACCATCTTCGTCAAACTTCTTACACCACTCGTAAATTTGCTTATGACGAGACGGCTGTTTGTTGAATCTATGGCGAAATTCACGTTGCACTTGCACAATGGATTCACACTTCGTTAATAGTGGCACATAAAACGTCATTCTTAGTGCACGACCGAAACCAATTGAAATACAACAAAACTTTGAACCCTAATCTATCCAATGATGTGAGACTTGTGTTTCTGTCGTATATTGTTTGTTTCAAATAATATTTTGAAATCTGCTCCTTATTTTTTGATTAACAATGTAGTACCAGGCTTGTAACGAGTGGTAGGCTAGGGGAGCTCAAGCCTATAGGACCCCATGCACAGCTTCATAAAAAAAAATACATCAAAGCCAGAATATGCAACGAAGAAGTTTACATTTTGCAGCAGTAAGAGAATATTTTCAGTGAAGTGATCTTAGATACTTGATTTAGGGTGTCACCATGTGAAAATTGATGTCACCATTCAACTCGGTACATAACGTTTCCTGTTCGACCACTTCACGAAAATATGTCCATCATAAATCCTTTTTTATTTACGAAGTTACAAATTACACTTTCTTCCACTGAGAATTCTTCTTCCTTCAAAACGATCTTCAATTAGTGGCTATTTGTAGGTGAAATGTAGTCCTTCGCTGCCTTTGCAAACTCATTAGTCATGTCTTCATAAAAATGTCCTTCGCTTTCAATGTTTACAAAAGTTCTTTCTCAATGGACCACCTTCATGCATATTATGTTACCATAGTTTTGTGTGTCTACTGTGCTCCGATGCTTTTAACTATAACTTTAATAAATTGCTTCGCTGATCTGCCTCAACACTGGTAACGGTATTATTCTGTGGGGGGAAAAATCCCTGTGCATAGATATTTAACAGTGCAGTTTGCAACACTACGGTAGATACAGCAGCAGGCCTTGCTGATGTAAATACTACGACTGCATTTCAGCCCCTGCCAACTGGGGAGTAAAGGTATCGTGCATGTAAGTTGGTCTGTTATTGGATGGTTCAAGGTCACCTAGCCCATTTCCATGTCCATCTTCCCCTGGGCCCGGAGTATTGGGATAAAATACACAAATGTTTTGTCAATTCGGCACGAGATGGTGCTAAGGGTTTCCATCTTGAAAACGAACGAACTGCGACTGGTTAGACAACAAGTTCATTCTTTGGGGATGGTAGAAAATAATTAAAAATTTATTGATTATTCACAGTAAGGCTAATTGGGACAGGACCTACAGTTTATAGTGGAATCCGAACCACTATGTGCCTCCATCGGGTAAAATAATTAAGAAAAATTCCAAGTAAAGAAAGAGTACTTTGCAATTGTAGTGTTGTGGTCATACTGGCCTTCCTATACTGGAATGCACACGCATGATTTATGATCACAGATCCACATTAAAGGAACTACCAAGCATTACATCTATTTTCAGTGGCAGATCCAAAATTAGGGATAAAAGATTTTTCCTCAAAAATGTGTACGAGGTGGTGTGGTCCTCCCCGGTGGCGTAGTGGTAACGTCGTCGCATTGTAATCAAGGGGTCCTGGGTTCGGTACACGGTGAAGGCACAGAGCGGTTGGGATCCCACTTTAAACTCTAGGACCAGTCCCCCCATTAGCCTATCTGCACACAAAAGTGGACTTAAAATTCAAACGAAAAGGGGACCTAATTGTTATATCATGTAATTGATGAGTCATCTTGACAGACAGAATATTTCGTAAGGAGTAATACAACTCCAAATCACTTTTGATAAGGGGACATTTTTCATCTCCAACACAACCATATTTGAAAACGACTTCATCTGAAGAAAGCCTGCATAGCGTATGCTTCGTGATGAATATGACGACTCACTGTGCGGTTGTGTTGCTCCATTTCGTGTGTGGTCGAAGGAACAGTTGGGAGTAAAGAACTGGAAACTCCACGGTCCTCCACAATGTGAATGTTATCACGCTCCAGTGAAACCATTTGTCAACGAGTACCCGCTGGGTGGTCGCTCGGGAGTGCAGCAGTCCAAAGAGTTCGAGGAAAAAGACATTGTATCGCCTCCCGCCATCTTGTCCCGCGAATCGAGCGCCCCCTTGCGAGGCGTCCTTGCGTGGCGCGGTGGTCGCGGCCAATCGACAAAACAAACGTTGCAGTGCGAGCGCCGAAATCACGATTTTCCGTCTGGAAGCGAGGACTGTCACTCGGCGACCACCAGGTGATGCTTCAGTCGCTGAAAACATGTCTTTCAGAGTCGACGAGCGTCAAAAGCAAGAGTGAATGATGGCGTAGGCTGCTCCTGAATAGGAATAAGGATGGTTCACAGCATCAAAACAGACTTAGAGAATCAACAAGACAGGTGATTGATTACAATGATCAAAGGATCACATGCACCTTTGTCGATAGCAACCATAGGTTTTATCTTTCACTCTTAGTCAATGCTACCATCCATGAATGATTCTTTACCCTCCGCACAGAAGAATCAAAACAAATAAAAAGTGAAATAGACTACTCGAGAAACATTTTATCCAAAGACATCTAACTATAGAGTACAAATTTTTAGGCGCATAAATATTTTTCTGCATGTAAATATGAGCTCGCAAAAGGCGTACGAATTCTGATCGTGGCAACTTATAAAGTATCAGTTATATTGTGCTTATTTGCTAACAAATTATTGTATTTCATTTGTAATTTATATTTGGACGTACATGTTAGAAAATGGTTGTTTCATTGATGTAAATCATGTTTTACGTTCCACTGAACAGAGATATATTTCTTATGACAAGATTTATGAGCAATATTACATAACAATGTGAAAAGATTCCCTAATTGTAAGGACAATTTTGTCAAATAATAGCTTTATTGTATGGTATATTTAATGAAAACAAAGTTGTTGAGGAAATTTGGGGGTGTTAGGGGTTTTGTTTGGCGTGGCAACTAGGGCCTAAATGACGATTTCTATTTCACACAAAGGCACATATTGTCCAGTGTATTATGTGTACATACATAAAATGTTCCAAGTGCATTTTAAAATTTTCTTAATTTTTCTCAAAATTTATCACAATGAGATCCAATTATTACAATATTAATATCCTGATAAAAACTCAGGCAACAATGCTAAGGTATGATACAGTTTGTCTAATACTCTAATTCAGTGATTTGATTTGATTTAGTTTATTTTACTTCGCGTTTTGTGCCTCTTGGCTAATTTGCGAAGATGGGGATGAGTGATGAAATGATGAAATTGATGAATGGACATTCACAAACAACCAAGCCCGACCGGGATTCGAACCCGGGACCCTTGGCGTCGCAGCGCGATGTGCTTACCACACGGCCACAGGGTCGGGCTCTAATTCAGTGTTTAAACAATTCCCAGCGAGGGGGAAATTACAGTAACTACTCTTCATCCAGCCGGATTATATAAATTATACATACAGGAAAAAAAGGTTTTCAGTCATCAAATGTAACCCCACTCTAATTCAACATACAGCACAAAGCGAACCATTTACAGTTGAGAAGTCCAACTTCCAAAGTTTACAAAGAAACTCTCCTACAAAAACATTTCATCTGTTGAAAACAATCAGTAAGCGTAGCAAAACTTGATTTGTGTGTAAAGATATCAATATGTGCAAGAGAATATTAAAATTGACGTTGACCAATCAGAAGATAAGCTCGTTTCCTCAATTCAGCATGAGATTGTAAAGAAAGCTTTCTTACATACCTACATACCAGTATACATTAAGCATAGTCAACATTCTAACGAATGTCATTGTTATTAATTGCTACTTTGCAATGTGTGCCAAAACTTAGATTGTTATAAATAACTGAATCACCACTTTATGATACAAACCTACGCTGTCATGAGTCACACAAATTACCAAATTTATCATAATTGTCTTTGCTGAAAATGTATTCTTAAAGGTAGCGAGGAAACGACAACAATAGGATTTCTTAAAAATACTGTAAGAAAAGAATTGTTCTTTTCAGAAACCATGTGAGGTTTCTTCTCATCAAGTATTTATTGAAAGAATTAAGTCTACAAAAAATCCGAAAGTGACAATTCACACTGTCATAACAGTAGTCATCAAAGATGGAAATAGGAATGTTGATTCAGTTGATGAATGGCATAATGCGACAAACTCAAGAAAAGTTTCTTGAATGAGCTCTATTTGTACTTAATATTGATCACTCTTGTTTCGAGAGCTGAACATCTTTACTGGTATCGACCAATCAGAAGTTGTGGGGGGAATTTGGAATTAATAGAAAGCTTTAAAAAGGGTGCAAGGGCTTGTGCTATCCAGAGAACAGCTGTGAAAACACAAGAATTCTCGTATATATCCGGTTGGAAGTTAGGGACTGTATTAACTGAGGCTTGTTTCGTGAGTCAAGGTGTGTTGCTAGAGGAGAATCCGAAAACTGCAATGCTTTTTTCAGTAAACGTTTGGCAGTCATTTCCGGGACGATTACATGTGCAGTGAGGGATTGGAAGAACTGAGTTGAAAATTTGTTGACAGGTAAATAGATAGTTCTGCTTGCTGTATTTGTTCACTGATATGGGTTATGGTTTCATGCCAAGTGGTTCAGTTGTGTAGAGGAATAGTTTACTGCAGAATATAAAGGTATAACAGAGCATTGTTCTCCAATTTTTCCGCTACAATTCTACGATTTTAAAGTTGATTTTTTTAGGGGGTTGGGTTATAGCGTGTAAGAGATGACAGTTTGAGAAGGCACCAAAACGTCAATCTCACTTCCACGTAGTACACTCCAGAAACTACAATTTTGCAGGCCAACGATGCTCTGCCGCCTCGACCACCCCCAAAATGTAGCCTATGGGGATGTTCTTGTTCTTGAATGTGTTAAGTACCCCCTTTACAGCCTCCGCGCTTAACATATACAGTGATCTCTTTTTTATTCGAACTTGGATAAATCGAACTTTCTTCGTGTCCCCTTGGAGTTCAAATTGAAAAAAGTTCCACTGTTGGTGCTGATGAGGGGCTCTTCCCCAGTGATGTGCGCCTACTCGTAAACAACGATAGTCTACATTCTACACGTAGACTATTTTATACACGTAGATTACGTAATCTATGTAAACAACATGGCGAAAGGTGATAACTTATCAAAGGGCGCCGTGGAATTGAAAGAAATTTATACTGCGTATCAGTTTCTGATGTGTGAGGTGAACTTTTCATACTCTTTCTTCCAAATTCGAACAATTTCTCACCTAGGAAGAAACCTAATATGGGAAATATTCTAGTGTTTTATGGGGAAAAGACCACTCTTGCCTCACGACTGCCATCTGTTGTTTCCTTTGCATACCATTTATCTTCTTCCATAGTTGATAATAGAAGAGAAGATGAATTTTGTTGTAAATATGATTCTTTTCATTTCGTTAGGAACCAATATAGTTGAAAATGTAACTTTCATGAAACCCTTGAAAATGCACTTTAGATTGTCTACGTAGTTTATGCAAACTACAACCCAATGTAATGTACGCGTAGACTACGTGTAGACAACGCATGAAGACGTAAACTTATAGTCTACGGCACATCACTGCTCTTCCCTGAATATAATTACGGTTGCTATTCAGTCATGCAATACAAGTCCCATCTAGTTCGTTTCACATTTTGACTCCGTCTGCAGTCATTCGTCCAGTTGGTTACAGTGTGCAACACCGACTAGCCTACTTTGTTGATTTAGTGTCAAGAAGTGTATTTGGTGTTTGCACTACGTTCTTGAGCGGTGTAGCGTGTGGTGTATGATCACGTGGTGCGTGCTAACTAATCAAACGAACGTTTAAATCAGCAGACCGGCATTTGTTCAATCTTCTGAACTTGAACACAGCTTTTGGTCTACTTTGTTGAACATTTCCTTCCACCAGCCTGACACCGGGATACACCTGCACTACACCGAGTGTCAAAAAGTGCAGAGAACTAGACGAGGCTTGTTCCCTAATGTATTGACGGTTGCTGTCGAATCATCTACAGTTATTGATAAAGAGCTGGTTCCTGAATTCCTTGACACTTGCTATCGATAGTTAGTGATAAGGTGCTGGTTCCAGATTATCTTGACACTTGCTATTGATAGCTATTGATGTTTGCGTATTCTGACCTTAGAGGACCAAATGAACGTGTTTGCTGCCCTGTAGGACCCTGGTTGTCTCTCTGGAATGGATTGTATCACCATGGAGCTGAGCTCACCGCGATCTTCTTGAGGTGTAAAGAAAATACAGGCACTTACTAAAAACTATAACGTTGTATTATAATAAATATGTACACATAACACGTAATTACACTGCCTCAGTAAACTATGTATATGAAGTTGGAAGCCGGTGTTACAATAACACGCCACTAGTTCCTCACTGAATGATATCAGCACTGTATGTCCCTGTGATACTGAACTACATATCACTGCACTTCACTGATATGCCGAATGAAACGTAGCCACGTTAGGCTTACGTTTTTTGATGAATATCCGCTTGACTTTCGGCTGCTGCCGGATTGACTTCTGCACGAACACTGGCTGGAAGTAACTACCGCGCTATGATGGCGCAGCTAGACACCGCGCTCAGAATGAATTAGCCAATGGGAGTGCAGGCTACTTAAGGCATTTGATATACACAAATAAACAATTGAAGCTATATGCAATATAACATATATAAAGAAAGAATAAACGTGGTTAGTTTTATAGATAAATTTCCAACAATTGATAAGGGGCTGGTTCCTGAATATCTTGACACTTGCTATCAATAGTTATTGATAAAGGGCTGGTCCCTGAATATATTGACAGTTGCTATGATTCATGTATTTTTAGGATCAGAGGCTTATTACCGAATAAATATATTGAAGGGTTCAAATATCCCTAGTGATGAGTTTCCATTTATTTATCCTGTTCCCAGGTTAGAATGGTAAGGGTGTCTTAATTCACATGTCCAACAGTGACATGTTGTTCACAACTAAGGGAACGTGACAGTTACACACGATAGTCAATATCTCTTGTGTTCACCGTCTGCCACACATGTCATTAACGGTTGCACAGCACTTGAAAGCTCCGATTCCGCCCCTACCCCTCATAATTAACCCACAGCAGAGTAACTAACGCTCCTCCGGGGACATAATTTTGCGGATTACCACCGCCATCATGATCATCATCGTCTGCGGAAAGTGTCCAGGTGGAAAACAAGATTCGGTTCAAGTCAGGGGCGGAACGAATAAAGGGCGATGATAAATGATTGTTTCCGAAAGCGCTGGCCGGGTTGCGTGGGATGTTATTAATCCAGCCGTCTTGTGAAGAGACGCGGGAGAGCGTCGTTACAAACGAGCGACGAAGCACTCGTCCATCATCCACCCTTCTCTCTCGTCGCACGACGAAAGGAAGCATCGGTACCCTTCTCGCGTGAAACCAGCTTCCCTCTCGACCAAACAGTGATGCAGTGTTTCAACATGTGCGCATTTAACCCTAAAGACCAGAAGATTTACCTGGTTTATGCTTCCCGCATTTCCAGTTGGCGTCTGGGAAAGGAGGATTCAATGATCAGTTGAATTCTCTTCGACTGACATCGGGTATTTTCGTGTCACAAGGCACAGCGGGACGAAACAAATGAGCGTCTTATACACCGCATGTTGCCAAACGTATTATAAAATGTTATCCGCTGTTACCGGATAAAAGTTGCCAACGTTGTAATGAGAAAGCGATGTTACCCCTACAACTTTTACTTCCCAACTGAAGTTCCTGACACCCATCGCGCCACACACCCCCGAAGACGATTGGTGAACAGATGGAGCTATGTAGGTCAGCTGCCAGTTGAGCCCACGATCAAGCTCCCGCCAAGTATTGGCTGAAGTGGCGTGCCAAAGCGGGTGTTGGTGAGGTCATAACATCCCCCTTTGACCCAGTACTCCTAAAAAAAATAACGTTAAAGACAGGACTGATGCTGACTACTAACAAAGGGTACGTAACCCCCGGCCCCTTTAAAAATTCTAGACACGCCACTGATTGACAGTTGTTGGCAAAGGGATGCTTCGTGCAAACATGGCGGATCCATGCTGTGAACGATTTATCTTACTTCGCGTTCCTGCTACTTTTTGCTAATAGCCAAGATGAGGATGGATGATATATAGATGAAATAGCTGAAGGAACAATCAAAAACACACATATGGACAGCAAGCACACAATACAAGTTCCACACGAGATCCTCGTTAGTCCAGGCTGTACTACGTAGAAGAGGGTATAGCATTTGGATGTCATCGGGCAAACAAACAATATCAGCATTCAATCCCTTAGAGGGAACATTCCTTTCCTCTCGCTATCTGAAATGCCTGATCCCAGTTTGTCAGCTGTTGCTTCCACTCCCCTTTGCTGTGAATGTGGCAACGAAGTGCTCAAATTTCCCTCTCAAAGGGAACGGCCAGCTCTGGTTGGCAGAAGCAAAGCACGTCCTGTTTGTGGCGCTACTCTCAGTGGGCAAAAGCCCTCACGTGGTAGCTATCAACGTCTTCCAGCAGATGACAGCCAACCGAGTGGGGGTAGCGGTACCAGAACTCCGAGGTAACAGCAGATGCCAATATCAACAATTAATACTGGATTTGGAGGACCCTTGTTATTAAAAGAAAATGTAATAGGAGGCCGGGAGGGAGGGAGAGAGAAGGAAGAAAAGAGGAGTAAGAGAGGGAGAGAAGAAAAAGAAAGAAGATAAAGAGACGCAAGAGAGAGAGGACAATGTTATCTTGGGGGAGAGAAAGATAGAAGAGAAGGATGGAACGATTAAGAAAAGAGGAGAAAGAGGGGAAGAGAAAGAAAGAGAAGGGAGGGATATAGATAAAGAGTGAGAGAAATAAAGAGGGAATGAAAGAGGAAAAAGAGGGAGTGTTAAAAAAGGAAAAAGAAGAAAAGAGGGAGAGAGAGAAAAGGGGAAAAGTGGAGAGACAAAATATAGAGAGAATGAAAGAAGACAGGGAAAGAAAAAGAAGGAAGGAGAGACACAGGATTGAGAGACGTTTTGTGTTGACATCTAATTTTGAAATTCGTATGCCGTGATGTTTACGGATTACCTAAAATAGAACTATTTTAGGACATAAGGAGAAGCAGCCTCCATAACAATGGTCCACAACCCTATAAGTCATCCCAGTGTAGAATTCAAGCAAATACGGTGCCCTTTGTTATAGCAAAAAACTAGAAATAGTAGCATAAATGGAGCAACAATTAGTACATAATGTTGGGAGGCGCCGTGGAGTAGTTGGTTAGAGCAACGGATTTGTGGTTAAAGCCACAGGTCTGTCGTAGGTTCGATTCCCACCACCGGCAAAAGAAATTTCACCTGAAGACGAGAGACGAAGTGCTCTCTCGAAACGTAGAGTTAGAAAATTTATAGTTTAAAGCACTGGACAATGGATAATGTCCAATTAACATTGCATGGTAATGTAGAACCGTTGTCACTAACATTAAGATAACATAATGAGAAATTAGAGAACGCTAATCCTCGGGCGATCAGAGAATTCAGCCAGATAATTCGTCTCCAGATGTGGGAGTTTTCAAGTGCAAAAAGCGGTGTTGCCACATACCTCATTTTTGCTCAGTCGTAAATGACACCTTCTGCTGTCAACATGCACCCTTCGCTCGTAGTTCAGGGAGTGTAGAGAATGGGAGACCAGTTCATTTGGTAACCGGTGGCGACCGTTACGCTTAGCCTAGAACCCCGAACTGCTGCTGTGAGTCATAACTTGGCAATGCAGCATACTACAAGAATTGAAGACTAAAATTGGTAAACGCTGTAAGTGCCACAATAATTCAAACACCGTTTTCCACGTTAAACTGCGGAATGTGCCATGCTTTATAACGTGGTAAGCGTGAAATGTGGCTGGTAGCCCTCTAAGTAGTTCAAAGGGCGTGTAAAGAGGTCACTAGTGTGCACGTTCTTACGGGCTGATGTGCGGAACGATGCGATGTCCCAACACTTTCGCTTTTCGCACTTACAACGTTTACCACTTTTAGTCCTCAATTCCCCGTCATCATGGCAACTTGACCAAACTGACTAGCTCAAGAGTTCATATGACCCTCTGTGCAAGAACCAGGAACAAACTTTATAATTGATATCAGCGATGCTTTGTTCTGGTAAGAGGGGTAATCTCTGATAACCCCTTCGTCAATTTCCACCCTAGATAATGTAGCCATTGTATGAGAAAACAAAGATAAACTTACCTTATCTGCTATCCTTGGTCACTTCCCCGACGACGATTGTCTCCATCAGTCCATCCTGTTAACGAAGAAATGGAGGGAAATAGCTTAAAACTTGTTCTTAAACACACACAAGACATGAAGAACAATAAAATCAGTGACACCGCGTGGATCAAATCTTTGGGTGTTCACAGATCGAAAAAACCAACACAGATACACATACACGAGAGAGCTCACGTTTAACGATAAGATTGGTATATTAATCATCATCACCAGGACAGAGAAAATCAATGTTAAACAACAAATACAAATATGATACTTGTATTTGCATTTTTATTATTTAGAATAACTTTTCTACAACTTTTTGCTAGTCGCAGCTATGAGGGTGAATGAGGATTAGATGAAACTATTGATGCCCAGGCCAGGTTTTGAACCGGTAACTTCGGTGGCAATGTCGAAAATTGACCACTTAACACGATGCGCCACCGAGCTGGCTATATGCAGGCTACGAAATTCATACCTGACCACCGTGAAACGTTATTTTGACTTCTGCATATTCTATAAGGTGTGCAAGAGCTCCTGTGAAACCCACTACTCCAAGCCTCTGACTACAGCTCAACATGACAAACAGCAGGTTGCTGTGCAAGAGATTTCAGCATATTGTTCTACATTACGTGATTGACGTTAATCTCTACCACGTTCAATTTAAGAAATCTATTCGATACCATGATGTTTAGAAACACAGAGTTGCTTAATTCCAAACATATGTGTTAACACGTGTTTAGATTGAAATAATTTAAGACAAATATATGTTAGCATATCATATAGGCAACCTCCTAGATTTCGCTAAGCAGTAACAAAGTATGGTGATATAAGTGGGAAAATATTTGGATGCACTGAATATTTATTGACTTGTAAATTGCCAAAACCAAAGCAAAATTAATTAAGGTAGAAAATACAATAAAATATTTATTTATAAAATTATATTATATTAGGTATGTTACTACCTACCTTTCCAGAAGAGTATAGATAGAATTATGTATTGCCTGGCTTCAATGGAATATATAAATTGGAAGATTTGTATGGTGTGTACCCCTTCCCATTGCTTTAGTAAACATTCTGAATAAATCATAGTATCAAAAGAGCAAGACTTGCGAATTGCACACAACAATGTAAAAATAATATTTGAAAATGTCAAATTTTTATTGATTTTTCTAGCTTACTTTTTTAAACACACACAGAAGACACGAAGAACACTAAAAACACTGGCACACAGTGTTGCATAAACATTAATTTGTATAAATTTCCGTGCCATATTTACAATTACACACACAAATTCTAAATTCAACATAAAAATATCCAGTTTCTTCAGTTCCAAGAACATGATTATGTTTATAATTTAAACACAACGTTTTGTAACTACTTAATTTTGTTAAAAACGAACAGTAACAGTGTGGATAGATAAAAGCCTAAATGTGACAAAATCGAATTAAAGTAATATTGCTCCAGTCAGTGAAATGAAGACAAGAATTAAATTATTTACATTAAGGTTTTTTACTGTCAACATAAAATGGCAATGTTTAATTTATTTATAAAAGTAAATGTAGACATGGCATAATTGTGTTGAAATTATGAATTTAGTCTATTACGTTACTAGAAGTGAAAAGCTAAATTTTTATTTTAAATTTATACTTTTTGTGTAAATGTAAAATTAGCAAGAAAATAATATTTCTAGTAGTAATAGTAGTAGCAAATTTTCTTTCCTTTAAGGTACTGAAAATTGAACCCTTCCTAGTCTTAATCCCTCCATATTGGCATAAATGTATTATTTTCTTACTTTTTAAATTTGTTTCTTGCTTTTTCTGTTGGTGTTAGGAAATTTTAAATCAAGATTTGTGTGAATACATTACAGCTGAATTTTGAGCTAAATGTATGTAAATTCTACCCTTACTTTCTGTCTTTTTAAAGCTTATCCATACATATGCACAAATATTGATTGATTGAATTGTTGTTTTAAGTCCACTTTATGCACAGTAAGGCTAATCGGGACTGGACCTACAGTTTAAAGTGGGATCCGAACCACTTGTGCCTCCACCGGGTATCGAACCTGGGACCCCTTGATTACAAGGCGAGGACGCTACCACTGCGCCATCGGGGAGGCCCATATGCACAAATAGCAAGACAGCATAATAATTCTTTGGAAGACTTATTTAATTTGTTCCCAACATTTTCAGTCCTAAACAACCTTACGTAGATGTATTATACCTGTTAAGAAATGTAATAACAGCAAAATTGTAATCCACAATTCAAAGTTTTACAGCTACATGACAATTTGAAGTAATGTTTCTATTTTACCTCTGGTTTGTATTTATACATCCATTCAATTTTTCAGATGATGGTCTCTAAACTCAGTGGAAGATGCACATCCTCTTCTTCATCTGCACAACCTTTGATTCTACTTCTGTGTGTCTCAGAAATGGCAACTGCAGTTTTGCAACACACAATAATAGAGGAACAAGATTACGTCGGACACATGGCGGAATGTGCTGCTCGTACTTTCCAAAATATATTTGAGGAGAGTCGGTTGGTAGCTGTGTTGGGTGACGTAACTTCCTACAAGACACTAACGCTCTTAAAACATATCCACCAAATGACTGTTCCAACGGTAATTCGAGGACTGAACTCAGATCTTGCAAACGAAAGCTTCGTAAGCGACGAACCATTTGGTAAGAGCAACCTGTTTATCGTATCAGCTCAAGACGAGCAAAATCTTAACGCAATATTAAACCTGGCACAACATTTACATTACTGGGACCCCAGAGCTAAATCTATAATTTTTGTAACAAACCCAGTGATTGATAAGAAGAATCTGATGAAAATTTTTGAACAATGCTGGAAACTAAAGTTGATCAATGTTGTTGTTGTCTACCTGACTGGAATTGACTCAACGGCTCCACAAATTTTCAGTTACAACCCTTTCGTAAAGGATGCTGCTGTGGTAAATAACATTGCAAGATGCACAATGGAAGTCAACGAAGACGCGCTGTTTTCTGACAAACTGAAAAACTTGCAAGGTCATGCTGTTTCTATTAATAAGTTGAACTTGATCAAATTTCCATTCGTCCTGCTTAATATTTCAAACGGCCAGAGAAACGTAAAAGGAGGTTTAGATGGCAATATGATATTGCTGCTGGCTTCGCGTATGAATTTCAGCATAGTCGACAGGGGTGATTCTTGTCCGGCTTGCCCGTTTGACACCGAGTGGAACCCTGCCTTGAATGGGATTCTGTCTGGTCACTCTGATGTACTGGTGAACGCTCTACCGTTGTATCATGGGAACACGGCAAAGGCGGAGTTTATAGAGCCCGTCTTCTTCCTTACCCTATCCTTCCTGGTCCCCAGAGCACGTTACATACCCCGTTGGATGGGGTTATGCCGGGCCTTCGAAATACATGTCTGGATTGTGATTGCACTGTGCATTTTCGTGGCTGATGTGACCTTTCGTTTCATCGTGAAGATATCTCTTCACAGAGAAGACATTTTTCGACGCTTATACCCTTCTCAGTATGTACTCTCGATTCTACTACAAATGTCAGTTTATCACCCAGTCCACACTTCCGCACGTTCCTTATTCATAACATGGTCACTGACCACTCTTATTCTAAGTTCTGTCTATCAAGGAACTCTAATACGTTTTCTCACAATTCAACAGCATTACCCAGAGATGACCACCTTGGAGGACGTTGCCAATTCTGGCCTTCATGTAAGAAGCTACCCTGAGCATGAAAGCGTTATGAACTTTTCTTCAAACCCTGCCATGATGAAAATGACCTCTAGATACAGAACCCAGATAGACGTCCGGAGTATTATGAACGATATTGTCTTCAACAAGAATGTCGCCTTGTACGAACCACGACCTTTCATAGAGTACTGGCTGTACACAAATTACACCACAGGCTCTGGCTACAAGTTAGCACACATCGTCGAAGAGCCTGTTCTCACCATATACACTTCATACTTCGTGAGCAGAGGATCGCCATACCTCCCAAGATTCAACGCCATCGTCCAGAGAGTGGTGGAATCAGGACTTAGGAACAAGTGGTACGAAGACCTCATGAACGGTGTAAAACTCAAGCATATAAAACTTAGTGATATGAATGGAGGTAATACTGTTGTATTGTCAATGTCTCATTTATATCCTGCTTTTGCTATTGGTGGAATAGGTGTTGCACTAAGTTTCTTATGTTTTCTGGCTAAAGTTACACTTCTCAAATTTCAGTGGTTGAACTTTCATAGCAATCACGAAAGCAAATGATCTGCTACATTGCTTACCATTTTAACTTGTAGAATTTAGTCATTAATTATTCAAACATATGTACACATACGCTAAATTATCCTTCTGGAACTTTAATTGAAGAAGAAATAGAATTGTCATATTTTTTAGTTTGTGAGAAAATCTAAGCTACATTACACGAACATTCCTGCAATGTGACTACGAGTGCTGTGGAGTGATTGTTATTATCTACCATGATGTTATTAGGCATGTGTAGGATTACTTTCTACTGAAAATATATGTAGCAGGAAACCAAGCATTCCAGCGGAATGTGGACATGCAAATGTAAAAAAAAAATATGTATGCAACATGTATATGGCATGTATATATAGTTCCAACAGTGATGAAAAATGTAGTTGGCAACCGTTAGTCACATGTTCCACATGGTTCGTAGAAGGAACCGCGTAGTAAGCTGTTGCAGTAGAATTGCTATGTTGCGTCTATTACAGGCTCTCAAATATTTGCCACATACACTGTTTGAGATATTCTCATTGGTAATGAAGTGCATATCATAGGCGTAGCTACGGGGTGTGCAGGTGTGCCTAGGCAGACCCTAATGGGCTGCTTTATCAAAGAGAATTAAAGACAGATATTTCAATAAGAGAGAAAATAAGCGACAGTTTGTAAGAAGTTGAAAATGTCATTACTTCGTACAAACGTGTGCATGAAACGAGTGTCTATAGATTTTCGATTTTTTGATGTCATTGGAGAAAGAAGATACTTACTGCATTCTACTCTGTACTACAGCGATTTTCTTCTATACCTATCACAAGCTGCTCGTGAGAGAGAGAGCTTTCTCCAAGCTTACCCAAGTTAAAACTCAGAAGCAGGATAGATTGGAAGCCCTGCTCTTGCTATTTGTGGAACAGGAAAAAGCTTAGTCTATTGATGAAAATGAAGTTATTGATGAGTTTAAGAACATTGTACCTTTTGACAGAAAAAAAAGTGCTCCCCTGTGCATAGCACTACGCCATGAAGGCGTATAGGGGGTGTGGGGGTAACGCCCCACACTTTCTTGATCCGGTCGTGAGTGGGGGTGATGTGATCAGCATCACGCCCCTGACCGCCTTTACCCCCCCAGGGTTTCCCCCAGGTACCCATGTTATTCGACGCTGGGTGGGCGCCGGGGCCGCTTCCATCGTTAGAAAAGTTCCCGGATTTGAACCGGCCGGGGATCGAACCCGGGACCTTTAGCATGGTAGTCAGACGCGTTACCGACTGAGCCACCGCGGCCAGACGTCTCTTATTATAGATGACGTGTATTTTGATGTATTTGTTTGTAACATTTATGAACATTTTGTGTGTGTGTACTTTCTATGCAATTTGATTTTTTCTACTACATATAATTCAGAAATTTTCAACACTGTCATTTAGTAAATTTGTATTCCATTACAAACATCAGTGCAGTTAAAGAGCCAAGTGATTGTGTTGCAAAATATGCTATTAAAAAGGCACAAGACCTCATTTTTTTTCTTTGTGCACACCCAAATATAAAGTTTTAGCTACGCCTATGGTGCATACGATGACCTTCTACAGTCAGAAGTTTAGAGCACGAAACCGCATTACTTTGACAATAAATTTAATATTATATCCAATCCAGATTACAACCGTTACCACGAATTTCATAATAAACAACCGATTATGTTGTACAGCTGACCATTTTTTTCTCTCGAATCTTACACTGACTGTATGGAGGCCACCAACAATAGTGATATTTGAATGTTACCTTCGTTATACAGGTATGTACCATAACTACCTTACTCGGATAATAAAAACTTTTGATCTCGGAAAGTGTGATTGCTTTTATCTGTAATATTTTGTTAGTTCCCTTCACGAGTAGAATTGTTTCAGCTCTAGGTTAAGTCGTAACGATGTATAAAATAATTAGAAATATCAATACAATGAACTTCCAAATCCCAGTTATTCAGCCAGCACTTCCATACAGGAACTTGCCAATCAGGAATGCAGTGTCAGACATTAGTTAAGCTCTTCCTTGTCATCAGCGACGTAAACATGTAAACAGGGAAAAACCAGGAAGAGGTCAAAGGTCTGACTCTGCATTTGCTTAATAAAATCGATCATAATAAATATCTGGGAGGAGAGAGGTCGTTGGTCAGTTCTAAACTATCAGTCAGAAGGTGCAGAAGTACGAACTAAAAGTCTAGGAGAAAGGGAATGAAGTCTGGGCTTTCAGACTTGCACTACAAACGGACACCTCGTTTTAACCAGTCCGTGGTTCAACACTTCGAGGGAGTTTTTCTACACAGTGAGAGACAGGTATTACCATTCACCATGCTGATCCAGTCTATAGGGGTTTAAACTCAAGTATATAATTAGTACCTCTCACACCTTACCATCAAGCTCACCATGAGCAGCGAGTTGCTCTATGATTAAGGATGAATGATCACTGAACTACATCACCCAGTTCGATTCCACATTCGAAGGGTATGTTGCGTGGTGATAGATGCGGGTTATAGCGTATCATTCTAAAGAATGATGGGGTCAGAACCAGTCACTTTGCAATTAATTGCTGGGTGATGTAAGCTATTCATCATTCATCCTCTGATGAGAGCACTCGTCATTGGCATGACGAGTTAACGCTTGGCAATACGAAAGGTACAAATAAGATTAAGGAACTAATCAACTAGAAAAGACAATGGTCACTCGTTGGGTTTTCTGAACCTTTGAACCTGAATCATGGCTGGGTGTTAGGATAGTTACCTGTCTATCTGATGAATGAAGATAATTTCGAAGAATAAAATATACGAAGTCCTCTGTTGGCTTCTCTATCGGTTGCAACAGATTTGGCGGTTTAGCAACGGTCCGTTCCAGGATTCGGCCAGGGAAGCTAGGGGAATTTACGAGCCAAGAGCTCGACCTAACGTTACCTGGTCTTGTTTACCCGTTGCAGTTACCAATGATCAGATATTAATTTCTAAACCCTGCAGATAAGGGAAACAAACATAGATTTTAACATGTTTAATTAATAAAGACATAAACCTAACATACTTACACAAGCAAAAGGATACACTTGTTACACATGATTGGCGCTTATCGCCACACACGATTGTATACTTATAGCACAATACTGTCCCGGGTTCGAACTCTTATGCACACACTCTACCGTGTAAGTTACTCTATTCCAAGTCTCGTCACGCACTTTGGAGGATAATGTTCCTTTTCGAGCCTAGTCGCACACTGTCCTCTCTCCAAAACTATTTCACCAAAACTGTAGCTTTTTGTTGATCACGTGTCCCCCTGGCCCAATGAAATCGTTCGGCGTTGTTTTTACCAAACCGTGAGAACAGCATCTCCTGGTCATTCCCTGGATCCTACAGTTTCTGCCACATGTTACATAAATTAGTTCGGCGACGATGGACCGTGTCCAGTCGAAGGGATACAGGGCTGGCTCATTTGTCACTTCTCCCATTCCTTCGTCCTGGTCCCTTCTTGGCTGGGGAGGGAAGGAGCGTGGCCCACACAGGAAGAAACATAGTTCCCAACTTTCCAAAGGAAAGTATTCTCAACATGCAGCAACATAGAATTGCTATATATTCCCGTTCCCCCGGGGAAAAATTTCTGAACTTGTGAAGAAATTTTTCATCATTTGTCCTTCATTAGTGGAACACCCTGTATATGATGAGATGAAACTGTCTTTCACTCGTGTAACACCCTGTATATAATCACACTAAACTTTGTTCATTCACTTGGTGGACACCCTGTATATAGTTCAGCTGGGCTTTTGTCCATTAAGTTCTGTAACACCATGACATCTTCTTCTTTCTTCATAAGGTTGGGTAAATTTAACTTAAGAAGGTTGAAGGGTATATTTGTCTTCTCGGTTAACAAGGATTAATAACTGCCGATGCCTTCGCAACTCGTTGGGATGGGAAGGAAAGAAGGATGGGTTATTATCTCTTCTTTCTATCTGGAATGCCAAACGTCACTGGGTTTGGACTTCATAAAGTTTTGGTGTTCTCAGGTGTCTACAGAGGAAACAACTCTTTTGTCACTTTGAGTCTATGAGGAACTTCTGGAAGCTTTTCACAAATTACACCACGACATGTCGATCAACTGGATGTGTGGGTAAGGGACACGTGATTTCTTCCTCACCACTGGTGAGAGTTCATCTCCTTGGCGAAATGTTCAGATTGTCTCCGATGAAATGTTCTATCACCATCACTTTACTTAGTGTTTGTTCAGAAAGCGCTTAATCACATGTTATTTAATGTCAATAATTGTCTATCCTAAATACTTCATCACCATTCATTACGAATATACTCGTTTTCATTTACTTCATTTTTACAAAAATTGCAGGATATATTATACACATACATTTTACTTCTACCGTTCATACATAGAGAGATAATGATATTACACGTATCATGCTTACACTTAGTAGAGAATTCTCAACTCGAATATATTTATTGAAAATCAAATTATGAATAATGTGACCATATCAGTTATATTAATAATATGATAATGGTGAACTCTAATAACACTATATAAATTTTCCTTACTTTATAAATGGTCATTTTGGAACCTGAAAAGTACATGGATAAATGTTGAATAAGAGAAGTAATATGAATACGAATTGTATACAGATAATGATAATTATCCTTCTCCTCAGCAATTACCTGACCATTACGATGATAAAATAGACAGATTTTCATAACCTATTTTTTATAATACCTCATACACGTAAACATAAAAAAAATGATAAATAAAATACACTAATATGCAAATGAAATTTCAACATTTTCCTAACATCAGTAAATTCTAAGCATAACATATGGGACATTTGAATATTACTAAAATGAAATTAAAACATTCTGAACTCAATTACCTCATGAACACAGGTGTTGATTCTCATACACATCCACCTATAATTGAATATAAACCAACTTCTACTTAGATTTCATTTTTGAAACTACCAGATAACATATTTATTTTGAAATTGATTAAAATTATGATATTGAACATAGTAAACAGACAAGAGTTCAAGATGTCACCTACTCCATTTTTCATGAGTTAAAAGTTGACATAATACTCATATTTTCAAAATATAACATATCAATAAAATACCCTTTTTTTAAAATAGATTTTTATACGATTCTGCACGAAAAAAGGATGAAATACCAAACCATGACAATAATAAATATTTCATGCTCTTCAAAAATATAAGTTTAAAATAGATTGACAGAAGAATAAATACGTCACAATTGCATGACATATTGGCCTATCAACATGTTAATAGTGATTAGTTCATTTTTATTCAGTAAGTTTGCGATCGTCACTCTTATATGTATAGTTTTTTCTTTTATAATAAGCAAGCAATATACGTAAGAGACAAGTTTGGTCTTTGTAAATTATCGTGACCATCATTAATAATTTTTCTTCCTAAATAAATTTATTCCAGCACATACTTAACACTTTACCTACACTCAAATTTAAGTTTTTAAACTACTACTGAAAAACATAAAATATGCTGATAGCAGAATAACCACGCAGATAAAATCTCAAATATCATAATTGTTACTTGTTATTCGTACTGAAATAATTGTAATCTTTCTCAGGCAATAACCCAAAATCACACCTTAATATTATGTTTTTCACAAGTTTATCAAGAGTACTGGAAAAAGTATACATAACTTAGAACTAAAACTTCTTTCTACCATCTATTACTTCAAAGAAAATACCTATTTCATTCATAAATTGACACATAACTAAATTTTCATAGATACGAGTACAATAGTATCTGTTAGAAAAATGTGAGTACACCTCACTCAGAATATTTTTTCAGTATTTATAACTTAGAATCCGTACTTAACTAGTTTGCAAATAATAACGTATATGTGCATTTATTAATCAATAAAAGTTACGTAAATCATCTGACGGACTAAATTTCATAACATCCTCACACAAATTAAGTGTTATAAATATCAAGTGTAAACGCCCATCAACTCATTTTCTCATAAATATAAGAAATGGTACTTTGAAATGAATATGGAAACTAATATGCTAACTTCATTGTCATAAAACTCTATAAAATTCTCTTGATCATTTGATCATTTTATCGTTCGACCTAAGAATAAATTTATCTTTCTTACTTCACCCTCTCTCTCACCAATTAGTAATTAATCACATGCAGCTCATGCTTTGAGAAACGTGTCAGGAAATGCATGCTCATTTGGCATAATGCAGCATAGGCAATGTTAGTTTCAATACAAATGGCTAGCATAATCTTATAATCTATTCCTATACTCTATATACTTAATAACTTGTAGTAAATGCAATGAATACAATAGACATTCCAATAAAGATATAAACTAATACACAAGCAATAAATAATAGGCTAAGCAATCCCTATCGATACTTGTTTATAAAGTAATAACTATAGCACTACTGAAATACATTGTTCTAGCTACTACTAACTATTTTCTAGAATAACCCTTATTATTTATTTTCAAATCAAAATACTAAACTAATATGATTACTTACAAAATTAAATTACCTTCTATCTGGAATCTCCTCTCTCTTTTTTACTGACCGACTTACTAATTTACCTATTCTCCAATTTTCCAAATTTATAGAACAAAATAGTCTGTTCGCCAGTGAAGAACCTGTTCCTTTAACAACTCCTAGAACATAAATCTGAATTCCAAAGAACAAATGACACTTGTTGGAACACTAAATGTAGTTATCTAGATCAGAAGAGATTATCCTTTCAGAGTTATAGTTGAAAGCAATTTACCTAATTCCATTGAGATGAAAAGGTTAAATATTAATATTCTTATATTGTAAAATTAAAATAATATGACACTTAAAATATAACTTTGATTACATTTAACTATGACACTTGGAACAAGAATGATATCCTTCGAGCCAGATGCGCTCCAAAGAAACTGTGTCACTAGGGTAGACATCCCTTTTTTCGTCGCTGTGACCTTCACTCCGGCCACCTCAGCTGACTGACCATTCCTACCCTTCAGGGGGAGGGGTAGTTACGAAACAGAAGGTTCTCCTCTTTTGCCTGAAAAGCCATAAACCTGGCCTTCTAGGACCGTCCTATTTCCTTACACAATAATAATAAAAATCACAAAATAAAAGAAAGTAACTAATTACATAATAATCTCAAATATTTACCAGTAATATAGTACGTACCAACTGCGTTATATATATTTTTAACAACTAATAATAATAATCATTTTCCTTCCATGTGCTGTGAGTACGAGTGCGTTGTGAGAGAAAGAAAAACATTGACCTGCGAGGGATGGTTGCTAAAAGACCCTCTCTTCTTCCTTTCCTTTCTCTTACCAATGTATCCAACACCTTTCTTCCTTAGAATCTTTAAGTAAATGAAACCTTTGTAACGACTGACAAATTGATTGGTGGACCCTAGACCTTCTTAATCTATTTTTAAAAGTAAATTTGCATTCGTTGACGCTGCATATATGTAACTATAAAATACTTCCGACTTTTAATTTTCACTGCCGAGCATACCTCAAGCAGAATAAAACAAATTACATTTATCTTATGACATTGTTCACTGTTCAAATTGACTAATAATATAATTTTCCATTTGTGACATTATAATTGAAGCACATTTCAGCATACAAATCATTCATCCTGAAATAAAAATCGTCGTATATCCCCCCTATTCCAGTAAAATATCCCTTCTACTTAGCATCGTTCCTACCAGCGGAACTCACACACAAAATAAACTCATCGCCTTCCTGACGGACGCAATAAAATTCTTCGCTCTTTGGCGGACACAATAATAATAATTCTTCGCTCTCTGGCGGACACAATAATAATAATTCTTCGCACTCTGGCGGTACTAATAAAACCAACTTCATCGCTCATTGGCGGACTTAATACAATAACTTCATCGCTCATTGGCGCACACAATAAAATAAATCTCATCGCCTTCTTAACTATGTCACATTACGTCGTCTCACTTTAACTTAAATTTCACTTGAATGTCACATAAAATTTTTCACATTACATCAGCTTTAAAAAATAAAATTATGCACACATTTCTTAACTCTTAATCGAAGTTCACTTATTTATGTACTGAATATTTCCTTTTTCACAACGTTTAATTATCATACTGTTGGATTACGGGTCACCACTTAATAGGTCAAATCTTCATTCATCGCACAAACTAACCTCTGATAATATTTACTTAAAAACATTACGACACTCTCACGTACACTCACTATCAATTAAACAAAACACCTTAATCACTCAATGAATATAACTTTTCACGAAACACATTAAGCATTTAATTAATTTCACTGATGAAATAACGCAATTGGCACAGAAATAAATTCTTAACTAACATTTTATGATATTTTACATCTCAATTGTTGGCTCCTCCATTATGACTGAAATGGGCGGGTCCTTTGGTAGTTTAATAAAGGGCTATTTCTGGCGGGATCATGATCATGGAGTGGCCCACCCGATGCGTTTTCAGATATGGGCGGTTTCTTAGGTGCACTCACTGTTGCTGGCCTATGGTTATAACCACCACCGCGATCAGCCTCGTGATTTCTTTCTGGAGGGATGGGTCGCCGCTCTCTCGGGAGACCCTCATACCAATGCAAATCGTCCCATCTCCTTATCCTAGTCCACCTGTTATATCCATCGGTTCCTTTGATATTGCTCAAATAATACTTCCTTTGGCCAATTGAACAATTCCGAATCTTCATGTGACTGACATGTTGTTTGACACCAACTTTACCTATCTCGCAGTCGAGTAATGCAAACGTATTTGGGGTTTCTTTCTGCAAGCAAAAGTAAGGGTCTTCGTAGGTATCACAATGTATTTTGATTCTTTGATCTAGCAAGCTACTCAAGTAATGAGTCTGCGAGCAAGCCAGGGCAATCTCTTGCATCTCAGGTCTGTATGACCACGCTTGGCTTTGTTTTGCTTTTCTTGGGTTCTTTCGGCTTTCATTATTAGTATTCGTTAGTCCCATCCTTACTTCCCTCACAGAATTATCACTATCATCAAGCTTCCCATTCAAGCCTGTATTCCCATCTTTTCTTGTGAAATTATCGTGCAATTCATATAATTTGATTTCAATTTCCTTGGTGTTTTCCTCTTGAATATCAACTTGCTGCTTTACTAGTTCCTCTCCTACGCCCTGAATTTTTTCATCTTGATCTACTTTAGAGCACTCGACTGAACTTCGCAATTCGGAAATTTGCTGTTGGATAAATTCTTTAAATGGAGAGAGAGCAGCTTCAATTTCTTCCCTGATAAGTTTCGCAAGATCGGCGTCCATGGTGCGACTTCTGACCATAACTAATTAATCATTAAAAAATAAGAGTTTTCCTTAAGAGCAACATTAAAAAATTCCCTCGCGAATTATTAATATTTAGAAATTTAGAAACTCCAATTGAGGTTGGGTCACTCCCTACTCTCATTCCTTACTTATCGCCTGTTTTATTCCTCTACATGCTGCGAGGATGACGCGCATGCAACACTCCCGAACAGACGGCAAATTAAGATCTGATCATGTTAATTGCAACGGTTCAATTTTGATTAATTTAGGTCCCTGTTCAAGGGCATGGCCATATGCAACAGATTTGGCGGTTTAGCAACGGTCCGTTCCAGGATTCGGCCAGGGAAGCTAGGGGAATTTACGAGCCAAGAGCTCGACCTAACGTTACCTGGTCTTGTTTACCCGTTGCAGTTACCAATGATCAGATATTAATTTCTAAACCCTGCAGATAAGGGAAACAAACATAGATTTTAACATGTTTAATTAATAAAGACATAAACCTAACATACTTACACAAGCAAAAGGATACACTTGTTACACATGATTGGCGCTTATCGCCACACACGATTGTATACTTATAGCACAATACTGTCCCGGGTTCGAACTCTTATGCACACACTCTACCGTGTAAGTTACTCTATTCCAAGTCTCGTCACGCACTTTGGAGGATAATGTTCCTTTTCGAGCCTAGTCGCAAACTGTCCTCTCTCCAAAACTATTTCACCAAAACTGTAGCTTTTTGTTGATCACGTGTCCCCCTGGCCCAATGAAATCGTTCGGCGTTGTTTTTACCAAACCGTGAGAACAGCATCTCCTGGTCATTCCCTGGATCCTACAGTTTCTGCCACATGTTACATAAATTAGTTCGGCGACGATGGACCGTGTCCAGTCGAAGGGATACAGGGCTGGCTCATTTGTCACTTCTCCCATTCCTTCGTCCTGGTCCCTTCTTGGCTGGGGAGGGAAGGAGCGTGGCCTACACAGAAAGAAACATAGTTCCCAACTTTCCAAAGGAAAGTATTCTCAACATGCAGCAACATAGAATTGCTATACGGTTGACCAGAGCGTCGTCTCACTTCTGCCCCACTCATAGGCGTAGCTACGGGGTGTGCCGGGTGTGCCTAGGCACACCCTAATGGGCTGCTTTATCAAAGAGAATTAAAGACAGATATTTCAATAAGAGAGAAAATAAGCGACAGTTTGTAAGAAGTTGAAAATGTCATTACTTGGTACAAACGTGTGCATTATCGCTGATGAAACTAGTGTCTATAGTTTTTCGATTTTTTTATGTCATTGGAGAAAGAAGATATTTACTGCATTCTACTCTGTACTGCAGCGCCTTTCTTCTATACCTGTCACAAGCTGCACGTGCGAGAGAGCTTTCTCCAAGCTTACCCAAGTTAAAACTAAATTAAGAGCAACTCAGAAGCAGGATAGATTGGAAGTCCTGCTCTTGCTATTTGTGGAACAGGAAAAAGCTTAGTCGATTGATGTAAATGAAGTTATTGATAAGTTTAAGAACATTGTACCCTTTGACAGACGTCTCTTGTTATAGATGACGTGTATTTTGATGTATTTGTTTGTAACATTTATGAACATTTTGTGTGTGTGTGTAATTTCTATGCAATTTTATTTTTTTCTACTACATATATTCAGAAATTTTCAACACTGTCATTTAGTGAATTTATATTCCTTTACAAACATCAGTGCAGTTAAAGAGCCAAGTGATTGTATTGCAAAATTTGCTATTAAAAAGGTACAAGACCTCATTGTGTTTCTTTTGTGCACACCCAAATATAAAGTTCTATAGTGGAGCCCAAGTTAAGAGTTCAGTATGGACCCTTATGGGCTTTTACTTTTGAGATCACCACCCCTAAACAAGTGTGTTTCTGTCAGAAACAAAAGTCGTTATCATTCGAAGAGGAAATAATAAATAAGCAAAAACCAGAGGAAATGTAAGGCTTTGATGGTTTACAACTTCTTTTGCAATTCGGACCATCAAAAAAAGACGTTTTCCTTTCTTGTGTTTACCGCGATTGGGGGAGTTAAAACTAACAGCCTTCCGACGGTTGCCACTTGCTGCAAACACGTGTTGGGAAGAGGGAAGGGGGCGGGGAATGGCCAGGCAAAAGTTCGTGAATAGGCGGTTCCTGTCGGGGGTCAAGTGGTTTGTTTTTTGCGTACGCGCTTTCTCATTTTGGGTATTTCTTCAAGGAATTTATTATTATAATTATTATACAACTGCAAAATGGCAAGGGACAGTTATCAAGCATAAAAGTGTCCAGAGTCTTACAAGTAAAGAGAGACAAATTGTAATAAATATAAATATACTTCAAGCAGAAAAATCCCGGTAAAAGTGTTAGTTGGACTGCAAGCGAAAATGCTGAAACGACTGGAATTTCGTTCAAAACTGTTTACAAAATTAATAGCGAAGCGATTAAAGGTCCTCTTGCAACACCAAACGAGCAGAAAAAACGTCAAGAGGTACGGAAAATCCAACGACTTCGAATATAACTTTAATACGAGGCGATGTGCGGCGAAACTTCCCAGGCACATTGTATATAATACATTGCGGGATTTTTCGGGAGGAGGTTCACTTGCCCCTCCCAAAATGATGACTAAGTATTATGAAAAGTATTGAGAGCGTTATATTAAAAGATAAAAAAAATGATCGAGCCATTTTTCCTAGATAGTTAAAAGAATGTCAGTCTCCTTTCTGTAATTATCCTTCATATGAGTAAAAATACAATAGAACTCCTTTTATTTCACACCTCTACTAATAATTGATTGATTGAGTTTTAAGTCCAATTTTATGCGCAGATAGGTTAGTTGGGACTGGACCTACAGTTTTATGTGAGATACGAAGTACTATGTGCCTCCAGCAGGTACACCTAGAACGAACCCTTGCAATTATATTGATGTGAATGACGTGACGTGTCCAATGGGCGTATAAGCTGGTCATAACTCCTCCTTGGATAATAATAATAATCCGTCGCGCAACATCCCATGAAGGGCCTAGGCATACCTACCGACTGCCGGTCTCCCTCCCACGCTTTTCTTCGTCACCTCTAAGCATGGAGATCTTCAACCAGTATTGGAATAGTCGGGGGGTCAGCCCGACGTATCCCCAGCCGTTATAGTAGGTCCCCGTGACCTGATTGCGCTCACTCACTCGGAGCTCCCCAATTTCCTCACGATGGTGGATTCGAACCTACGCCGTCCCGCAGCGAACGATCTCAAGACGAGTGAACGCCTTAACCCGCTCGGCTACGGAGGAGGACCCTCCTAGGATAAGTATTCCTAAAAGAAGAGGGTCAACAGCAGGAGAAGATGGCATATGAGGACCGGCTACTAAAAAGTATACGTACTACCCCCCTCCCCCTTCGAAAACACTGGGCACAACACTGATATAAGGGCACTCTTTGATGTGTCGAATAAGTTGCAAATCTGCACATTATATTTCCAATATTACGTAATGCTTACAGCATATTCTGTGCACGTCCCAGAAAAAAATAATCTAGACCCGCCTATGACTGTCGAGCTGCTGCTGTGCAAAACGAATAGAGGGATAAAACAATAAAGACACAACAAGGCTTCTGTGCGGCCTTACGAGTTGTTTTCGAGCACTTACAGGTCGGGGGGAGAGATTTGCTTTGGTGCATGCCGGTAATGAACACGGTTTTGTCTCAAACAAGACAGTGTGCCGATAAATGTGAAACAGGCCTCTCCGATGGCACAGTGGTAACGTCCTGGTTTGATACCCTTTGGAGGCATATAGTGGTTCGGATCCGAGTTTAAACTGTAGGTCCAGTCCCGATTAGCCTTTCTGTGCAAAAAGTGGACTTAAAGGGAAAAAACACGGCCAACGTACACGATGAAATGGACAGCAAGACGTATGACAAGTATACTCGGGAACAGTTATTTGCAAATCTCCCTGCATGGACCGTCATTACTCTGTACCACAGCCGCATGAAAGAACAGCTTCCCATCAAATCATGGCGAAAGGATTTGTATTCTTGTATTGAACAGTACCCGTTCCGTTAATCACTAACTTTTGTTGCGGCGTGTACTACAGCAGAAGTTCGATGCGCGCCGGAGCCTTCTTCCACAGCGCAACATGCGGCAACACTGTCCCCATAAGCCCCATACTGAACTCTTAAGTTGGGCTCACCAATAGCTACGCCTATGGCCCCACTGCTCTCCTAACCTCTTCTCCCTTCTCAATTCCAATCCAAAGTCAGTCCCCTCTCAGCTTGTCTCACCTCTATATCCCTAGGCCATGGAACTCTTCCTCCATGCCGAATCGTGTTTTTAATTGCCACTATGCAAACCGCTGACTCCATAGGCAGAAGAAACTACCTGTTTCCTGAATAGCTCGGGAGGTTTGCATAGCACAACACTGTGCATTGTTTACATGCCTCAGAGGCTGAGACAACTGAGAAAAACAAGTGCATGCCCTGGTCAACATGAAGCATTCAGAGAGGCTTTTATAAAATAAACATATAATCTTCGGGATTGATACGATAGCATGTTTTCACTTCTCGTAACGCTCCTGCGGGTATATTACGAAGTGACGTTACACGTGCTTTTACTCCGGCATGTACAGTGGGATCCATGAGTATTACCATGCAAATTGTCCATCACCATGTTCGTGCACTATATTTGACCCAGTAAGAGCTTTAAGAATTAAAAGAAAACTCAAAACAAGCTCTCGACAATTTCTGCACCAGCATACATAAAAATCCATCGCTAAAAAACACACAGGATGTAAGAGAAAAACTAATGAAAATAGTCATGGACACTTTGCACGGTAATACTCATGGATCCCACTGTACGTACAAATCATCTTAAAGCTGGAAGAAGTTAAAAGCAGCAAATTAAAATGCAATATACAGGTCTCTATCATTGGGTTTATTGAACGTCAGATGGCAGGATTTGTATAGGTGTAACCTTTGGGAATGATTTTCAATATATGCGCTATTGGACAGCTTGGGAACACCAGATAAACAACTATAAATTAAAATCATCTGCCAGTATGAAGAAAAGTGATACAGGAATTTTGCTATGCAAGCTTAAAGCAAATTAACTGGGCAGTATTATCTCTAATCTATAAAGTTGAACACTTTTGTATGTATGATATTCGAAGTAATACTTAAGAGTTCGTATTTGTGTAGTTGGAACATAGTGTTATAATAAAAGCAGTGAATGGGCTCAACTTGTTAGATATTTAATCGAATGATACCATATCTCTTTTCCTTATTACTGTCATTTTAATACCTACGAAATTTATTCAGTTGTCCATCAACTTTTAACAATAAAAATGTTTGGGTTTTCTACAAATCCTTAACAAACAAAAAAAAAAAAAGTTTACAATAAGCATAGCAAACCATAAAATGCTCGTTAGATGTCACGCTAGTTTGAATCCGAATACAATCTTATCTAAAAGTCGATACTCAAACACCGTCGATAGCGACCGATAGGTCAATATTGGACATCTAAACAAGCAATTATGCATCGCTTCATCATCGAGGATTCGAACTCGTATCTACATTTATTTGAATGTGGTATCATGCAGCGTCCAGTTAATTTACCCCTTTTTTAGTTATATTAGAAAATAAAGATGCGGAAACAAAATTGTGAGGTTAGAGATGAACTTAATAACAAATACGTATGTTTTCGAAAAATAAGAATAAATACATATATCTTTTCTTTCACTTAACCAAGTATGGTTACCCAGATTATTGATGTGACAGGAGATGTCCACTTCCCAACTAGCAAACTCCCCATTTACCAAGAAAACTTGATAACCACAGATACTTTTACACCAAATATGAATTTTCGTGACACATATAGAGGTGTAATAAATGAAATTGCCCTGTTTGAATACCATTATCGTCATTATTGACCGAAAAAAGTGTAAGGGAAGCTGCAAGAAGTAACAAATATACACTCTCACCCTACGCATCTCTATTGAATTGGCCTGGCGCTATTCCCTGCCTATAGCATGAGATCGCGGGAATATTCCAAGAACATGTTCGTCTGATTGGCTATTTCGAAGGCCTGCTGTGACACGTAGGAAACGCAATGCCTCAACTGACGATTCACGTTGTCTACTCCCTCTACTGACGCAACAGTCCGGAAACTGCAACAGCTCTGGCATACATGTTCATATTATGGCCACAATTACTTATAACTTATAAATTTTGTCAAGAAGAGTCAACAATTGTTGGGAAGTCTTCACTTCACATGCTAACAGGTGGGCCGGCCGGACTTTGGGTGTGCCATGGCCCACTGTATCCACCCTATGCGCCGCCTCTTCAGAATTAGAAAAGTACAAAACATGAAGACGCATTTTTATCCATCACCACAAGCAGCATCCCTGCAGCGAAGATAAATCAATTCATCCACATTTTGAGAAACAAGTTTGTAATTAGTTTTCTCAGAGGAAAATATCAACTGAATCCACACAAAGGAACTCGCAGCATAGAGGAAGAACGATTCCACCTTCCCCCCTCCGGAAGAGGAAAACAAGTGCAAGGCTCATTAGCATGGTTCAATTCACCGGAAAACTAACTTTCTCGTGAGTTTTCCATCACGATGTTTTCCATCGTCCTTCCACCTCAGAGGAATGCAGATCAAAGAAGCATTGTAGCGGCTGTCTTTGTCAGCGGTAGCAAAGAGAAGGTGTCAGTTTAACCTCACGGCATGTAATTTTTCACTCAAGTGCACACATCGTTATGCAGCCGTTACTTTTTAATGAGTGATGCCAATTCCAAAACAGATGAAAGAAGCATCATCAACTCTTGTTGTGCCTTGAGGCAAGCTTCCTCAGAAAGTTTTCTGCTACCGTTTTCCTTCCCTCTTTATTTCTCATTGCTAGGAAATCATTCCTGCTCCATGCACTCAGGCAGTAGGCTACCTGAAGTACGATTAAATGGTACAGAGCACGAACAATTCTGTTTAGGGAGTGGTTGATTGTGGAGGATCTGATATCTATATAGTGGGACTTGCCAGGGATTTCTGTAAGAGTTCAGACCATTGATTGATTAACAATAACAATAGTATTTATCATCGAAATGGGAGTTCTCTGAGAATGCCTCTTCATCAAAATCATCTTATGAATCATCCTAAAATAAATTAAATCAATGATATGTAGATCCACCAGTTGAGTGAATATCGAGCACAACTGTTCCTCAAGGATTTCTTTCTTACATTTCATGCTGCTAGTGGTCTGAAGTGCATAGTTATTCGATTTTCTTATTAACTTTTACTCTCCTCATTCAATTTTATTTGTTCTCTTTTCTGTAACTTTTGGCAAATCACTAATATAAGGATCAATGATGATACGATAAAAGGAAAATTCCAAGCACAGAAGTCCTACAGAAGATTACACTGGTCAGAGCCTCATTAGTCTGTAAAATGCATGCCAGGAATTCTAACCAGATGTAGGGTAGGTAGCCATAAGTTCGCCACTGTCCCAAAGTTCGCCACCCCACATGTTTAGCCGAGAGATATCGGAAGCTACTTCATGCAAGGTGCGTGGTGCCTTGGAAACTACGTTGAACACTGAAGGTCGATTTCAGTTAGCGCGTGCTTGCTTGGAGATAGTCGCCACATTCTATTGGTAGTGGTTTCTGGCTAGTGCTGATATAACATTTGCTCCGCTAGTATCCGTTTAAATCAGAGTCATTCCATATGAAATCAACACAGCCCACAACCTGACCATCTCCGATTTACATGAAATTTGGGGAGTTGAAACTATGAATGGAACTTAGTAACTACGAAAATTTTTAGTTTCGTGCGTCTTGTAATTGTTAAATTATTCAAGGTCAAAGTTAGCATAAATTGCCCTTTTTGAGCCCGCTTAGCTATACTAAATCTGTTGTAACTCCGCCCCTAGTTTGCCTAGGAAGCTCAAATAAAGCTTATTGTACAAGGGATTGAACAAGGTTTCCAGTGACATATAACAAGCCTACCTTTGGATAAAAATGTAATTTTTTCACGTGACCTTGACTTTTGACCTTGAATGTCTCAAAACAATGTCATGACCAAAAATCGTGAAAAAAATATATTTGGTCCCTTATACCATACTCTAAAACATATCAAAGAATCATTCTGGGACTGCAATGGGGTCAGAAGATACAAAATAATGTGTGTAACTATGTGACTGATAAAAGCCTCATTACATGAACTATGACGAGTCAAATGTCCCATAACACCCCCTACAAAATGTAAAGGAGTTATCCTGGGTATAATTGGCCATGAAAGAAATAGGTTAGAATAACTATTCCATTTAGATAGTGTAATATATCATTTCAAAGCCTACGTTGTGTACTTTCTAGGGGTATTGTTAAAAATAAATGTATAATTGTTATGTCGTAGTTTCTGACGTGTTTAATAAAAGCTGCACGTGTTCTTAAGTTCGCCACTGTATCGTGCGTCATGGCGAACTTAAGAACTGATGTTATGACAATGAAACTTGTTTTTTTTTAAATAGAGTAAGACTTAAAATTCATTAGTTTTGCATACCGATTTTCAAAGTTGAGGGCCGCCAAAACTTAAAGGGTGTACAGCATGTAAGATTGACTCCCAAAAATAGACTCCCGAAGAAGAACCGCCCACCAATAACAGCCGCGCTGTCCAAATTCAGAAAAGTTTGTTCTCCAGTCCGTCAGATCCCGGTTCTTCCTGTTCCAATGCACTTGGTTACCCTAGCCACAACAACCCCGAGAACTGTAAGACCTAAAAACACAACCAACCCGTCCTCATCCAAAAAAGAATCCTGGAGCAGGCAAATCTACAGACAGCTGGTATTGTTTCCTTTGCAAAGAAGATCGTGTCCTAAATATGAGATGCTGCAGTTTATGTCATCGTTACGTTCACGATGAATGTGTGGGATTAACGAAAAATGATAAATGTGTTTTCGTTTCTCCAGTGTGCTCACATTGATGCTTCCTTCTCGGTGTGAAGTGAAATTGTCTTGTACTAAAATTGCGCTTGTTACAATCTGTACTGATTTTATGCAAGAATATTTTATAATTAATATTGCCTTTGTTTAGTATGAAAATAAATTGCATCCACTCTCTACTGTCATTAAAATATTAATTGATTTTACCGCTTGTACACAAGTGGCGAAGTTAGGAAACACGTGCGTCCTAACTTCGCCAGTTGCAACGCCTCTTTCTCTTGGTCATTGTTCGAAAAAGGGGACCGTTCTACTTCTCACAAATTTATATGTTGTTCTATTGAACATTATCATTGCAAAAGTATTTATTATATTTTGAAAAAAAAAAAAAATTTAAAACAAATTTGCTTAAGGTGGCGAACTTACCTTATTTTTATGATAGCGCTTTTCGAAAGGGAAGGGAATTTCAAACGTCAACCGCGGCTCGACTGGACCTTTGGCAAACGAAATGGCAACTTTTTTCAAATTTTCCTCTTCATTGGAAAAACCGGTCTGATTTTCCAAAATATGAAAAATTACATACGGTTAGAATTCCTTCTAGAGCATTGATATGAATTTTCATGTAGTTTGCTTTCACTGTTGTCTAGATATTATCAAAAGTTTCACGATTACGTAAATCTATTAAATTGTTGATAATATCTAGATAACAGTGAAAGCAAACTACACGAAAATTCATATCAATGCTCTAGAAGGAATTCTAAACTGACGTAATTTTTCATATTTTGGAATATCACAGCGGTTTTTCGAATGAAGAGGAAAATTTGAAAAAAAAAATCGCCATTGCGGCTGCCAAAGGTCTAGTCCCGATTAGCCTATCTGTGCACAGATTGGACGCAAAACTCAAATTCAACTGGAGTGTTCAAAGAAGGCAGAGTGACAGGTTTCACAAAGTCCTCAGCAACTCCCTTCCCCATCTTATTCTTCCAGAAGAGGGAAACTTTCTTTTCTTATTGTCTCTTTTGAAATCTCTTCCCAGATTTCGAAATTCAGTGACCAATATGAGAACTGTAGTTTAGGTGTGGATAAATACGGATAATTTTATTTTCCGGAAATCGGATATTCAAGCTATCCGAAGATCCGAATTGTTAGAATTTTCGGATTACGCCGACTTATCCGAATATCTGAAATATCCAAATATGTGCATTATCGTTTATCCGTTTACGGATTCTCCGCATATTGTCTAAATGTTTACCTTTTTTCTAAAACAGATCTCTGCAACACTAAATTCAGTATTATAACGTTTATACATAGATGTGGGCCATTTGCGCAATGATAATATCGAACCTTTATTTGGTAATTATTTCCTTCATTTCAGAAACCGTTCTTACCAGAATAACTTTCTTAACTTACAGGCACGTACCTAGAAATATACAGGGTGTCCGAAAAGTCTTTCCCTGATTACAAACTTTATTCATATCTTCTATATGTAAGGTAGAGATGTGAAAGTGGTGCCATAATGTTGGAAAACTAACCAAGTATTTTTGATCCAGGTTTCAGTAACGTGGCTGTAGTGTAGCAGAGTCAGTGCCCAGGAAACCAGAAATGTTCACGAATCAGGAAAAAGCTCAGTGTGTCCCCTGGCATCATAAGGCAACAAAGCCTGTACAATTTTTTCGCACTTTGTATGCACGAAACATTAAACGTTTGTGTAATATATCATAAAGATAACTTTTTGGCTGATGTTTTACGTTGTTTGAAATCGCTGAGGTTGATGTTCGGCCACTTCTCGGTAAGTCAGCAACAGATTCTGTATCGGGCCGCATCTTTCCATACGTTGTTTGAAAGTTCCTCTGTAACTGCTATTCTCGTGATACCAGAGAGGACACACTGAGCTTTCTCCTGATTTGTGAACATTTCCGGTTTCCTGTGCACTGACACTGCTACACTAAAGCCACGTTACTGAAACCTGGATAAAAAAAAAACTTGGATAGTTTTCCAACATTTTGGCACCACTTTCACATCTCTACCTTATATATAGAGGATATGAATAAAGTTTGCAATCAGGGAAAGACTTTTCGGACACCCTTTATATCCGGAGGATCCGACTAAGTGTGTCAATAATAATAATAATAATAATAATAATAATAATAATAATAACAAAACCGTAATTTCATTGTAATAAAAATTTAATATATTAATTAAATATATAATCAAATAATATTGTATTGTTATTATGTATTAAATGAATAGGTAAAAATATGGCAAATGAATAGAGATATAACACCAAGTATTCATTATCTAGTTCACCTCGCCAAAATGTGTTAAAGAACAACTGCTCTGGCAAAGAAATTAATGTTAAATAGATAAATAATTGAATATTTACTGAATAACAAAGAAAGGAATTGATTCAATTAACGAAAAGTAAAGTTCCTCATTAATATGTTCTGCATATTATCATAAATAGTAGTGTGAATAAATTTTTGGAACTGTCTTTTAAAACCGTATGATCCCAATTTCTTGCCTTTCAATAAGTTCGGTTGTAATAAATAACCATGGATTACGTAACAAATGCTAAAAATATATATTTGGATTACTTAATTCTAGTACTTGGTAAGTCTTTCGGGGGTGTACCCCCTGGAGCCCCCTCCTTTAAATACGTCCTTGTTAACTTGATAAAAGTAAATAGTGAGTGATGTCCACCGGATACCCGAACGATATAGGTTATCCGGATTATGCGTTGCATCAGAAACTGATATCGGATAATTTGAAACCCGGATATCAGTTAGTTATTCCTACTCTCGTTTCGTAAGTGTTGTTGGAGGAAGCACGAGCCTGCAGCCTTGAGCTCCTAAGGAAAAGTCTGAGGTCTCCTGCGAAACGAGCCCTCTTCTGCTCCTCCGCCAATGACAAATCGCGCCCCGTCAGACAGTGATTGAGGAGGCGACATGTGCCAACAAATGCGCACAAAAATATAGAACAAGAGCAACTGGAAGTCTTTCCTAATGATGCTATTTATTTTCCTTTATAAGCGACGCGGCACAAAAGAGAAGCCGTCTCCCTTGCTTCCAATGGACGTTTGTACTCAGCCCCCCCTTGTCAGGGAGACGGAAAGGGTGGAGGGGCGTTCACAGGCCTTTTTTTTCCAAGCTCCTGTTTATACGACAAGGCAGCCGGAAGGGGATCATCTATCGAACAACCAACAGTTTCCCAAACCTCTGAGAAATAGTCATTGGAAATCCAAGCATGTCCTCAAAGAACAATTCCCAACTGGTCTTGGGAGTGTCAAGTTTATGCACAGAAAGTCTAATCGGGACTGCGCCTAAAGTGGGGCATGTCCTTCAATGCTAACTGGTCAATTTCGCACTTGATAATACGGTATTTGGAACAAACATCGGTTTACAAATCTTCACATCAAAGCAATGACAGCAATAAACATGTATGAAAGATGAAGCATAATTGAAGCAAATGAATGTTAAATTCGTGTCAAAAAGTTCAACGTAAACAACTGCCACAACAAGAATTGTTCTTGATCTTACCACAGACAACATTCCTGAGGACACTAGACTTCACTATTGAAATCATCAAAATCGATAGATGCCACAACAGAGAATAGGAACTTCATATCTCCCGTGCTTTGTTTACCATCTGACAAAGACGTCAACTGCGGTAAGACATTCAAACGGCCACAATTACAGAACTCAGGGACAGAAGAGCAATTAAAACAAGGCAAAAAATTCCCAATAGAGGATTGCGAGATCAGATAATAATTATTTTCAGTATCTAACTGATATTCACCTCATTTCAGCATTCAACACTTATGAGAGAACCACAGTTCTCTGTTCATTGAGGAGGTAAGAACTTCAAAGTCTGCTGCTAATGCAAATTACACATTGGCTGATAATTATTTTCATTAATTTTAAATATAATACTCGTAATAACATTTATAACAAGTGATTGGCAATCACTGCACATAAAGAGAGATTTCAGTAACATTCAGAAAGATTACGTCTAACAGAATAGCGTACGGTACCTTACACACACACACTGAACATCGGTTAACTGAAAGTAAGAAATTTGTTATGCATACACATAATTACATTCATGTAATAAGGTTTCAGGCTATGCCACGTTTGTTTGAAGTCCACTTTATGCAAGTTAATTGGGACTGGACCTACAGCTTAAATCGGGATCCGGACCACTAGAGACTCATTGTTTTATCCACTTTTATGTACTTTCACCTAAAAGGCTAAACATATTGTATGTCAGAGTGTGTACATAGGAGAAACGAAAAAGAGGCTGAAAGACAGGTTGAAACAACATAGGGATGATGTACGACTTAAGAGAGAGAGAAATGCAATATTTAAACACACGAGAGAAACAGGACATGACATAGAGTGGGATGAGGCTAAGCAGATAGGAAGAGAGAAGAGAATACTAGTGAGAAAATGGAAGGAAGCCAAGGAAATAGAGAAGAAAGGTGAAGAAGACACAATGAACTGGAATGGGGGACTTAAGTTAAACAAAGAATGGAAGAAGGTGTTAGAGAGAGTGGAAAGGACAAGATAGAAAGAGGAGAGGAAAAAGAGCGTGAGATAAAAAGTCCAACCATATTCTATATGAAAGTAATTATGTTTAGCTTTTTAGGTGAAAGTACAGTTGGCAAGTGAAAGCCACCTGCTACAAAGTTCCTAACAACTTTCTAATAGTCTGGAGGGAGTAATGTTTGTGTATATATAATGCCCTTTTTGTTTATCTTGTTACTTTTGTACTTGATACAGAGTCTGATGAAGACCTTGCTAGAAGGTTGAAACGTTACGTTTAGTTTATATTTTTAATAAAATAAATTACTGCCTTGGTCAGCATACTCAGTTTTTTATAATCATGGAAACAAGGCTTAATGGTGTTACTACCATTGCACCTCGAACGGGCATCGAACTTTGGACCTCTTGGTTTCAAAGCGGCGACCACGCTGTCTTGTTTTATTTTCTGCCATTGCGTTCTGTTTATTTACTGTTGTTATTGAGATTATAGTTATTAGAGTTATCCTGAAGAGTATTCATTATAGCTGCAGCTAAAATAAGAATTTTTTATCTTTCAAATGCTGCATGTTTCCATCAAATCGGCTCATTTGCACCTGAGATACGAAAATTTACACTTTTTCGAGTAAATCTCTTCAGGGAATCTCTTAACTCTACGTGCAACGAGATTGGGCAGGTTGGAATGACGTAACAATATTTACTTGAAAAGAATGTCACAACCAGTGATTTATCCACACACCCTCAACACCACCTAACGCCCCAAATTTCACAAAGGTTCAAATTTTAGATGTTTTGACTAAATTTACCTTTACTCTTCCTAAATACGAATTCACAACCCCCGGATGTAAAATTATGGATACGCCCCTGGTCAGAACATGTGTACGCACAACTTCTAATGCACACGTTCCCTTGTACCGTGCGTTCATTTCGATCTGCAGCCGAGAGATCGGGAGAAGCGTGGCGGGCGGCGCTGACGGAGATGCCGACATTTGCGGCCTGTAATGCCCGCTTATTTTTATAGACATATGCAGACATTTATATAAATATTGCAAAACGATCACTAACCTGTGTTATAACACGCAAAAGTTCTTCTGTAATTCATCCAAGTTCTGTTCTTATATACACAAAAAGATACGCTTTAGAAACGATGTTAAGAGCCACAGATAATAAAACATTTTAATCATAGTTTTGACCAGTAACGTCCTGCTTAAGTTTATATCCTTGAAAGAGTTTTGTGCCGATGGGGATCGTTTGGAGGTTTTGAATGTGCAACACTGTATCAAGATTACGCTGTAGAAGAAACCGTTAAAAGTCAATAGTGTTCGTGAGCTTCCTTGCAATCCGAAATCTCCGAGCTCGAGTTTTTTGTTCCTTCGCGACTAGATGAAGACAGAGTTGTAAATATAGTGGAGAGCAATGTAAACCAAGAGCGTGTTAATTTCGTACTGTGCGCAAGAGTGTTATTCTTGGTTACTTGCAGTTACTTGTTTGTGTAATTGTAGTGTGTATGTGTGACGTGTCAGTGAGACGATTGGAATGCCAGCCGCAAGATTCACGTTAGAACAAAGATTTTTTTATGTATGACACGTACCTACGTGAAAACAAACTCGTGTCGAGACGTGTGTAGGTAATTTGTACAGAAATTCCCATGCGTTTCAACTCCACACAGAGATACGGTTAGACATCTTGTCCTTAAATTACGAGAAACTGTATCGTTAAATTTTAAAACACCTAAGCAAAAACGACGGATTCTAACCGAAGCAAAACTCGATGATATTGGTGCAGCGTTAGAACGTTCTCCAAACAAACCTCTACGCTGTGTTTTACAAGAGGTGGGCGTGTCAAAATCATCGGCACATACAGTCACTAAGCTACTAAAATTAAAACCATACTCTTATAACACAGGTTAGTGCTCGTTTTGCAATATTTATATAAATGTCTGCATATGTCCATAAAAATAAGCGGGCATTTCAGGCCGCAAATGTCGGCATCTCCGTCAGTGCCGCCCGCCACGCTTCTCCCGATCTCTCGGCTGCAGATCGAAATGGACGCACGGTAGTACTAGATACATTTTAGGCATCTTGTTCTACTATTTCCTTGAAATAATCTGTTATGGAATATCCATTTAAATGCAACACGTTACCTTAAATCTATCTCATTTGAAAACAAAAAAGAATCGAAATCAATGACTTTAAAATGGTTTACATATGTACAGCGTCGTCCAACTCAACGAGCGGCTGTTAATTTTTACAACAATTCGTGGAAAAGCAGTCATTTTTAAAATATTGTCCCTCATATATATTGTACAGTTTGTTGTATTTAGACTTTCTAGATATAGTGATAAGATGTGTGTGTGTGTGTGTGTTTTTGGTCTAGTGCTAATTTGGCATTTTTGTGGAACGTCAATTCTCCCACTATGAGGTTTCGTCTATTTATTAATGGGTTAATTTAAGTGGTAGAGATGGAGCCGCAGAGGTTGTTATTTCGCTCAAAGATAGGTATATGCATTGCATACACACACACACACACACACACAGAGAGAGAGAGAGAGAGAGAGAGAGAGAGAGAGAGAGAGAGAGAGAGAGAGAGAGTGACACTAGAGTGTTGGTACAGTGATGCCGGTACCAACTATGGGTTACTTATAACCATTTACTATATCTTGTAGAGTGAAAAACAAAGTTATTTAAGAGCAAACTGTGGGTAATTTCAAGAAAAAGTTTTATATCCTGTATACAGTCAGTGGCTGCGATTGGGTTCAAAAACTGGGAGGGCAAAATGCCAAAGCTGGGGGGGGGGAGGACAATTTACTTTCCCTTCGTACGTAAGATTTAGCATAGTGCGGGGGCAAAAGTGGCATAAAGTGGGGGCAACTGCCCCCATACATCCCATTAATCGCCGCCACTGCCTGTATATAAATATATGCTGCTTTTCACCAAAATATCGAATGTTCTGTTACAACAATCATGAGAAGTGAAGTTTGAACCTAGGGAATTTACCCCAAAACAGCTACTCTTTCTTCAGGAAACATTGTCCCTACTGTATCCCTTGCAGATCACTTACAATTCTTTGCACCTCACGTAGAGGTTCCGCACTGTAGACCATTATTTACTTTCCAGTCATTCGACTGCGAAATGAACGAACAAAAAGTGCCGAATAACATCACAAAGATCCTGCTTCAAGTGGGTTAGGAATTAGTGTCCGTTCCTTTGAAGGCAAGGTCTGCTACTTTGTCTTGTCAGTTCGAGCAACACAAAGTGTTCTTCAAAACTTGAAATTCGATACGAAGAAAAAGCAGCTCAAAGACCAGGCGAATGCTTTGGGGGTAAGCCAGTTAGGCCAGCAGTCTGTCAATGACGGTCCATGTGAATATCTCCAGTTAAAGTGACCCATTACATTGAATGCGTTTTCAACAGTCGACTATGGGACTAGAAAAATTGAATTTGTTACCAGAATATATTCATGATTGCCAAGTAAGAACAATGCAAGCGATTCCTACATATTCGCTAACCCAGTTTGTCAAATTGGTACTCGACTTATAGTTTAAAAAGGAATCCTTGTCATGTATGTGTGCTCCTGTCAGCAATCAAATCCGACAGAACTCCCTATATCTAAGTATGGCAATATTAGATTCCGTTTAGGCGGATATCTTACGCTGGCGTACATGGCAGAAAATTGATTAATATGGTTCATTTTACTTTGAGTTTCTGCCACTTTTGGCTAATCTCGAAGACGAGGAATGATGATACGATGAAGGGACATTTGGAAAGAACAAACATGCCCAGGCCGGGATTCGAACCCTGGATCCCTGCCGTCCTAGCGTGCTATGCTAAGCACTTCACCACGGGGATTGGCAACACGGTGGAAAACAGTAGAACCACCAACACGATGTAAATAAGTGTGAGCGGTGACATTGCAGCCGAGCTACGCCGTGTTTCACCGACCACCACTTCGAGCCAAAGCTTTTTTTTCTTTTTTCAGCAAAATACAACAGAAGTGTGGTATCGTGTCGTCTATCTATATTTTCCACGTCTTGGATTACTTTGGTAGCATGGTGAATAATGAGAAGTTCACATCACTCAAGAGCTATCCCAATAGGGAACAAGGAAACAGTAGCTTAAATTACAGGGGTATGGTAAAGCACTACCTAGATTCTTCGTTTCTAATAATGGACACAAATAAATAAGAAAAAAAATCTCACCACGTTCACCCTCTCCAATATTAATTTTCAACAAAGGTTTTCATTTTTCCAACATTAACATTTAGTTGACCATTACGATACATTCCGCACCTAGAACTCTGCCAGTACGCTGACGATATTTCTGGTTTAATGTGGCCAGTGCGTTTGCCAGTCGAACACAGCAGTGCAAATGTTCGCCAGAAACCTGATCCAATGTGGCCACACGGTAAGAGAATGCTGTTAACATTGAAATCTCATTGGTTGTTTCTTGTGCTTCCAGATGGTGTTTGTACCTGTCGTCTTGACAAGAAAACTAATGGCCTTTGTACTCCAACTTTGTATCATGACGTCATCATTCTTGGCGATTCCTGCCGTATCAATACCTGGCGAGGAACATGTTGGGGATAATGTCCTATCTTGTGTGAAATATATTTCGAATACAGAATTAGAAATGGTTCGGTTCTTAACTCTTGTTACGGGAAAGGATGTGGATGTAGCTCCAGAATTCTTTCAGAACACAGAGTTTGAAGTTCCATTAGTTCTCTACTCAGAAGAATCCACTCTGCATCGTGAAGATTTTCAAGGAGACAGACCTCTTGGTAAGAATGGTGCCATTGTTATTCTGACGGACGAGCTAAATACATTCAACAAGACACTGGACCTAGCGAGAAGTGTACAATCATGGAATTCAAGGGGAAAATATGTTATCGCTGTGGTGAACCAAACCATCAGTAAAAACGATGCTGCATTCATTATGAAGCAATGCTGGAAGTCAAAGATCCTCAACGCCTTACTTATAGGTGTGATGCAGAATGATCATGAACTCCACACAAATGATAATCCGGTAAGTGTACTCAGCTACAATCCTTTTCTTAAGAGAAGTCAAGACCGTGGTATTGTGTATGATGTGATGAAATGTGGGACGTCCGAAGTACCAGATAGAGCTGATCATCACAATGAGCTGTTTCCTGACAAACTTAGAAATCTGTATCAGTATCCCGTAATAATAAATAAGTTTGGAGATTCAAAACTACCTTACTTGATTGTAGAGAAGAAGGACGAAGGGACAATTCCTGTAGGTGGGTTGGACGGCTCAATGATACTGCTTCTAGAAGAGCGTATGAACTTCAAGATGGAAGACAGAGGCTGGGGTAGACCTGCAAGCACGGAAAACATCTCATGGGATCCTATGCTGAAGGACACTGTAACCGGACGAGCTGATGTATTTCTTAATGCCCTACCCTTGTATCCTGGCAACACAGGAGCTCTGGATTTTACTCAGCCAGTCTTCTTCTTTCCTCTGTCGTTTCTTGTCCCCAGCGCTGGGAAGGTTCCTCGTTGGATGTGCCTGCTGCAAGCCTTCGACAAGCAGGTGTGGATTATGATGCTGGTATCTCTGGTTGCCACAGAAATCTCTCTTCGTTTGCTCCTACGATACATTGGCCAGCATGATCTGAAAATCAGTCATACGAATCCTTTTCTGTATTTGTACTCGGTTCTGCTGCAAATGTCAGTTCCTCAACCCGAAACAGTCACTTTGCGACTCCACTTTCTGTTGTGGGCGTTCTGTAGCCTTGTACTGAGTTCAATATACCAAGGCTCCATTGCAGGGTTTCTCACACTCACACAGTACTATCCAGAGATGAACACACTGGAAGAGGTGGCCAAGTCTGGTCTGGCAGTAAGGTGCTTTCCAGAACATGAAGGAGTGATCAGAGTCTCATCCAATCCTGCCATGATAGATATGCTAGGTCGTTTCCAAGCAGACGACGAAATCGGAAGAGCCATGGATCGTGTAGCGTACAGGAGAGACATAGTCCTCTATGAGCCAACTCCGTATTTGGAATACGAAGTCATGAACTATCTAACCGCCAATGGTAGAAGCCTGGTACATATCGTAGAAGAACCGGTCATTGTGAACTACTGTTCATTTTTCCTGACCAAAGGCTCTCCTTATATTCCTAGAATGAATGCAATAATACAGAGGGTGATGGAAGCTGGATTGAGGGACAAATGGTCCAGAGACCTGATGCATGATTTGAAACTGAAGTTTAGAATCGGGGCGAACTCTGTCAACGAACCAGACAAGCAAGTTGTTTTCTCAACGGACCACCTCCAACCTGCTTTCATCATTGGGGTAATAGGTCTTGCCCTGAGCTTCATTGCCTTTATTCTTGAATTCGCTATAGCCCTGATCAGATCTAATGTTCTATGCGTATACGTTAATCGAAAATGAATGTCAAGCCTTGAGAAACAAGTTACGACTTTCCTGTCTCACTTGTTTTATACTTAAGAGTCAAATACACGTCTACTCTGCATCTGAAACTCAAATTTTGCAAATAATTGTTTTGTATTTCGAGAAAAGAAGAATAGTTATTTGAAAATTGAAATAATTAGTAAAGTTTATTAATTACCTAAGAAGAATTATGGACATGTTTGAATTGTAATCTGTGTTAAACTTTTATCAAAAGTTCCAGTAAACAAATCAAATTCAAACAATATATTTTGAATCGATTGTATTTCAATGGGCAAGATTAGATTGACTCTTAGCTAAGAGCATACGAATTGTTAGTTATCTTGGAGTTATAAAAATTCAACGTTGCTTCACGAACAATTATTGCATTGCTTGCTCACTGCCGTACAATTGAGCTATGGTGGTTGTTGAAGTTAGTTTTAAAATTTTCTACAATGCAAAGCCAGTTAAAATTGTAATTTAATAAATAAAGTCTTAATGTAAAACATTTATTCAAAATCCTAATCAATGATTTAATTCATGGAAAGTTGTCTTGTGTATGAAATAGCTATGTCCTCGATGCCTATGCGAAATCAAGTAAGACTTTATTGAAGAAATACTGGAAAGTCAGATGTGCTGTTCATGCATTGTCAACAAGGTGTTAGTTTAGTGAAAATTACCTATGTGCTTAAGAGTTCTTTGGGAGTGTTTAATTTTAACTTTATGTTTATGCAGTAAAACATTACATACTTCACAAGTTAAAACTGTCTCGTCTGCACACGCGACATCCGTACTGCTCACTAGCTGGAAAATGTTGATAAATGGTGTTCGAAAAGTTAAATTTTGAATGTAACCGAGTTATACTTACTTTTTGTTGAGAATGTCCTTCCAATCATATTAGATACTATCAATTGTAATGAAAGAGACAATGTAAATTTACATGTGTTTTATTTATGTTTCTGGAACATAATGTGTGTGTTCATATATTTATCTTAATAAAACAAATAAATGATGGAAATAGGAATCAGCTTTGCTAGAATTATTTCATTTCTTTTTACGTAAACGCTTTCATTTATTAAAAAATGTATTCTTTCTAGCTAGACTACCACATTCCCAGTAAATGTGTCAATCCACCCAAAACACTGAAATTTTCGAACGGAATTAGAAAAGACAGATTGCAATAAAGCGTGGATGTTCCAAATTTGACAGGCAACGAACCCTCTCTTATTTGCCTTCATCCAGAGAACACACACACAGTCGTTAAATTTAGCTCTGCACAAGGTTACAATTTTCCAACTTAACAATTTACGTGTCGTAAAGTAACTGATGATGTCAGTCTATAGACGGAACTTGGAGGGAACGAGGGGCACTGTCCCTTCCAATGTTCAGGTTTGTTAACATTTTCAAGTTAAGGATTTATTTTGTTAATCTTAGGACCTGAGAAGCAATGTAATAAACAGCAATTTTTATGATTTGAAATATGTAATAGTTATTTAGCGAAAATAGTGCTGGTTTCTATTTTTATGGAATATAAAACGTTTCGATTCTGCCCAAAATAAACCTCAAGTTCATTCTGACCCTCCTGTGCCAAGCCTCAAGTCACGCCCAAGTCACCCTAGCCGCATCTAGTTCGCTACACTTTTGGACACTAGGTGTGGTGCAGGTATATCCCCACACTAGGCTGGTGCAAGGAAATGTTCAACCAGGTAGACGCATAGCTAACTAACTAACTCCCTAGCTTTCTTAAACCCGAAGGTTCATGGCTGCAGCAACACAGGCCTTCCATCTTTCCCTATCTTGAGCAAGATCTATATACTCTTTTCCATCCCTATCGATTTCCCTTAGGTCCATCTCAACGTTGTCCCTCCATCTTCGTCTTGGCCGTCCTACAGGTCTCTTACCATCAGGTTTCCCAACAAGAATCCTGTAAACTCCTCTTTCCTCTCCCATTCGTGCCACATGGCCTGCCCACCTAAGTCTTCTTGATTTAATTATTCTAATAATATCTGGACGTGAATACAAATTATGTATACTTCTAAATTATGTAACCTTCTCCACTCACCTGTCTCTTCATCCCTTTTAGGCCCAAAGATTTTCCTAAGGATCTTATTTTCAAATACTCTCAATTTATGTTCCTCTTTCAATGTAAGGGACCAAGTTTCACATCCATATAATACTACAGGCAAAATTACTGTTTTGTATATTTTAACTTTTAGTTTCTTTGATATTAAACGAGAAGACAAAAGTTTATGAAGAGAGAAGGAACATGCATTTCCTGAATTAAGCCTACTTTTTATTTCCTCTTTAATATAATTTTCATTTGTTAATATTACTCCTAAGTATTTGAATTTGGAAACTAGTTCAAATGAGTTGTTATCAATAATTAGATTATTACCTAACACTTGGTTTCGGCCTGTAAGCATATATTTAGTTTTCTCTTTGTTAACTTCCAAACCTATCTCTTTAGCAGTTTTGAAAAATATTTTAGCATTATTCTTAATTGTATTTACATCATCTTCCAGTAAGTCTACATCATCTGCATATGCTAACAACTGAGTCACACCATTTAATTTTAGTCCTTCTTTAGTTTCTTTTACCTTCCTAACAGCATATTCTAAGGCAAAATTAAAGAGCAATGGAGATAATGCATCTCCTTGTTTTAACCCATCATGAATTGTAAATTTGTCAGACACATTAATACCCACACGAATTTTACTTTCTGTTTCACTGGTGCATATTTTTATCATACTAACAAGCTTCTTAGGTATTCCAAACTCTACTAATATATTATATAATTTATCTCTTTTGACCGAATCATATGCTTTTCTGACGCATAGCGGTGTTCAAATTCAGAAGATTCAACAAATGCCTGTATGCTGCTTTAAATGTTCATTTGATTAGTTAGCACGCACCACGTGATCATACACCGCACATTACGGAGCTCCAGAACGTAGTACAAACTATGCAGACACCAAATACACTACCTGACACCAAATCAAAGATGTACACGAGTCAGTGTTGCACCGTGTAACCAACTAGACGCGCGAGTGCAGACAGAGTCAAAAAACCTGCAGCGAACTAGCTTATGTCTATTTCTGTGCACAACAGGCAAAAGATTTAGTCGTAAAGCGACAAAGATTATCTCAATCCACTATTTCCGTGCAAAGGATCATGGAACCTTCTCGCGCGAACTTATAGCCGTCAAATTGGACGCCAAATGTCTCACTCCCTTCTCCGACAACGACGTCCACCTCGTTAAAATATAAAAGAGGGATGATTTGGGCGAGGGAGGGAAGGTATTCCACTAAGGGTGGTAAAGGGCTCGAAGACAATCCCGTCCATCCGTTTGAAACAGACGGGAGTGATTTGATTACCCGGCTACGACGTGCCAAATGAACAGGCGAAGGCGGAGGTCTTCGTTGCGTGACGTGTCTTTGCCTCTGTCGACGAGTATGTAGTATTCATGCGTCAGGGAGCAGGCCTGGCTACCGGAGGAGGCGTCACGGACTCCCTTCTTTTCCTTCAAATTGATTGAACATCGAAAGTCACTCACGCCAGTCGCAGCCGACGGGTAAATGTTTCACAGACGCTTCAAATAGACCCGTCTGAAATTTTAAAGCAAGAAATAATTAAGACTGAAGCACCGACGCCATATTGTAAAGCTTTGAAGTTGCATATAGCTGTCGTCCAAGGAGGACGTGTTGATGTTTGGTTAATTCGGACATGGCATTGCAATACGGAATTGCCAACAACAGAAGGTTCAAGTCTTGTATGGGGATTTCCTACTCTCCATCCACAGTGGCGTGCTTATAGAGTGAGGGATAGGGCTTTCCTCTTAGCAGTCAGTGTAGTTTACAATCTACACGCAATGGGGAAGTTGGAAGAGACATGCACAAAACAACGCTGTACGTTTCGGATCTGTATTTTGTTTATATGCATTCGTTTTATATTATTATTATTATTATTAATATCAGTGAGTGGCCGCGGTGGCTCAGTCGGTAACGCGTCTGACTACCATGCTCAAGGTCCCGGGTTCGATCCCCGGCCGGCTCAAATCCGGAAACTTTTCTAACGTTGGAAGCGGCCCCGGCGCCCACCCAGCGTCGAATAACATGGGTACCTGGGGGAAACCCTGGGGGGTAAAGGCGGTCAGGGGCGTGATGCTGATCACATCACCCTCACTCACGACCGGATCAAGAAAGTGTGGGGCGTTACCCCCACACCCCCTATACGCCTTCATGGCGTGGTGCTATGCACAGGGGAACACTTTACCTTTTTTTACCTTTTTTTACCTTTTTTTATTATTATTATCAGTGTTTTCGGTCCGTAGCCTGAACGCCAACAACAACTGACTGAATTGATTCATTGAATTGTTGTTTTAAGTCCACTTTATGCACAGAAAGGCTAATCACGACTGAACCTACAGTTTAAAGTAGGATCCGAACCATTATGTTCCTCCACCGGGTATCGAACCCGGGATCCCTTGATGACGACGCTACCGCTGCCAACCACTAATAAATAGACACAAGTAGGAGTAGGAGTAATAAATGCATATTAAAATAAGAATTGTAGTTATTATTATTACTCCCTCTGTCCCATAATTATTGTCCGGTATGCCAAAATGGTAGTACAGGAATGACAGACGAAGAGGCAGATGGAAAGCACAATTTGGACTGATTCTTGAGTAGTAAAGTTGTATGACTCATTCCCTTGTTTCATGTTCTTCTTCTGTATACACCAATGTCACAGTTTGAATATCGGGCAATTAATATGAGACAACAAACAAAGGTGTACCGGACAATAATTATGGGACAGAGGGAGTATTATTATTGCATCCAAAAGTAAATATATGAACAACAAGACATATTTTTTTCTAAATTTCCCGACCGCCCACCAACAGGAGACAAATTTAGTAACCCAAGAACTTGCTCATTTGCCCTTCACCTACTGTTTACAAGAATTGATGTAACAAAGGATGGGCTTACGTGTAAAATGGAAATCCATTGTCGCAGGAGGAACTGAGCTTCAGCTTTGCCGGAATGGAGTTCCGGTGCATTCCGGTTCACTTTAAACCCTTATTATTATGGCTCGCTTTGTTGAGTTTCTGATGCATTTTACAACTTTTAACTCGTGAATGCTACAACAGAATACACGATTTCGTTCCAGGATTCGGCCAGGGAAGTTAGGGGAATTTATAAGCCTCTAGCTTGACCTAACTGCATCTGGTCTTGCTGACCTGTTGCACTTACCAAGGATCAGTTTCCTAATTTCTATCTCTTCTACTTGAGGGAAACAAACTATAGATTTCCAATACATAATCATAGTCCTCCTCCGTCGCCGTGCGGTCTACAAGGCGCTGTGCTTTGGACTCCGACGGCATAGGTTCGAGTCCGCCTGGGTTCAGTCTCTGCGTTCTCGGCCTGTGTATAGGACCTGTGGCAATCCACCATCGTGAGGAAATTGAGAAGCTGCGAGTGAGTAGCGTAACCCGGTCACGGAAATCTCCTATAAAGGCTGAGGGTTCGACGTGCTGACCCCACGTCACCGCATTACCGGTATAAGATCTCTACACCTCTAGGTAGGATTGTGGGAGGGAGACTGGCAGTCGGGAGATAGGCCAAGACCCTTACGGGCTGTAGAGCCACGGGTTATTATTATTAATATTTAATCATAAGATACACTTGTATACGGAAACTTGCACCTCTTTACAGACCAATCGCACCTTCATTAAGCAAACTGGCACCTTTTGCCACACACGACTGTTCACTACATAGTACTGCATTCTCCGGGATTCGAACTGTATTATCACACGCTGTGCTGTCTCGAGTTGCCTTCTGAATGGTATCGCAGCGTGTTATGTTTCCTCTATCAGGTCCTTTCACACACACTAGGCGCACACTTTCCTTGTCTTCAAACTATTTTCTAAAAACTTTGAGATTTGGGTGATCACGTGTCCCCCTGGACCAATGAAATTGTCCGGCTTCGTTTTACCAAAACGTGCGAACAGCATCCCCTGGATATTCCCTGGCTCCTACAGACGTAACGATTTGCAAACGTTTGAGATATAATTTAAGAATTTATTAATATATGGCGATTACCACTTGATGTACTTCTTCTACAGCTGCACGGGAACATGTTTCAGAAATTTGCGATTGACCGTCTCCAGTCGAAGAGACACAGAACTCGTCGTATTCCTTCGTCCTGGTCCCTTGACTTAGGGTTGTGGAAGACAGTTCCCATCTTTCGGAAGAAAAGTATTTTTTAACATGACGCAATAGTGAATTGCCATAATGCTCAAAGTATATGCAAGTTTTCAGAATTTGAAACATCATATCTGATTTTCGGATTCAGCAACAGACGATCTTCAAGGAACCTTTCTCCCTTATCCCTTCCACCCCTATTTTGCCAGCGGACTCGTCCAGTCGCCGCAAGCGCACTGGAGTCGATGGTCGCAAACGGACTATACATTCGTTGCCATTGGACATACTCCAAGTGCGACTGCAGACCCTTTCCGCAAGATTTACAAAACCGCTGTGACTAGCCACCAAACACCATGTGATTAAATTCAAATTCATCGCGATTAGCCAAAAGTGACAGAAAAAGACAGAACGCTTGAGTCTTCAAGAAACTTAGGAACAATAATACAACGTATATGCAAAACCCTGGCAGTTGGGCCAGGCGATCTACATTAATTAATTTTGAGAACATTGGTGCAATAAATGCAAATATCAGAAAATGGTTACTTAGAAGCATTCCTTCTCAGTGCTCAGATAAAATTTGACAATTTTTTTCCAACCGGTTCTCGAGATAAACGTGACCAAAAGTTATAATATAAGCTAACACAGGCTTGACGAGGAGAATGTTAAGGGTAAAAGATCACCTTAAAAAGCGCCGGTGCGTGGAAATTTATTAGAACCTTCTGCTACCCTTGTGCATTCCTGCAAAGTTTTTGCCGCCAATTTTACGCAGCCAGCTACCCCCCATGCACCGCTGTTTGTTTTAATTCCCGCGCTTCTGGCCGCACTAATGCCACGTTTGCGAACCATCCTAAACCTCCATTTTATGGCGCTTCTAAAAGTTGGTGCCCGGGGGGGAAGGTATGGGAAGGAAACGCCGCTCGTAAAAGCAGATATACGGCAGTCTATTGTTACAGGGAAAAGGGGATCGTTTTTCATAATTATACAGTCCCAAACTGCCTCGGGGTGACGTCCCATAGCTTGGTTCACTATTTCAAAAGGCGCTGGAGAGGGGGAGATTGCCCCCCTCCCCTTCCTATAAAGCTTCTACTGGGTTTATTGCGCCGAATGTGACTTCGTTTCCATGTCCTCGTTCTTGGCCATCGGGTTTCGGAATGTTTATGGCGGGACATATCGGCCAGATTACCGACCACATCTTTTCCTTGTCCGGCTAGGCCGGAAACCAGAGTAAAAATTAATCACCGCAGGTGGCTAATTGAATTTGATTGCCAATCAAAGACGTCCTGGAGGAGGATTACGACCTCATCTATCAGGGTTGTGAGATGTCATGACATGACCTGTCGTTTTCAATCTTGGGACAGGCTGTGCCATTTTTATGCTCTTGCCGAACGGAAACAATTCTTCTACGCAGTCAGTGGCTCGAGAGGGTTCGGCCAATGAGTGCGCGAGAGGGGAAGTGAGTGTATGTAGGGCAACGCGGCTTCAGCTACCAGCCGTTTGCAACAGCGCGTACTGCTTTGCTCCGCCCACTCGCTTTCTCCCCTTCTCTACCGTTATGCGTGGCCTTTCTCCACATTCTCCTTATCATCGGAGGCAGGGTCGTTAAAGGTCCAGAAGCCCATAAATTCTAATGGGTTCTGTTGGGTTCCGCTGCAGGACCGGAATCAATTTTCTCGCACAACATACCGGGTGATCCGTTTGAGATGTCAGAAAAGTAAACCGTTGTGTACAATAGGATAATGTACGTATCTCTGAGCAGTTTGTTGTAATATATGCAGAAAGGATGTAAGTTTTGAGTGGATGCAAGTTTACAGACTTCAGCCATGTGGCTGTACTATAGAGCGACAACAAGGAAAAAAACCTTGGACGAAAAGTCCCCGCGCAGCTTTCCCTTCTTCCGTTCAGCTCGGGCCATAAGGAAGAATGGTCCACTTTCCCCCTTCCCTCCACGCGGGAGTACGGTACACAGGAGTCGCCGGTCCGCGCAGGTTTCTTTGCTTGTGGTTCCACTATAGTGTGCATATAACACTCGAAAATGTCACACCCCATACGATACATTGTGCGCTGTTGTGGCGTGACCACTATCTTTATCTACCATGAACGCTAGCGCCACGCGGCTGAAGTCTGTAATCCTGATACTCACTCAAAACTTACATCCTTTCTGCATATATTACAACAAACTGCTCAGAGATACGTACATTAACCTATTGTTTACTTTTCTGACATCTTAATCGGATCACCCGATAAGGTTCCTGGACCGAAGTGAAATAATATTTACAGATAAAAAGGTTCTTTACAGTCCAGAGCCATTTTACGCTTGCTGATTTTCTCCCCTGGACCGGAATTGAATTTATTTAAAATTCCTGGACCTCCTAACAACCCTTGTATAGTGGAACCACAGGCAAGAAAACCAGCACATACCCGTGATTCCTGTGCATTGTACTGCCGGGAAGCGGGGGTGCCCTAGCTGAACGGATCGAGGGGAAAGTGCGCAAACGATTTTAGCCGAATGTTCTTTTGTATGTGGTCGCTCAATAAGAGGGGGTCATTTGTGAATAGGCTACACCCAAATGTCCGTTTCTTCCAGGTAATACACTCTGAACTGCACTGCACCTCTCAGACTAACGAGGCTCTGGCGAGTATAATACTCCTCGGCAGTATACAGAGGCGTCTCCTGAACGCATGCGTCAATTGTGGGAAGAAGGACAGCTTGCTCTTCGACGACATCAATGAGCATTTCTACATTCTAATTTCTTCTTATAGGAGAATTATTTATTTTACCACGAGAGCGCTCAACTAAGATTATATTACAATTCTTGGATCTGAAGTGACGCATGCGTCAATTGTGGGAATAGAATTAATACTATCTTTCACTTCAGATCCAAGAAATGTAATACAAGCTTACTTGAGCGCTCTCGTGTAAAATAAATGCTTCTCCTATACGAATAAATCAGAATGTAGAAATGCTCATGAATGTCGTCGCAGAGCAAGCTGTCCTTTTTCCCACAATTGACGCATGCGTTCAGGAGACGCCTCTGCCAGTATAATTCTGTGTGGGTCTTGTGTTGCCTTGAAGCAATCAAGGAACGTGCTTTACCATGGAAATAATCTGTTTTTGCTTTGAACTGCATTGCCAAGCACCTGCTACAGCATAGCAATGGAAGTGGGGCAGTTTCTGGAATGTCTCTGTTCTTCCCGACCTTCATTGTTCATGCATAGAGGAACCTACATTTAGGTTAAGTTAGGCTAAACGTAACCTAACTAAATATAGGTCCCTCTATGTTTCAGCTGCGAACGGACAGATGTCGACTTGCCGAAAGGTGATTTATGGAGAGGAGCTACAGTTACGCACCAATTGTGCATTTATTTCAATATCGCCCGAATGGGCACTGCTACTAAAAAAACCCTGGGTGTATCCAAGAGTATGAATTTCTCTCCATGTTGCAAGTGGAAGCATTTATTTATGTTGATTATTAAGCTGGACACGATGTTTGGAAAATATGATTAATAAGAATTTTCGGAAACCCACGTATATCTTATGGGGAATCAACTTGAACATCAAGTTACGGCTAATCACATGGAGGTTTCGACTTTTCCGCTGGTGCAATGCATCTTCAAACTGCCCTCTTGCCGTTGACATATTTTTCTATTCCATCGGATGTTTTATATTCCCAAGAGAACGAATCAAATCATACTCCCATATGATCAATGCTTTTCTCCTTCCCTCGTGGCAGTGTTGCCAAACCTGATTCGCATAACATAACTAAATTTCACCTTAAGTGGAGTTAAAACTGACTTTCATGGAGCTAGATTTACGAAGGCTGGATAAAGTGCCTTGTAGGGTAATGTTAGTTGTCAAAGGGGTGGGGACACTGTTATTATCGTTAACTCTAAATTGATGGCAATTTATTCTTAGTTTTCAACATTTAGATCCGGTGGCATCGCCCATCTCAATAATCCACCGATGGTCTTATGAAATCGAAAATATAGGATTCCCTGATAACAATATTATGTAAATTTCATGTCAAGCACGGCGCTATAGACAAGTAGCTGGGGAGGTAACAATATCACGTCACGTGCAAAATGTATAATTATGACAAACGCTGGTCTATGTGGGCCGGAACCAGTGATGGCATCATAGTGGGGCACGGGGGCGGGCGTCCCAGTTCACAGCCGAACGAGTGCACCAAAGAGCCAGATCTGGCTCCAAGAGAGCTAAGTTGTCACACTGCCACGGACGGAAGAGCTAAGAAGAGTCCCGTGGAGACTGTATCGATTGCCCCTATGACCAGTGTTGCCATAATCTGAGGTCACAATATCTCCTTGCAACTGACAAAATTCAACTTTCTCGCTCAATATTCCCCTTTATCTAAGAATATCATGTAAATTAAGTGATAATAATAGCAACAATAAAGTAGTAGCAGTAGTAGAGGAGAAGGTCTAAATATGGGCGAAGGTTTAAATATGGGTTTTGGAGTTATCAGCGCTCCCGGGTGCTGCAGCCTGGCAGAGGCTATTGGAACTGGTTATCTGTCAAGGACAAAGGTTGCCGCGCCAATTCGCAAGAGAAAGTGGTGGTTAGTTTCGGCCTTGGACGCTGTTATAGAATTGCGACCTCCGAAAACTTTTTGCAGATATGTTTTAACTCAGCGTTTTCTGAATTCTCATCTGATTTGTAAAAGTTATGATATTAGCTGTACATAAAACAAATGTGGGCTTTTATAATGCCATGATTTGTTTGTGAAATATGTTCCACAGAGAGAGAAAATAAATTGAAGAAGAAAAATAGCGTGATGGTCTAAATATGGGCTATGACATGAGGTCCTTATGTTGAGATCACATTTTCAACAAATATTTGGATGTTTTTCTTAATTTCGATTTTTCCCATTCCGCGTGATTTTCAAAACAAGAGATTATTCATAAATATGAATTTTATAATGTTTTAGCGATAAATGACTTTTTTTTAAAAATTTTAATTGCTTTGTGACAGTCAGATTTACCGTCGACCTGCCTCGTCATTATTAATATTATTATTCTAACCATTAGCCGTAAAAAATGTGTTTAATCAAGGTATTGAGTGTCTTTATTTCTATGTATATGTACCGTGCGTCCATTTCGATCTTCAGCCGAGAGATCGGGAGAAGCGTGGCGGGCGGCGCTGACGGAGATGCCGACATTTGCGGCCTGTAATGCCCGCTTATTTTTATAGACATATGCAGACATTTATATAAATATTGCAAAACGAGCACTAACCTGTGTTATAACACGCAAAAGTTCTTCTGTAATTCATCCAAGTTTTGCTCTTATATACACAAATAAATACGCTATAGAAACAATGTTAAGAGCCACAGATAATAAAGCATTTGAATCATAGTTTTGACCAGTAACGTCCTGCTTAAGTTTATATCCTTGAAAGAGTTTTGTGGCCATGGGAATCGTTTGGAGGTTTCGAATGTGCAACACTGTATCAAGATTACGCTGCAGACGAAACCGTTAAAAGTGAATGCTAGTAGAGTAGAATATTAGTAGAGTTTGGAATACCTAAGAAGCTTGTTAGTATGATAAAAATATGCACCAGTGAAACAGAAAGTAAAATTCGTGTGGGTAATAATGTGTCTGACAAATTTACAATTCATGATGGGTTAAAACAAGGAGATGCATTATCTCCATTGCTCTTTAATTTTGCCTTAGAATATGCTGTTAGGAAGGTTAAAGAAACTAAAGAAGGACTAAAATTAAATGGTGTGACTCAGTTGTTAGCATATGCAGATGATGTAGACTTACTGGGGGATGATGTGAATACAATTAAGAATAATGCTAAAATATTTTTCAAAACTGCTAAAGAGATAGGTTTGGAAGTTAACAAAGAGAAAACTAAATATATGCTTACAGGCCGAAACCAAGTGTTAGGTAATAATCAAAATCTAATTATTGATACCAACTCGTTTGAACCAGTTTCCAAATTCAAATACTTAGGAGTAATATTAACAAATGAAAATTCTATTAAAGAGGAAATAAAAAGTAGGCTTAATTCAGGAAATTCATGTTACTTCTCTCTTCATAAACTTTTGTCTTCTCGTTTAATATCTAAGAAACTAAAAGTTAAAATATACAAAACAGTAATTTTGCCTGTAGTATTATATGGGTGTGAAACTTGGTCCCTTACATTGAAAGAGGAACATAAATTGAGAGTATTTGAAAATAAGATCCTTAGGAAAATATTTGGACCTAAAAGGGATGAGGAGACAGGTGAGTGGAGAAGGTTACATAATTTAGAACTACATAATTTGTATTCATGTCCAGATATTGTTAGAATAATTAAATCAAGAAGACTTAGGTGGGCAGGCCATGTGGCACGAATGGGAGAGGAAAGAGGAGTTTACAGGATTCTTGTTGGGAAACCAGATGGTAAGAGACCTGTAGGAAGGCCAAGACGAAGATGGAGGGACAACGTTGAGATGGACCTAAAGGAAATCAGTAGGGATGGGAAAGAGTATATAGATCTTGCTCAAGATAGGGACAGATGGAAGGCCTGTGTTGCTGCAGCCATGAACCTTCGGGTTTAAGAAGGCTAGAGAGTTAGTTAGTTAGTTTTCGTGAGCTTCCTTGCAATCCGAAATATCGGAGCTAGAGTTTTTTTTGTTACTTCGCGACTAGATGAAGACAGAGTTGTGAATATACTGGTGAGCAATGTAAACCAAGAGCGTTTTAATCTTGTACTGTGCCCAAGAGTGTTATTCTTGGTTACTTGCAGTTACTTGTTTGTGTTATTGCAGTGTGTATGTGTGTTGTGTCAGTGAGACGATTGGAATGCCAGCCGCAAGGTTCACGTTAAAAACAAATATTTTTTATGTATGACACGTACGTGAAAACAGACTCGTGTCGAGACGTGTGTAGGCAATTTGTACAGAAATTCCCAGGCGTTTTAACTCCACACAGAGATACGGTTAGACATCTTGTCCTTAAATTACGAGAAACTGGATCGATAAATTTTAAAACACCTAAGCAAAATCGACGGATTCTAACCGAAGCAAAACTCGATGATATTGGTGCAGCGTTAGAACGTTCTCCAAACAAACCTCTACGCCGTGTTTCACAAGAGGTGGGCGTGTCAAAATCATCGGCACATACAGCCACTAAGCTACTAAAATTAAAACCGTACTCTTATAACACAGGTTAGTGCTCGTTTTGCAATATTTATATAAATGTCTGCATATGTCCATAAAAATAAGCGGGCATTACAGGCCGCGAACGTCGGCATCTCCGTCAGCGCCGCCCGCCACGCTTCTCCCGATCTCTCGTCTGAAGATTTAAATGGACGCACGGTATATTTGATATGCCAAGCCAACGGGAGAAAGAAAGGGAGTCGCGAGTCTGACGGGTGAGCACCTGAAAGGTCACGTTATGCGTCTAAAACTTAGGAAATTCGATCTTAACGACAACCATTTAAATATCTCGGGTTCCAGCGGCCGGATTTATGTGAAACTTTTACCAACGCAGCAACATGTATGCAAGGACGGATGTGTGGAGTTTTGTCGCAATCAAGCAAGAATTACGGATGCCAGATCGAATTGGTTATAATCGATCAGTTTATGGACACAGATTGCAGTTGAGCTCTGGGCGCCAACGAGACTGCAGCTTAATCCGAACGTTTCCTACAGAAGCACGACCCGGCCCAGGCTGGGAGACAATGGAGCGAAGTGGAATGACCTCTCCGGAAGCGTCCCTTCAACGACCGCCGAGCGTCCTTTTTCGAAATCCGGATAAAACGAAGGACATGCTTTTTCGACACACAGTTTACCGCGATTATTGTAGCGAGAGCACCTCCGTGCTACATCTCCGTATACCGTGGACTTAACACAGTTTACCGCGATTCTTGTAGCGAGAGCACCTCCGTGCTACCTCTCCGTATACCGTATATCCGTATATCGCGAACATCAGTGTATGATCGGCAGTAAGTCGATACGAGTGTGCTTACCTCAATCGCTGGAGGAAGTCGAAGCGAGACTGTGTTTCCGTTATAATCTTACGCCGTTTATAGTTTTTGTGAAACTAGGAACATCAAAAATCATGGCGGGCTAACGGAAGAAGAGAGGAGAGGGCTTACCCCCGGTTCGCCCGCTGCCAGACGAGACACCACGACCAATGCCTACAACATGCCAAGAAACCCGAGCTACGCCGCCTGAAGCCTGCCAGCCGCCACAGAGAGAGAGAGAGAGAGAGAGAGAGAGATGTCGAACGCTGCCATGTTGACGTCCCGACGCCTGAGATCGTCCGACGGTGATGGAGAAGAGGCCGACGAGCCAAGAACGACCGCCCACCGACCAGATGCGACATCCGAATCACGCCTGACCACGGAGACGTTCACCGATCCCGAGGGGAAGAGACGCCGAGCCCATTGACGTTCCCGAGCGACGCCGACGACCCATCGTCACTGATCCGCCGAGGAACCAGATGCATGAACGCTCTTCGCATTCTCGTCGTCGCGATCGAGGAAGAATAGGAAAACCTTTCGTATGCACACTAAGTGATTTCAATCGCCCATGAAGACACCAGGAGGCGCCGTGGAACCTGACAGATGGTAATGTATTCATCTGTATGAATGTCAACACGTACCGGCTCGATTGATATTTAGAGAATGCCCTAGAAATTCGTCAACGTTTTGAAAACGCCCACACAACTCGAAACTTCATACCAAACTCCCGATGCGCTTATTATTTGTATTTAATTGTCTCAGGTCAATTTTACTTATTTCTTGTGATTTTTTTTTAATGATCTTAAATTCGCTGTTGTTTGTGCTCCTTTTGTATTTGTTTGAAGTGTGTACTGCTAGAGTTAAGCGCCGCCCGCTTAATTGTTTAATCTATGTGAGGTTTGTTCATTTAGTATGTGTCAGCGCTGTGTCGCTGCTAGCTACGTCAGGTCGCGTATGTGATTATTTGTTAAAGTATTTGCCTGGTAATATAAATTGCTCGTCGTGGCGAAGTGTTGAGTCCCGCCTGCGTCACTCAACGGAGGTTATTGTTATGTTTGGAACCACGTGACGTCAAGTAAAAGGAAAACGTCCTCCCACGTGAGCGTAATTGCTGTTGAGACGCTCTGTTTTATTCTGGACAAATAATGCATTGTCACCGCACCGACCTATTTTTAAAGGTGAACTTAACTAGGGCTGGCTAGTGAGTTGAAGTAGCACTGGAGCAAATTCACAAATGACCTGATTAGACAAAAGTCAATGTAAGATTAAATGCGAATGCAATAATTAGGGCTCGTCGTCAAAAAACCTGTACTTTGTATGTGTTATTTTTGTTGATGCGCCCCAAAAAAGATTGAATGTGTGAGCGAATGTGTGAGTGTGAGAGGGTGAAATGTACCAAATTGATTTTTGTTTTGTTATGAATAGAATATACTTTTTATTTTTCATGTTAATTTTGGGCAATATCATTTCGTACGCATGTCGCTACCCGTGATTTTCACGTGTGCAGCTAGCCGCTTCCCGGCTACAGGTAAAAGAGGTGGTAATTGAAAGTATATGTTTTGTTTGATATGGCTAATCGCTATGCACTGTTGGTCACCGTCCCTATACACGAACTCAACCTGGACCGTTACGCTATTTCACTTGTCCGAGGGAGATTTTGCCGCCTCTATCTAGGTAGTGGTAGCTTTTGTTTCCCCAGGCAAGGAAGGGCGTTTCACAGCTTTTTGTGATATTGCCACTAGTAGCTCATATTTAGACCACAATTTTGAAATACAACATTTTACCATTTTTTGGAAATTGCTTTTTTTTTAAAAAAAAATGGTGACCTTCTATACTTTAGCATGCGATTACATTTAAGAATATATTTCATAGATATGCATTTTAAAGGCAGGTGCTTGATATATTAATTTTTTTCCTCCGAAAATGACAACATAAAAAGCGGGGCCCATATTCAGACCTTTTCCTCTAGTAGTGGTTTCGTTGGGCCATGTACACACATGAAAAATGTTAAAAAAATGAATCACGAAGTGCCTTAAGCTCGACTGAGAAGCCGGAAGCGCGGCAACAGAACGGAAGTTTCGCTTCCGGCGTCTCAAGTGGGCCATAACCCCCCAAGATAACGTGCAGACTTCAAGCAGGAAATTCCGTCCTACGGTTCCTCTGTAGTGAGCGTTACACCATTTGATTTCAATAGAAGCAGACGTCAGAAGTTCTGTTGCCGGATTTGTACGTCTTTCCCCGCGTCTATGTACCGTTATACAGCCTCCTTTCTTCCGCGTCGGATGTTCCAGGTTTGAACCAGGTCAGTCATGAATGTAGAAATTATCAAAATACATCCTCATCGTCGCTATTAATCGAAGATGTAGAAAAATTACATTCAATAGTCACAGGCACCTATCTAGAAAAACATTTCAGGGGGGTGGGGCTCGGAACCAAGTGTCTCAAAATAATAATGTTTAAATTAAAATGATTACAATTATATGAAATTAATTAACATAGTATTGATTAAAATATTCAAATTAGTTAATATTATATTTTTATTCCATGAATAGGTGAAAAGACAGTGTAAGGATATAGCAATAGAATAGAATAGAATTTTTTTCCAGTATGAGCCTTTACAGCTGTACATACCATAACTAACTAACTAACTCTCTGGCCTCCTTAAACCCGAAGGTTCATGGCTGCAGCAACAAAGGCCTTCCATCTGTCCCTATCTTGAGCAAGATCTATATACTCTTTTCCATCCCTACCGATTTCCTTTAGGTCTATCTCAACGTTGTCCCTCCATCTTCGTCTTGGTCTTGTACATACCATAAAAGGATGAACATTTTTTTTAGTACAATTTCCCTACACCCTTCCTCCTCTCAATCTACTTCCACATTCACACTGCTTGGGTGCTCACAAACACTATTTCATTTCAACTCTTTCACTACACTTGCACCGTTACCTGAGTGACTCCTAAATTTTCTCACATTTATTTATTTATTTAGTAACCCCCACCCCTTCACACATGTTCGCTATCCCCACTGAGCTTTCTTGCTCTCTTTACCCAGGCGTAGTGTAGGAAAGTTCCCAGATTCCTTATTTGCGCCTCCCCTTCCCCTCTCGGTCTCTCCCTCCTAATAACGCTTGTCATTATATTCTCAATGTTACCTTCATTTATTTCCCTGATATATTTTTGTCTTGCCTCCCCTGTTTCTTTGCACTGGAAGAGAATGTGAAATGTCGTCTCTTCTTCACCGCATAGCGGGTATTCTACGCTCCCGTCCTCCCGTTTTAGTTTAACTTGTGCCCATCCCCCCAGTCGGAACCAGGCCAATCCTGACCTTTCTCTTGCCCCACACAAATCCACGTAGTTCCTCCTTATATAGCAATATACCAGCACGTATTCATTTTCTAGCTCACGTATCGTTAAGGTCTGCAAAATTTGTTAAAGAAAACAAATCCTGGCAAGGAATTTAATGTCAAATTGATAAAGAATTGAATATTTATGGAATATCAAGAATGGATATTAGATCCAGTTGACGAAAATTCCTGGTAATATTTTATGCATTTTATTATAAGTTGTAATAAATCTTGCATAAATCTTCTTTGGTACTATCATTCAATATAATCCTTGCCTTCCAATACGTTCGGCGTAAATAAACAACCCTCGATTATACAACAAGTATATTTTAATAATTTAATTTCAGTTATTTTAGTATTTAGTAAGTATTTCTGGGGGGTCCGGACCCCTTGGATCCCTTAAGTACGTCCTTGTAAATAGACAAACTACGAGTAGAAATATAAATAGATATAGGCTTAACTCAAAGTAGTGGAAATATGAAGTGACGGGGTAAGGACATGAGGCTAGAACCTAATATATTCTGTACTAATATTGAGTCACATTTCCCTGAAATTGTCCTACTTTTCATCGAATTTCCATTTCCCTGTAATTGTCCTACTTTTCATCGAATTTCCATTTCCCTCCCCCATCCATTTGTCTTAAAATTGGGCCTTAATTTCACTTCATGTGTGAGTGTTTGCTTCAAGTCCACTTCATGCACGGATAGGCTAATCGCAGGGTGCAAAATCATTGAAGACTAGTGGGGGAAATAGATATTTATCTACACAGACGCACACGTATATATAGCGTACATACAAATTTATAATGTTATTAAATATAAAAGAAAATTACTAAATATTTTAAAATACATTACTATTAAATACATATGAAGGAATTAATTTGTTACTTTTAGTCTATATGTATCCGATATTTACAAAGTAAGAAACTAATTAAATGTCAATAAATTACGAAATTGTTGAATTATATGTAAGCTTTTGTTTAGTTTTTGCTCTATTATTACAAGGCCGGCTTTAGACGAAAGCATTTCCTTTAACATTTTTGCTAGCATAAATGCTTCTAAAAATCTTATAGCAGATAGCACTTTACACAGAAGGATCTCATGTAACTATTCGGCTAGCTTTTGCGATTACAATGTATAACATACACAGCATGAAAGGCACGTTAAGTTACACCATCTATGCTGAGTGCACAATGTTTACAACTGAAACAACTAAAATATTATTCCATACGTGTACAGTAAACGTTGTAACGTATGTATTTAAGCAGTGCCATTCCTTTTGTATCTAATAACGTTTTATACGAAACGATATTCCTCTCGGTTCAATAGTTATTGTCTTTTAAACATGTGAAGTGATACATTGTTTACATCTCACGCGGCCGCCATTACATATTCACACGTGACCTAGAGGTCGCTTCTCATTGGTAACGCTACGAAAAATGCTACAGACCGAGCCTATCCTTGAGAAATGCCATGAAAGATGCCCTAAATCAATTAAATTTCAAACTTATATTTGTCTTGCATCCTTGTTTTACCTTTTTTGTGATATGCACATTGTTATTGTTAATGGGGTAAATCTCTTTATGATCTCGTAGAGAGAGAGAGAGAGAGAGAGAGAGAGAGAGAGAGAGAGAGAGAGAGAGAGAGAGAGAGAGAGAGAGAGAGAGGGAGAGAGAGAAAGCTTCAAAACTCGCAACACACTACATTGCGTTTTTTCCCGATATTATCCTTAGTAAAGTATATATGAAGTGAAAACCAATTATTTATCTTATTATGTTTTAACAAAACCTCTCCCCCTTCCTGAAATTTTTGATGGTGAGTATTTTTTATTTTGAGGCCATGATTGTATGGGGGGAATCCTCCTGTCCTTCCAGGATTTTACACCCTAGCTAATTAGGATTGGATCTACAGTTTAAATAGGGATGCGAACCACTATGTACAGTGTCTCTCAAAAGTTTTAGGACAACGACATTTTAAAGTAGGCAACCCAATTTACACAAGCCGTTGGTGGGTTGCGTGTAGAGTTAGGCTCAATTTCAGGGTTGCCACATGCACAATAGATATTTGTGAAATACGCGAAAGAAGTATTTTTGTATAAAATTATTAAAAATATCAATATTATATCGGAAATGACGAATTTCTTTCTAAAAGAAAGAAACTAGGTTTTCTTGTATTTCATCGCTGATGAGCCTAAGGAAAGGATAAGAGGTTAGAGGAAACGAAAGACGATAAAGGAGAGGAGAAAGATAAAGCGAAAGGAGAAGAGGAAACGTAGAGGAGAGAAGAAAGAGAGGATAGACGAGGAGAGGAGAAGTAGTGAGAAGAAAGGAAAAATCGAGGAGGGATGAGGAAAATGGAGCAAAGAAGAGAGGAGGAAACCGAGAGGAGAGGAGAGGAGAGGAGGAGACGAGAAGAGGGGAGTGGAGTGGAGAGTAGAGTAAAAGAGAGTAAAAGGGAAGAATGAAAAGAAGAGGAGAAGAGTGCAGTGGAGTGGGAAATCTAAGACAGGAAAGGAGATAAGAGGAGTGGAGAAGAATGGGATAGAGACAAGAGCCGAGAACAGGAGGGAAGGCGATATGACATATAAGCAGAGGAGAAGAAGGGGAGTGAAGGAGAGGAGAAGGAGAGAAGAGAAAGGAGATGAGAGGAGAGATGAGGTGTTTGTAGAAAATTTCGTCTCAGCGTAAAAAATTGATGCATTGATCAAATTATCGACATGAAACATCCAATAATATTTTAAAATGAATTGGAGAATGTATTAGATCCTTGCGAAATGCCTTTTGGCTGAGTTCAGAGCGAGATAAAATCTGCCATGTAAGATCATTGATTTTACCTGCGATTATACCACTAAAAACATGAATGTAATTTTAACATTTATAAGAATTATCCAATTTTTCCCCACTTCTCGCTTCGTTGAAATGAAGATGTTGTAATTTAATATTTCCCCTCCCCCCATCGTTAATTCCAAACTGAATCATTCCGTTTCACACAGCGTGGACAATTAACACAACGGGACATGTCTAAAACTTACGAAAATTTTCTGCCACCGGAGGGGTTTGAACCTACGACCATCAGGTTGACAATCCTTAACGGTAACCATTACCCTACAAGCTGTCGCTCCTGAAAGCAGGTAGAAGGTGCTGACCAACGTGAAATGTAGATGCAACTCTCCTCCTACATGTAATGTGCAAAGAATACTTGTTTGTAACAAAGAAAACGAAGGTAGAACGAATCGGAGAAAACATTTAACGGAGAATTGCACATGTTGAAAACTTTTCATTCGATATTTGCGGAGGTATCCTTGCATTGATCTCGAGTGGGAAAAGGGGTAAAATTAGTATATCCTGAATTACCACAAATATAAAGAGTTATTTCATTAATATTTGTCAATGTCTTTAAACGAGTACAGAATTATCGTTAGAGTATCATAATTCATGATTTTATACATGAAAATATCCCTTTGAACGTGTGTCAATTCATTTAATTGTTTCTTATATATACATTCCAGATGCAGAACAATTTAGACACTTTACACTGCTATTACAAATAATGCCACTTTGCCGTTGTTTAATAGAAGGGGAAATATGTGTTCTAGTATGGAGGATCGAACCTGGGAACGCAATCAATGCTTTCAAGAACTCTAACCAATACACTACGCCCTTCGTTTCCCTTGAAGCAACAATTCTTAATCTTTCTCTCGCCTCAATATTGTAAACGTTATCCTGCAAAAGAATAGTTCAATACGATGATATACATAGCTCTGTACTTCTAGAATTATTTTATACACATGCATTTTACTCTGAATTTCTTTCTGCGTATTAGTATATGTATCTAAGCTTGTGAATAATTTATTTTTAATTTCATAACGGTTACATGAACATTTACGAAATAGTTCCTTACAACTTGGAATCTAATAAATAGATACTTTCAAGTCTTCAAATTAGTTTTAGACTACTAGATTTTTGCAAGGGAATTGTATATCTGATTCGTTTCCAGTCATTCATTGCTGAAGCAAACGTTTTAAAACTCTGTGGAATTTTCATTCTGAGATAAGTTTCTTTACTTGCTACATGTATCCGAACTACACTCTCTTCCACTTATCTCTGGAGCAGGTGAACGAAAACAAGTATCTGAGCAGCGATGAACACGTGAGGGAACGGGATTGCGTGGAGGGAGGAAAGCCACTGCAGTTACCAGCCTTCCCAGCAGCGTGCACTCTTTCGCTCTGTCCAGTCGATTCCCCCTTCCCCCCTTCTTTTCTGCTATGCGCGGCTTTGCTCCAGAGATGATGGGACAGGACACAATTAATTGTTTTCGCAAGAAGTATCTCTGTGTGCCACACATTTCATTCTTACTCACATGAAAAAATGTCAATTTGCATTCAGGAGTAGTTTCACAGTTACAAACTATTTTGTCCTCTATGAGAAGTTTAGTGTAAATAGGCATTTTGTTTATAATTTTGAAATTGAGGTCTAAGGTTAAAATCCTCATATTTAGGGCCTGAACTTGTAATCTAAGAGGTTTGAAGATCCGTCCTCTTCTTTGTGCGTGACCTTTTTTTATTTCTTTCTCTATTCATTATTCATCCTCATCGTCGCGATTAGCCAAAAGTAAAATAAGAAAAGTCCCCCTCCTTGACTGTGCTATCTAAGGCGCTGTGCTTTGGACTCCGACTGCGGGACGTCATGGGGTCATGGGTTCGAGTCCGTCTGTGTTCAGTCTTAGGGTTCTCGGCCTGGGTATAGGACCGGTAGCAACCCACCATCGTGAGGGAATTGGGGAGCTACGAGTGAGTAGCTTAATCGGGTCTAGGAAATCTTCTATAACGGCTGGGGTTCGACGTGCTGATCCCACGTCACCCCATTACCGGTTGAAGAACTCCACACCTCTAGGTAGGACTGCGGGAGGGAGACTTGCAGTCGGAAGATAGGTCAAGGCCGTTCGAGGATTGTCGAGCCATGGATTATTATTATTATTATTATTATTAAAATAAGAAAATACAAGGGAATGAAGAAAAATATATTTTTTAAATATTTATCTATAATAAAGCACCCATTCACTTTTATTTTGTTTTTCATGGATCTCTTTCCACTACTTCGCTGTAATCCCGATAAATATCTTACATGTTACAGGATAAAGCACGTGTTACTATTCGAATACTTATATAATAAGCTTTTTGTTTGTCAGGAATTATGACTTAAACTTATGCATGTTGAGCTAGTGCCCAGCTAGCAGCTTTTGATGAAATCTATCATTCTTCAGATTCTCTTTAAAATTCGACTCTGGTCACTTGTAACTTGCTGGGTGCAGACGTTCTGCATAAACGCACAGTGATTTGCGATAAGAAGCGGCCTTGAATATAGCGTGAGTCACTTTGAACGCGAGCAAGCTACGCTACCAAGCTTGCCTGCCTTCGAAAACAAACTCATTTTTTCACCGTTTCCGAACGTGATTGCTATTGTAGAAGTATATATTGTCTCAAAAGAGCAAGAAAGGAAATTCGACCAATGTTCTCCCGTCGATTTCTAAACATAGAATTATAATGAATTTTCAATGACGCTCGGTCAATTTGAACTGTTTTGTAATCTCCCTCTCTCTCTCTCTCTCTCTCTCTCTCTCTCTCTCTCTCTCTCTCTATATATATATATATATATATATATATATATATATATATAATTTTGGGTCTAGCCCCTTCCTCAAAGAAATCCTGGATACGTGCCTGGTCTACGTCAATGACAGAAATGCAAGCAATATTTTTATTTATTTTTAACCTAATTAAAGGAATGTGTAAGAATTTAAAAGAAATTAGAAAGAGCGAAACTACTGTTGCTCTAACTTAAAAATTGTTGTTCTTCGAGGAAGAAAAATAAGAAGCATTTAATCCAGCACCTTAACACAGTGTCCCACGAGTATCTCTTGACAAACACTGTAAAATGTGATGTGATTTCATGAATAAAATTTTTCCCCTGTCTACGTATAACGTTTCTCACATTTGGCAGTTCGCAAACATTTTTGCAAACGGTGTAATTATTTCGTGTTACCTTGCGCAACAGCAAATGCATTTCCTAAGACTTTTCTGGACACGAGACTTGCGTCAGTAACCAAGCATATAGTATGACAGGAAGAGAGCATCGTTCTGCAATGTTCAAGCCTCTAGATATTTTTCATTCCCATTCATAATATCTAATCACAATAATAAGTTAGAAGAAATAACTCGTATTTTTACAACTACTAATATTCTAGTTTTTCATCATCACATCAAATTATTTCTCGATGATAGCTGCTATTGATTGATTGATTTAGTGTTTTAAGTCCACTTTATGCACAGTAAGGCTAATCGGGACTTGACCTACAGTTTAAAGTGGGATCCGAACCACTATGTGACTCCACCGGGAATCGAACCCTAGACCCCTTGATTGCATCGATCGTAAAATTGCAGGATACGAAAATGGCGTCTTCGATGATGAACGTTTACCGTTAAAGAGCTACGAAAATAAGATTTTTTATCGGTTCGTTTTCACAATTAGCGCACAACCTTTCACGGATAGCCCCACTGACCATTCTCGGTAAGGTTAGGTTAGGTTAAGTTAGGCAAACATAGTTAAAATTTGGGGTCGTAAAACCCACACACCATTGACGGATAGCCCCACGAAAAATTCACAGTGGTTAGATTAGGTTAGGTTAGGCAAGGCAAGCATAATTAAAATCAGGAATGTATATTTCTTTTTTTTTAAGTATTGGGAACACAAACTTTTCCGGTAAATAATAAGCAATCGTGCGAATTGCGGACCACTCAATTTCGTTTATTTTGCAATTTCTACACGTGACCCCCAAATTTTAACTTCAAATTCGTGATTAGGAGGCTTCAATTAGTGAGTATGTGAAATATTACAAAAATCGGGGATTGGTGCGGTATTGTAAATTCTGCGCCATCGGGGAGGCTGATAGCTGCTGTACTATAAGAAAGCAAGTCAAAATTAAAGTAAAAGTTTAACTACATGTATACCCAAAGACATTTACAATATCGGAAGGACAGAATACTTAATAATTGATGCTTCAACGAGAGGTATGAGCGCGGTGTAGCGGCTAGTATTCTCGATTGGGCTGCTAGCAGTCCTAGGTTCGATCCTCCTTACGAAGTGTTCTCTTTTTTTCGATTCTCATTTTATTAAACAACGGCAAAGTGGCATTATTTGTAATAGCAGTGTAAAGTGTCTACATTGTTCTGCATCTGGAATGTATATATAAAAAACAAATAAATGAATTGACACACGTTCAAAGGGATATTTTCATGTATAAAATCATGAATTATGATACTCTAACGATAATTCTGTACTCGTTTAAAGACATTGACAAATATTAATGAAATAACTCTTTATATTTGTGGTAATTCAGGATATACTAATTTTACCCCTTTTCCCACTCGAGATCAATGCAAGGATACCTCCGCAAATATCGAATGAAAAGTTTTCAACATGTGCAATTCTCCGTTAAATGTTTTCTCCGATTCGTTCTACCTTCGTTTTCTTTGTTACAAACAAGTATTCTTTGCACATTACATGTAGGAGGAGAGTTGCATCTACATTTCACGTTGGTCAGCACCTTCTACCTGCTTTCAGGAGCGACAGCTTGTAGGGTAATGGTTACCGTTAAGGATTGTCAACCTGATGGTCGTAGGTTCAAACCCCTCCGGTGGCAGAAAATTTTCGTAAGTTTTAGACATGTCCCGTTGTGTTAATTGTCCACGCTGTGTGAAACGGAATGATTCAGTTTGGAATTAACGATGGGGGGAGGGGAAATATTAAATTACAACATCTTCATTTCAACGAAGCGAGAAGTGGGGAAAAATTGGATAATTCTTATAAATGTTAAAATTACATTCATGTTTTTAGTGGTATAATCGCAGGTAAAATCAATGATCTTACATGGCAGATTTTATCTCGCTCTGAACTCAGCCAAAAGGCATTTCGCAAGGATCTAATACATTCTCCAATTCATTTTAAAATATTATTGGATGTTTCATGTCGATAATTTGATCAATGCATCAATTTTTTACGCTGAGACGAAATTTTCTACAAACACCTCATCTCTCCTCTCATCTCCTTTCTCTTCTCTCCTTCTCCTCTCCTTCACTCCCCTTCTTCTCCTCTGCTTATATGTCATATCGCCTTCCCTCCTGTTCTCGGCTCTTGTCTCTATCCCATTCTTCTCCACTCCTCTTATCTCCTTTCCTGTCTTAGATTTCCCACTCCACTGCACTCTTCTCCTCTTCTTTTCATTCTTCCCTTTTACTCTCTTTTACTCTACTCTCCACTCCACTCCCCTCTTCTCGTCTCCTCCTCTCCTCTCCTCTCGGTTTCCTCCTCTCTTCTTTGCTCCATTTTCCTCATCCCTCCTCGATTTTTCCTTTCTTCTCACTACTTCTCCTCTCCTCGTCTATCCTCTCTTTCTTCTCTCCTCTACGTTTCCTCTTCTCCTTTCGCTTTATCTTTCTCCTCTCCTTTATCGTCTTTCGTTTCCTCTAACCTCTTATCCTTTCCTTAGGCTCATCAGCGATGAAATACAAGAAAACCTAGTTTCTTTCTTTTAGAAAGAAATTCGTCATTTCCGATATAATATTGATATTTTTAATAATTTTATACAAAAATACTTCTTTCGCGTATTTCACAAATATCTATTGTGCAAGTGGCAACCCTGAAATTGAGCCTAACTCTACACGCAACCCACCAACGGCTTGTGTAAATTGGGTTGCCTACTTTAAAATGTCGTTGTCCTAAAACTTTTGAGAGACACTGTACATCCACTGTGCCTTCCTTGATTACAAAGCGACGGACGACGTTACCGCTATGTCATCTGATTTCCCTTAATGTGGCAACACTGTTTATAACTGAGGCTGAAGTAACAAATGTGGCAACCCTGTACACAGGCTTGTTGGACTCATTTTGAGTCGTAAAGTATTCTTTCATGGCGTCGACTGTAGCGCCTCCTATTCAAAGAAACCGCCAAACCCTAAATTAACTTTGCAATTACGTGCCTCGAGTTCTGGCAACACTGTAAATGTTTAGTTTGCATCTTTTCTCTCCCCTAAACTTCCTTATGCTCCCTCAGCAGGGGTTGCAAAGGCTCTCTCCCCTCTTTTGCACTAGTGTTGACGAACTCGCATGTCCCACTAGGCAATGCACTTACTCACTGTGTCAAAGTACATTAATCATCCGCCTCTGACGTGCAATACAAATGATATTTTATAGCACAATAAATCATGTTGGCTGTCAGAGGGGGAAAGGTACGTGATTATTGGCCTTCCCTGCGTGTAATTTTCTTGATGGAACAGTTACGCCATGTCTCGCTTGAGAGGCGCTGCGAGGGGAACTCGAGAAATACAGAACGCTGCCCGGTTGTAAGAGGTGCTGCCATCTTTTGAGAAAAACATGTACTTCTTTCTGTTTCTGGTGATGCGCGCGCCATCTCTTGTGCTTAAATGCAAATATTATGAAGATTCTTCGCTTACACGTAATTTTTTTCCTTCACCCATCACACAAGCGTTTATCAGACTGGACTGGTGTACGTACTCTTTATGTTCACAACTTCACAGCAAAGTGCAGGCACGGTTAAAATTTTCACCCGGACCAGGTAGATTTTTGGCGCCCTAATTTCCATCTTGCCACCCCCAACTACCCTGGTCTTACTTTCAAACTTCCTCCAATTAAAACATCACCATGTCATATGTTTGTTTTCGATTTTAATAACGAAATAAAATAGCCTTATTTTGAAAATACTATAAGCGTTACTGTTTGGGTTTGAGACTTAATTCCACTTTATGTACAGACTAATCGGGACTGGACCTACAGTTTAAAGTGGGTTCATAACCACTATGTCTCTCCACTGGGTATCGAACATGCGAAACCCCATGATTACGAGGCTATGACATCACCACTACACCTTGAATGTGTTAATGTTCAAGAACACGTTTATTGTATGTGAATGTTGATTTAATCCCTGCATAATGACACCAACATTTCTATGTGATTGTGTAATATACCTTACAACAGATTTGGTGGTTTATTAACGGTCTGTTCCAGGATTCGGCCAGAAAAGCTAGGGGAATTTACGAGCCAAGAGCTCGACCTAACGTTACCTGGTCTTGTTTACCCGTTGCATTTACCAATTATCAGATTCTTAATATCTACCTCTTGCAGATAAGGGAAACAAATATAGATTTTAAACATATTTAATTAATAAAGACATAAACCTAACATACTTACACAAGAAAAAGGATACACTTGTTACACATGATTGGCACTTATCGCCACACACGATTGTACACTTATAACACAATACTGTCCCGGGTTCGAACTCTTATGCACACAATCTACCGTGTAAGTTACTCTATTCCAAGTCTCGTCACGCACTTTGGAGGATAATGTTCCTTTTCGAGCCTAGTCGCACACTGTTGGCGGGTACTCTCTATTTCCAGTCTCGTCACACACTGTCCTTTCTTCAAAACTGTTTTCCAAAAACTGTAGGTTTTGGTGGATCACGTGTCCCCCTGGCCCAATGAAATCGTTCGGCGTTGTTTTTACCAAACCGTGAGAACAGCATCTCCTGGTCATTCCCTGGATCCTACAGTTTCTGCCACATGTTACATAAATTAGTTCGGCGACGATGGACCGTGTCCAGTCAAAGGGATACAGGGCTGGCTCATTTGTCACTTCTCCCATTCCTTCGTCCTGGTCCCTCCCAGGCTGGGGAGGGAAGGAGCGTGGCCCACACAGGAAGAAACATAGTTCCCAACTTTCCGAAGGAAAGTATTCTCAACTTTGAGCAACATAGAATTGCTATATATTCCCGTTCCCCCGGGGAAAAATTTCTGAACTTGTGAAGAAATTTTTCATCATTTGTCCTTCACTAGTGGAACACCCTGTATATGATGAGATGAAACTGTCTTTCACTAGTCGAACACCCTGTATATAATCACACTAAACTTTGTTCATTCACTTGGTGGACACCCTGTATATAGTTCAGCTGTTCTTTTGTCCATTAAGTTCTGTCACACCATGACATCTTCTTCTTTCTTCATAAGGTTGGGTAAATTTGACTTAATAAGGTTGAAGGGTATATTTGTCTTCTCGGTTAACAAGGATTAATGACTGCCGATGTCTTCGCAAGTCGTTGGGATGGGAAGGAAAGAAGGATGGGTTATTCTCTCTTCCTTCTATCTGGAATGCCAAACGTTACTGGGTTTGGACTTCATAAAGTTTTGGTGTTATCAGGTGTCTACAGAGGAAACAACTCTTTTGTCACTTTGAGTCTATGGGGAACCTCTGGAAGCTTTTCACAAATCACACCACGGTATGTCGATTAACTGGATGTGTGGGTAAGGGACACGTGATTCGTTCCGCACCACTGATGAGAGTTCATCTCCTTGGCGAAATGCTCAAATTGTCTCCGATGAAATGTTCTATCACCATCACTTCACTTAGTGTTTGTTTAGAAAGCGCTTGATCACATGTTATTTCAGTGGCGATGCTACATAAAGGGCAACTAGGGCACTGCCCCACAACAATTTTAACATAAAAAGTTCATCTGAAGAGACGATCGGTATATACGTGTAAATATTTTTTTTGTTTTTTCCCTCAACCCCTACGTTGCTGCAACCAGACTTACAGGGCATGCACCCTGTGCGAGGCTAATATATTTCTGCGTCCTGTTGGAGAGAGTCCAATCTCGGCTCTGCCCGGAGACCGTGACGTCACTGGCTGATCCAAACATTTACAGCATAGGCAAGGGACGGTCCCCTCACAATGGAAAAGCGCAAAATTCGTAGCCGTCTCTGGGCAGTGAACGAGGTGCCCTGCCCATTCATGTTTGCCTCGTTCAGTGTTTCCAACGCTTGGCAGGCAGTTCGTTCGTTCTTCCAGCCTGCAGCAATAAGATAGAAAAAAATCCCTCGAATGCTTTTCTTCGCGCTTGTTCCGGCGACCTGAAAAGTTGACAACACTTTTTATTGCACAAACTAGTCCCTCGTATTTTCAAAAAGATCCTCCTTTCTTCCCATTGTAATACGGATTTGGATTTGAGTTAGTGTGTGAGTTTGCGTTGCGTTCCGTCTGTGCGTATTGGTCGCTTATGAAATAATTAGTTTTTCGCGATTTTATAGTTACTGTACGTGTTTATTTATTTGTGTAATTGTGTCTGTGTTCCAGCAACTTGACATGCAGAATATCTTCGTAAGTATAAACGAACTTTCTGGGGGCACATGGCCAATGTAAAGTGTTGTAACTGAACTTAACACTGCATCATCTTCCTACTTAGTCATTGATATTAGTGGATACTTGGTGAATATGACATTGAATCATGTAGAAACTTTAATATCTACGCCTTTCAATTCATTGACAATGGAAGAGAAACTGCAGTGTAACATTTTCCTAATCATTCCAGTATCTACCCAAAGTTTAGTTATTGCAAGCGTATAGGGTTCCGACGTCAGTATTCGAGTTTTTTTTATTCATGTAATTTGTTCCATATGTTGCTGATTTTTCGTATTCCTACGTAGTGAGTATTTAATGCTCTTTGGAGAGATATCTTGATCAGTATGTTAATTTTATTCCAAATTGTTCGAACAATTTACTTACTCCATATCAAGGAACTCCCCTCAAAAACCTTAAAGAGGAATATAGAGGTTAACTGCCCCCCTCCCCACCCAAAATAAAAATGTGCCCTGCCTGACTGAAAAGGCACGCGCCGCCCCTGTGTTATTTAATGTCAATAATTGTGTATCCTAAATACTTCATCACCATGCATTACGAATATACTCGTTTTCATTTACTTCATTTTTCCAAAAATTGCAGGATACATTATACACATACATTTTACTTAATGCTATTACACGTATCATGATTACACTTAGTAGAGAATTCTCAACTCGAATATGTTTATTGAAAATCAGAAAATGAATAATGTGACCATATAAATTATATTAATAATATGATAATGGTGAACTCTAATAACACTATATTAAATTTCCTTACTTTATAATTGGTCATTTTGGAACCTGAAAAATACATGAATAAATGCTGAATAAAAGAAGTAATTATCTGACCATCATGATGATAAATTAGACAGATTTTCATAACCCATTTTTACAATACCTCATACACGTAAACATAAAGAAAAATATCAATAAAATACACTAATAAGCAAATTAAATTTCAACGTTGACCTAACATCAGTAAATTCTAAGCATAACATATGGGACATTTGAATAGTACTAAAATGAAATTAAAACATTTTGAACTCAATTACCTCATGAACATAAGAACACAGGTGTTGATTCTCATATACATCCACCTATAATTGAAAATAAACAAACTTCTACTTAGGTTTCACTTTTGAAACTACCAGATAACACATTTATTTTGAAATTGATTAAAATTATGATATTGATCATAATAAACAGACAAGAGTTCAAGATGTTAATTACTCCATTTTTTCCTGAGTTAAAAGTTGACATAATACTTATATTTTCAAGACATAATTATCAATAAAATACCCTTTTTCTTAAAATAGATTTTTATACGATTCTGCACGAAAACAGGATGAAATACCAGACCATGACAATAATAAATATTTCATGCCCTTCAAAAACATAAGTTCAAAATAGATTGACAGAAGAATAAATACTTCACAATGGCATGACCTCATATTGGCCTATCAACATGTTAATAGTGATTAGTTCATTTTTATTCAGTAAGTTTGCGATCGTCACTTTTATATATATAGTTTTTCCTTGATAATAAGTAAACAAAATACGTAAAAAGACAAGTTTGCAAATTTACCGTGACCATCATTAATAAATTTTCTTCCTAAATAAATTTATTCCAGCACATACTTAACACTTTACCTACACTCAAATTTAAGTTTTTAAACTACTACTGAAAAACATAAAATATGCTGATAGCAGAATAAGTACATATTACCACGCAGATAAAATCTCAAATATCATAATTGTTGCTTGTTATTCGTACTGAAACAATTGTAATCTTTCTCAGGCAATAACCCAAAATCACACCTTAATATTACGTTTTTCACAAGTTTATCAAGAGTACTGGAAAAAAGTATACATTACTTAGAACTAAAACCTCTTTCTACCAACCATTACTTCAAAGAAAATACCTACTTTATTTATAAATTGACACAAAACAAAATTTTCATAGATATGAGTACAATAGTATCTGTTAGAAAAATATGTGTACACATCCTTAGAATCCGTTCTTAACTAGCTTGCAAATAATAACGTATATGTGCATTTATTAATCAATAAAAGTTATGTAAATCATCTTACGGACTAAATTTCATAAGATCCTCACACAAATTAAGTGTTATAAATATCAAGTGTAAACACACATCAACTCATTTTCTTATATATAAGAAATGGTACTTTGAAATGAATGTGGAAACTAATATGCTAGCTTCATTGTCATAAAACTCTATAAAATTCTCTTGATCATTTGATCATTCTATCATTCGACCTAAGAATAAATTTATCTTTCTTACTTCACCTTCTCTCTCTCACCAATTACTAATTAATGACGTGCAGCTCATGCTTTAAGAAACGTGTTAGAAAGTGGATGCTCACTTGCAGCATAGGCAAAGTTAGTTTGAATACAAATGTCTAACATAATCTTATGATCAATTCCTATAATTACTTATACTTAATAACTTGTAGCAAATGCAATGAATACAATAGACATTCCAATAAAGATATAAACTAATACACAAGCAATAAATAATACGATAAGCAATCCCAATCGATACTTGTATATAAAGTAATAACTATAGCACTACTGAAATACATTCTTCTAGCTACTACTAACTATTTTCTAGACTAACCCTTATTATTTATATTCAAATCAAAATACTAAATTAATATGATTACCTACAAAATTAAATTACCTTCTATCTGGAATCTCCTCTCTCTCTTTTACTGACCGACTTACTGATTACCTTCTTTCCTATTTTTTCAAATGTATAGAATAAAATATCCTGTTCGCCAGTGCTAGAAAATCAATCTGAATTTCAAACAAAAAAACAAATGACACTTGTTGCAACACTAAGTATAGTTAACTAGATCAGAAGAGATGTTCTCACATAATTCCTTAAAATTAAAAATCTAAATATGAATATCCTTATATTGAAAAATTAAAATAATATGACACTTAAAATATACTTTGATTATATTTAACTATGACACTTGGCGCAAGAATGCTATCCTTCGAGCCAGATGTTCTTGAAAGAAACTGTGTCACTAGGGTAGACATCCCCCTTTTTTTGTCGCTGTGACCTTCACTCCGGCCACCCCAGCTGACTGACCATTCCTACCCTTCGGGGGGAGGGGTAGTTACGAAACACAAACTTCTCTTCTTGTTGCCTCAAAAGCCATAAACCTGGCCTTCTAGGACCGTCCTATTTCCTTACACAATAATAATAAAAATCACAAAAATAAAAGAAAGTAACTAATTATATGATAACTTCAAACATTTACTAGCGATATAGTATGTACCAACTGCGTTATATATATTTTAAACAACTAATAATAATTTCCTTTTCCTGTGCTGCGAGTACGAGTGCGTTGTGAGAGAAAGAAAAACATTGACCTGCGACGGATGGTTGCTAAAAGACCCTCTCTTCTTCCTTTCCTTTCTCTTACCAATGTATCCAACACCTTTCTTCCTTAGAATCTTTAAATAAATAAAACCTTTGCAAGGCTGACAAATTTATTGGTGGACCCTAGACCTAATTAATCTATTTTTAAAAGTAAATTTGAATTCATTGACGCTGCATATAAGTAACTATAAAATACCTCCAACTTTTAAATTTCACTGCCGAGCATATCTCAAGCAAAATAAAACAAATTACATTTATCTTATGACATTGTGCACTGTTCAAATTGACTAATAATATAATTTTCCATTTGTGACATTAACATCGAAGCATATTTCAGCATGTAACTCATTCATCCTGAAATAAAAATCGTCGCATATCCCCCCTATTCTAGTAAAACATCCCTTCTACTTAGCATCGTTCCTACCAGCGGAACTCGCACACAAACTAAACTCATCGCCTTCCTGGCGGACACAATAAAATTCTTCGCTCTCTGGCGGACACAATAATAATAATTACTCGCACTCTGGCGGTACTAATAAAACCAACTTCATCGCTCATTGGCGGACTTAATACAATAACTTCATCGCTCATTGGCGGAACTATTTAAAAAAAATCTTCGCTCTCTGGCGGACGCAAAAAGTAATCGCTCTCTCTTGGCGAAACTAATTAAATATAATCTCTACGCTCTCTGGCGGACTTAATATAAAAACTTCATCGCCCATTGGCGGATACAATTAAATAAATCTTATCGCTCTGTGGCGGACTCAATAAAATAAACATCTTGCTTCTTAACTATGTCACATCACGTCGTCTCAGTTTAAACTTAAATTTCACTTGAATGTCACAGCATAAAATTTTTCACCTTACTTCAGCTTTCAAAAATAAAATTATGCACACATTTCTTAACTCTTAATCGAAGTTCACTTATTCATGTACTGAATATTTCTTTTTATCACAGCGTTTAATTATCAGACTGTTGGATTACGGGTAACCATTTAATAGGTTGTTAAATCTTAATTCATCGTATAAACTGACGTATTTTAGATAGTTTTTACTCATTAAACACATTACGACACTCGCACAAACACGCACTATCAATTAAACAAAACACCTCCACTCACTAAATATCACTTTTCACGGAGCACATTAAGCATTTAATTCACTTCGCTTGATAAAATAACGCAATTGGCGCAGAAAGAAAATTTACACTAAGCTCAACTATCACTTTATGACATATCTACATATCAATGTGTTGGTTCCTCCATTATGACTGAAATGGGCGGTTCCCTTGGTAGTTCAAAGGAGCATTTCCGACGGGATCCTGATCATGGAGTAGCCCATCAGATGCATTTTCATATATGGGAGGTCTGCTAGGTGAACTGACTGTTTCTTGCCTTCGGTCATAGCCACCGCGATCAGCCTCAAAATTTCTTCGTGGGGAAATAGGTCGCCGCTCTCTTGGGAGCCCCTCGTACTGTCCACGCTGCTGCAAATCGTCATATCGTCTTTGCGAAGTCCATCTCTTATGTCCATCGGTTCCTCTGAAATTCCGATCAGACTGTCTGTCTCCGAAATTCCTACTCCATTGTCTAGCATTGTTTTGCTCTCTCCCCTCTCTGCTGACCATGTTATAAGGTGGAAAGCGTGAATTGACCGGAGGGCTTGAAGGACGACTACCTGCCACCGAACCAGCGCCCCTTTGCGGTTTCGACGTCCTTATGTTTATTTGCCTGGTTCCATATACCCGGTCTCCCTTCTCTCTATTGTCCTTGAAATTTCTATCCCTATCGTTTGCCTTGTATCTTCCATCCTCATTATTATGATAAATTGCATCGAATCTCGACACAATTTCTGCCGCCATTTCCAAACTTATGTACGGATGAACCAATAAAGCCTCTCTCACTTTATTAGGCATTTGATTGGCCACAAGCACAGTTTTCTGCTGGTCAGACATGTCCGGTTGAATGTTGTTAAGGAGATGAATCTGTGACCAGAAGTAACTCAGCATGCTTTTTCCGCTTTCCTTGTGGTAGCGAGCACTCATTACATTGGCCAGGAAAGTCGATTTCCACGAATCGGACTGATAAGTGGCAAGAAACATTGATTTGAATGTTTTATAGTTCACAATGCTGTGCTTGACCTGAAGGTACCAATTTTTTGCTACCCCCCGCAAAAGTAGTGGTATGTATCTTAAATACTCGGACTCAGGAACACCCAATAACTCGAATGACTCTTCGAGGTCCTGCAGGAACTGAGATGCGAGATAATCTGTGCGCGCCGCGCTGTACTTTGGGAATCGCTGTAGGTCTCCATATTTAATAATCTTATGATTGTGGGAAAGTTGCCCTCCGGAATTCTTACCGCAAGGTGCATCAAGAGCAGCCTCCTCATCGTCACTGAAAGACACTTGTCCCCTTCTTGACGTGCAAAAGCTGTTTCGTGTTTCCTCGCAGCGAACCCTTTGATTAGTTACCGCACGGGACTGAGGAACATCCCTGTTATTAATAGTCTCGTATTTACTATCAATATGATCCCTTCTGCATCCACATGTTGACTTGTGAGCAGTGTCGTTATCGACTTCAGGCACCTGTACTTGAGGATTCATTAGCGGAGAATCTTTTGGCTCCTTTGGTTTTTCAATTTGATTTAGTAACTGAAAACATTCGCGTATTCCCCCATCTATTTGTTCAATTTCACTTGCAAGTTCCAATAAATGTTTACTCTGACTACTATGGCTTTCTTCCAAGATGGTTACTTTTGTTTGAATTTCTTCATTGGTCTCCCCTTGCTTCGTTAATTCTGATTTTAATTCCTTCACCGAATTATCAATAACATCAAGCTTCCCATTTACGCCTGGATTATCGTCCTTTCCCTCAATATTCTCATTTATGTCATTTATGTCACTTTCAATCCCTTTGATGTTTTCCTTTTCATTGTCAATTTGCTTTTGTAGCCTATTTTCTAATTCCGCATTTTTTTCATTTTGTTGCCTATTAATTTCCTTAAGTGGGGAGACAGCTGCTTCGATTTGTTCCCTAATAAAAGTAGCAAGTTCGGCGTCCATGGCGCGAGTTCTGGGCATAACTAATAAATCATTAAAAAATGAGTTTTCCTTAAGAGCAACAGTAAAAAAAAAAATCCTTTTTAGTTAAACTTAAAACTTTACCACATTTCGCGAATTATTAATATTTAGAAATTTAGAAATTCCAATTAGGGTTGGGTCACTCCCTACTCTCATTCCTAACTTATCGCCTGTTTTATTCCTCTACATGCTGTGAGGATGACGCGCATGCAACACTCCCGAACAGACGGCAAATTAAGATCTGATCATGTTAATTGCAACGGTCGAATTTTGATTAATTTAGGTCCCTGTTCGGGCGCCATATACAACAGATTTGGTGGTTTATTAACGGTCTGTTCCAGGATTCGGCCAGAAAAGCTAGGGGAATTTACGAGCCAAGAGCTCGACCTAACGTTACCTGGTCTTGTTTACCCGTTGCATTTACCAATTATCAGATTCTTAATATCTACCTCTTGCAGATAAGGGAAACAAATATAGATTTTAAACATATTTAATTAATAAAGACATAAACCTAACATACTTACACAAGAAAAAGGATACACTTGTTACACATGATTGGCACTTATCGCCACACACGATTGTACACTTATAACACAATACTGTCCCGGGTTCGAACTCTTATGCACACAATCTACCGTGTAAGTTACTCTATTCCAAGTCTCGTCACGCACTTTGGAGGATAATGTTCCTTTTCGAGCCTAGTCGCACACTGTTGGCGGGTACTCTCTATTTCCAGTCTCGTCACACACTGTCCTTTCTTCAAAACTGTTTTCCAAAAACTGTAGGTTTTGGTGGATCACGTGTCCCCCTGGCCCAATGAAATCGTTCGGCGTTGTTTTTACCAAACCGTGAGAACAGCATCTCCTGGTCATTCCCTGGATCCTACAGTTTCTGCCACATGTTACATAAATTAGTTCGGCGACGATGGACCGTGTCCAGTCAAAGGGATACAGGGCTGGCTCATTTGTCACTTCTCCCATTCCTTCGTCCTGGTCCCTCCCAGGCTGGGGAGGGAAGGAGCGTGGCCCACACAGGAAGAAACATAGTTCCCAACTTTCCGAAGGAAAGTATTCTCAACTTTGAGCAACATAGAATTGCTATAACCTATAGCTTTCGCCACGAAAACAGTCCAGTCAAGGTCGAAGTTTCCACTTGCCTCCTCCACACTCCTGGCGCTCCAGTGTTGCCACAATTCTTCTAAGCTGTTCAGTCGACACTTCGCGCGTTTACGTATGCGGTTGATTTCCCTCGGTTGAAATTGTTGCTTATTTGGCAACACTGTAGGTGTGTGGCGTGACCTTGACTGGACTGTTTTCGTGGCGAGAGCTTTAGTACTTATTGTGCTATGCAGCAGTATCTTCAATTAATTCTTGTCTACACAAATCCAACTGTTTCTGAAACAAATAGCCACCCTTATGTAATGATAAATATGGTTTTGGCGTTACTCAAGGGGACGCCCCGAGGGCAGTCGCCCGGCTCGTTGGCCGCTCCTAGTAAAGAGAACGCAGTAACGAGGAAATTGATGTCAGAAATTGAAATTGAAAAGGGGACAAGTAGGGAAAATAGGGAAATCGTGCATTACACTTGCATTTATTGCTAATTCAAATTTGCTTCCCCTCTTCGACATCAATTCCCTGCACTTGACTTTTGAAAAATTCTATTTGCTGTTCGAATGGCAGCTGCGCAGGAAGTTTTTGTGTAGGAATATAGCGCATGTGGTAAAAGCCATACCACTCAACGTGCATGCTGTATTGAAGCTGCGGGACCTTATACAGGGTGTATCACAATAGAGTAAACAACTTTTAAGAATTTATTTCGACTAAACTATATGGAATACAACAATGATATTTGTATGTATCAATCATTAACATAGCAAGTTTCTGTGAATGTCTACAAATGTTCAATGTGGCTTCCACACATATCCCATCGAAATTCTAATTCTTGCCACACTTTTCCCAAGATCTCCTCGTCCACCAAAGCAAGGGCGTTTCTTATTCTCCCCTTTAGCTGTTGCACATTCTCCGGCATAGCTGGCACATAGACTTTGTCTTTCACAAAGCCTCAAATGCAGAAGTCTATGGGTGTAAGGTCTGTCGACCTGTGAAGTCGCCGTCGCAATGACCGTGTTTACAAAAGTCTTGCTCATGAAGACAAAACTAATTGTTACACGACAAACCTCATTGTTGTGTTTCAGATATTTTTTTTAACAATAAACCTGATAAGTTGTTTACTTTATTATGATACATTATTAGTATTGTGAGCTGTGCCTAAGACGTTACAATGCAACAAGTAAAGAAGAAGGTACTGAATAGCAAGTTACACGGTATACTACTCAATAAAACATTTACCAACAATATTTCACAATTGTGTGCCAGTGGCATGCCCAAAAGGGAGGGGGGGGGTTGCTGGAGGTCATAACTCCCTTTGGCCCAGTATTTTTTTTTAAAAAAAGACGTTAAAGGTAGAAAAAGATGGCAAAATTAGGGCTGTGCTACTAAAAATGGTACGTACCCACCAAGGACGTATTTAAGCGTCCAAGGGGTCCGGACGCCCCCTAAAGATTTACTAAGTACAAACATTAAATAATGAAAATATTTTGTTGTTTAATCGTTCGTAATTTATTTCCTCCAAACTTATTGGAAGGCAAGGATTATATTGGGATCATACGACTTTGAATGACAGTAGATGATTTATTTAAGATTTGTTACTAATTAGAACGTAACATTCATAAAATCTCACCAGGAACTTTCCTTTTTGTCAACTGCATCTAACATCTTTTTATATTCAATTCGTTATCTATTTGACATTAATTACCTTGCCACGGCATTTTTTTTTTTTTAACAAATTTTGCAGACCTTAACTACTCGTAAGCTAGATAATGAATACGTGCTCTTATATCTTATTTCTTATACCACCGTGCTTTTACCTATTTGTAACGACCACCATATTAGGCAGATTTCAGTTGTATTTTGGCATTTATCTTATTCTTTCAAGTTAAGAACTTGGATTAAATTATTTACACTTAATTGTTTTCATAATTCATATATATATTTACGTTTCATCTTATGTTATAATATTATTCGCGTATTTTTGCAACATTTATTCAGAATTTATAGGCTAATAATTATCTCAAATAATATATGCAACGTTTTCATTGTTTAAGCACATCTCTTCTTAATATCGATTTTTGTTCAACAATGTACAAGTAAAGTAAAGTAAAGTAAAGTGTTCCCCTGTGCTTAGCACCACGCCATGAAGGCGTATAGGGGGTGTGGGGGTAACGCCCCACACTTTCTTGATCCGGTCGTGAGTGGGGGTGATGTGATCAGCACCACGCCCCTGACCGCCTTTACCCCCAGGTTTCCCCAGGTACCCATGTTATTCGACGCTGGGTGGGCGCCGGGGCCGCTTCCATCGTTAGAAAAGTTCCCGGGACCTTGAGCATGGTAGTCAGACGCGTTACACAATGTACAAGATTGAAGTAATTTGTCTTCGTTATAAACTAAATCTTTATTTAATCATTTTTATGTGCAAGGGCAAATATGATTTATTTGATAAAATCAGTTTAGTTATTTCTATATAGTTTAATATTGTAATATTATAGCAAAGTATTTCTCCCTCGTTTTCAATAAAATATCATTTTCCTACTGGCGGTTTATGTTAGTAGTGGGGGAACCACGCTTCGTGTTCTTGGCGATGTAAAAACTTCCACGTTGGCATTTTTAATTGTTGCCAACCTAAACCTTGGCTTACTATCGCTAATTAACATTGATCTGTTATATAAATTATCAGTTTTTCTTGTGTTATTTCATGTTATGAGTTTGTAGCATTGTAAGATATGTACAACAATCTGTTATGCTGCGCCTCGCGCTTGAGGTAGGCAGTTGAGGTCTTGCTATTAACTGTGAAGGCGGTGCGTGGGCTCTCGTGTTAAATAAATTGCTTATCACTGCCTGCGAGCGTGCATGACCCAATAAATTATAACTTTTAACTTGTGCGAATCAGTACGTACGCGCGCGATTCGTGATTAAAGATTTTCGACATTTTAATTATAAAGTATTTGGAATTTTATTTACTGTCACGTGTCGCAATTCGGTGGTTTCCTTCCTGGAGGAAGGGTGGATCGTCTTAATCCCGATCCCTGAGTGAGAACTGGTGCTCCCAACTGACCAGCCGGAGCAAGGAGCGGTGTGTTGCCAATTCGGATCTCCATACCCTGGAATTACGAGTGGTGGCACGTTGCATATTCATGTAATAAAAATATAATATTAATTAATTTGAATATTCTAAGTAATACTATTTTAATTAATTAATTTAATATAATTATAATTATTTTTGTTTAAACATTATTACAAAGGGCGTTCAATAAGTTTTGCACAGATTTTTATTAGTTGAAATATGATGATGAAATTTTAGGTGAACATACTTTGATCCTTTGGCTAGAAGAACATGTCACTCAATGTAGCCTCCATCTGCTGTGACGCATCTCGTCCAACGTTCTTTCCATGCCTTGAATGCACTTTGGTAAAATTCAGGGGGCTGACTTTTACACCATTGTTTCACACAAGAAATGAGGTCCTTGTCACGAATGTTTTTTTTTCCCGCAGGTGGGCCTTCAGACGACCAAACAGGAAGAAATCCGAAGGAACCAAGTGCGGACTATAGGGAGGCTGATGGACGACTTCTCATCCCATTTTCATGATCATCATGGCTGTGTGAGGCTTGACATTTGCTACTCCGGCCTCTTGGTCTGGAGAGCACGTCGTAACTTGTCCAGTGACAAAACAATAACGCTCCTTGTTAATTGTGGAGCCATGTTCCAAGAAGTCTATGAAAATGGGATGGGAAGTCGTCCCTCAGCTTCCCTATAGTCCGGACTTGGTTCCTTCGGATTTCTTGCTGTTTGGTCGTCTGAAGGCCCACCTGCGGGATAAAATATTCTACAGTGACAAGGACCTCATTTCTTGTGTGAAACAATGGTGTAAAAGTCAGCCAACTGAATTTTACCAAAGTGCATTCAAGGCATGGAAAGAACGTTGGACGAGATGCGTCACAGCAGATGGAGGCTACATTGAGTGACATGTTCTTCTGGCCAAAGGATCAAAGTATGGTCACCTAAAATTTCATCATCATATTGCACCTAATAAAAATATTATAACCATCTGTGCAAAGCTTATTGAACGCCCTTATTATTATTATATTTATTATTTTTATTTTGAGGCACTTGGTTCGGACCCTCCCTCCGAAACATATTTCTATATACGTGCCTGTAACCCAACCACTTTCCAAAATCCTGAGCACGCCACTGGTCTGCAGTGGTTGTGTCGTTGCCTTGTAATGAAGGGGTCCCAGGTTCGATACCCAGTGGAGGCACATAGTGGTTCGGATCCCACTTTAAACTGTACGTCCAGTCCGGATTAGCCTGACTGTGCACAAAGTGAACTTAAAACACCAAATCAAACCAAACGCCACTGGTCTGGTCAATATCAACAGAATTCAACCCAAACTTGTCGTTGCATCATCAATAAAGACATCACGTCATAAACTATGAATACGTATAATTTCGATAAAGCCAACGTGCGTATCTCACAAAAGGTTCATATAAGAGATATGTATGCGATTGGGAAATAAGGAAGGAACTACTTTTCAGAAGTCACGTGATTTTGTTTACATTAACTTCTTTTTCACAGGGAACGAAGAATAGTGGAGTATTTGCACTCTTGCCTTAATTTAATCCGTGGCCGCAGAGCGATGGTATAGTGGGCAGAGCGTCTGGCTGCTAGGCAGGAGACCCACGTTCGATTCCCGGGGTTAATGGTTTCAGATGGGAACTTTCCCAGCAAGGTTTGTGCATGACGGCTTGGGGGTTCACCCAGCTTCTAGAAAATGCGTACCGGGGATAAAAGCCGCTGGAGGGTATTGATGATCACATCACCTTCACAAATGTTTATTTTTTGTTACTTAGTGGTGCTTTTCTTCCAATTTTGACTAATCGAGGATGAGTGATGATATGATGAAACTCATGAAGGGACTCTGTGGCTGTCCCGGGTTCGAATCCCGGCCTGGGCATGGATGTTTGTGAGTGTCCATTCATCAATTTCATCATGTCATCCCTCATCCCCATCTTCGCAAATTAGCCAAAAGTGGCCCAAAAAAAAAAGCGAAGTAAAATAAAGCAAATCAAATCAGAATCATTAACGGACTCTCACAAAGAACGACTATGCCAAGGCCGGGATTCGAACCTGGGATCATGACGTTGTGGTGCGCCGTGCTAACCACTCCACCACAACGGTGGGCACCATTTATAGACTTGTGGGGCCCTACCTCCCCTTATGTGACTTCATGGCATATTCCAACGTGCAGGACATATGTTTATACATAATTTTGCACCGGGGGTAGGGGGAGGCGTGTAAGTTCTTTTTTATGGAAGTGAAAGGTAACTTTGGAGTCAAACTGACCATACATTGAGCCTTTGTGAAATATTTTAGGGGGTGATCGGCAGGCGCGGATCCACGGAGAGGGTGATAGGGGCAATTACCCGCTCCAAAATGTCAGGTTTTTGCATATTTTTAAAGGCTCTACTGTGTTTTATCACCAAATTTATACGGATGGAAAATAATTCTTAAAGTTTTATTTAAGTTCACCTTATACTCAGATAGGCAATCGGAACTGGACCTACATTTTAAAATTTTGATCCGAACAATTGTGCAATGGGCCTAAAAACGAGTTCGAACCCAAGATCCTTTGAGAGAATAGTTTTTCTTTTTGTTTATGTATTATATATTTTATTTATTTTTTAATAATGCCTTTACTCCTCATCTTGTAGTTCAATCCATCGTGGCGATGGAAAGAATTATGATACCACGTACAATAGTAACCATATATTCCCGCCCTGGACCCATATTTTTGTAAAACAATACACTAATCTGTAGAACATGGAAGTCAGCTTGCTTCCTGTTTACAGTACGGTATATACGTGGGTCGTTCAATATATAAGTTTCCCTATGCTGTAAAAAAAAAAAATTTAAGGTACATTAGAAAACTATATATACATGTGTAGGAGGATCCTTCCTCACTTCTCCACATAATCCCCATAGAGATTCAGGCATTTGTCCCACCGTTGCACCAATTTGTCCATACGCTTTGCAAGAAAATCAGGGCTCTGGCTAATGAGTACTATTCTTACATTCCGATTCACTTCATCTGTTTTGAAACGGTAACCTTGCAATTCAGACTTTAACACCGGAAAAAGATGGAAATCACTCGCGCTAAATCGGGGCTGTGTGGAGGGTGGGGCAGCCGTTCCCACCGCAATTCTGCAATTTTGTGTTGCGTTTGCACTGCTGAGTGGGGGCGAGCGTCATCGTCAAGAAGAATGACACCAGCTGACAGGAGACCTGGTCGCTTATGTCGAATTGCGTTTTTCAGTTTATCCAATGTTTGACAATAACGGTCAGCATTAATTGTTCTTCCTCGTTCCAAAAAGTCCATAAGCAGAACGCCCTTAGCATCCATGCTTCTGAACTCCTTATGACGCGAGCCCGCGTTTTCCGAACAAGCATTTACTTTTCGCCCTTGAGCGCATGCGCCTTCACGTCTGATAACGAATCGATTGTTGTTCCTTGTAGACGAAGGATGGCGCTTGTCAACCATGTGCTTCTTTTTAATGGCATTGCTTTATACGATATTTTATAGCACCGGGAAACTTATATATTGAACGTCCCTAGTACATGTATTATCTACAGTATATATATAAAAATGGATGTATGTGTGTGTGTTTGTTCCGGCATAACTCTCGAACGCCTGGAGCGATTTCAACCAAACTTGGTACACGTATCACTTGCAATCTGGAAAGAAATACTGGTAAGACACCCCTGGCACCCATAGGGGTGGGTGGGTAGGGGTGACATGTAAAAATAATCTAAAACGACCGATATTAGTGTGGATTCCATAGTTTTCGAGGTCGCTAAGATGAATAGTGACACTACGAATGCCGTTCAACCCCAACCTATCGACATAGGGGGTGAGAGGGGGGGGAAATAAAATGTAAAAAATGACCTACATTAGTGTCGAATCCACAGTTTTCGGAGTCGCTAAGCTAATTGGTGACATTCACGATGACATTTGAGAGAGAGAGAGAGAGAGAGAGAGAGAGAGAGAGAGAGAGAGACTTGCTTTATCGATCACGTACTGCGGAGCAGTGGCGAAGCGTCCTATGAGGCCAGGAGGCCGGGCCTACCCACGCCATTACTCTTTTAAATGTGTATTTACTTATTTCGTCAAAACATATGTAATGCAATGGAAAAGTTTGGAATTTTCATTTATGATAATTACAAAAAGATTCTAACCCTGTCCAGTATACGAACTTTCCACGGAGTGAGGCACATTTGCTGGGGCCTCTTCTCTTCACATTCCGTCGTACGGTCGTATATGCGGGAAGCCTAATCTTACGAGTACTGTACGTATGCTTATAACGTGCTCCTGAGACCGGCCTCGCGGTGTTACCCACTAGGACGAACAGAATATCAGCAACACTGCATTTCCGCCAGGGTTGGAAATTTGTGGTGTACCGGCATTTTTTATAAACATTAGCCTGTGTTCGTGCAGAGAGCCTTCTATTTCATTGTACATTCTCCATATTTTGTACAAAACTTAGGTTTTCCTTCCTTTCATCGACAAGTGTAAGTGAAATTGAAAATTACGGAGTACTGTAGTTCTGACTTCGTTTTCTGGTAAGAGTGCTGATGGTCTTGTCGATTCACCCAACACCGTAGCGTAAACAGAAAGTCCAAAGAACTTATATTTGTAAAGTAAGTCTTCATACCAAATTACGTAAATTAAAATGATAGTTACGCCTTATATTTACAAAGTAGTTTTACTTTCACTGGGAATAGAATAATTTATTTTTGTCGTGAACGGGGATTCCCCTCTCGTTCACCCTCTGGGAAAACTTGCCTCCTGCTCACGACGCTAGAAGGGAGCTTGGCGCTTGGCTCGGAGCGCGAGGTTCGTGGCGGTAGAGCTTTGTTTTTGATTGGTGTCGTGTGCAGCGATCAGATTTATGCAAGAAGTGCTGGACTGAAATGCAAGAACAACAAGAACAATTGAGTGAAGAAGTAATCATCGGTAAGGTAGGACCCACTTTTGGTCTTTCATGTTTCTTTCTTATAACAATCATTTCTAAAATGTTTTCAAGTATATTTTCCTATGCAAGTAGCAGTGGCAAGTGACAGCAAAATATTTTTAAAAATTAAAAGTTGTTGAAACGTTATTTAATGCGTTAACACTGTCATTGAATAAATATTACAAGCAGATATTTTTTTATGCAGCAGACACAAGCGAAGAGGTAGGCAGTTTCGTTTACCCTGAAGGAATAACAAGAGAAGAGGGCGGCCAAATAAAGTACAATGCAAGGGAAGACTTTTTTTTGGGTTTAGGACAAAGAGGGTTATAGGGTTATTGCGCGGGCCATGTCTGTTTCAGGTCTGGCGGAACATGCCAGTGTTGTCACATTGGATTGGCAGAAAAGAGCTAAATTGCGCCTAAAATTGGGATTCTATTCTCTCAAGCAACTACATTTATTATATCCTGTTTATATGTTACATAGTAACCTGTCGTGTTGCCGGGTCCCAAACAAGGATCCTATGTTCTATTATCACGTAAAGGTGTCTACTAACTAGAGGTCTGCACGGGCTCGGGCCAGGCCCTCGGGCCTAGGCCCGGCCCGGCCCGCGGGCCGGACTCGGGCCATAAATAACCAGAACTTCTCGGGCTCGGGTCGGGCCCGGGCCTCGTGGCTATTTTGTTAGCGAATATTGTCATCGAAAAATAATTTTTAATTATTGAAATTATGGTTTACTTCGAGAATGAGAATACATTTTTTTATAACAGCTAGTTAACGAAGTACAACAGTGCCCATTTTTTTTTCAAATGCTGAATTGGAAAGTAATTTTAATTATGTTTTCGGGCTCGGGCCGGGCTCATGTTTACTTATTATCGGACTCGGGTCGGGTTCGGGTTTCTTTTCCTCGGGCCGGGCCGGACTCGGGCCTTACAATTTAGGCCCGTGCAGACCTCTACTACTAACACAAGGGGTAGAACAAACTAGGATGCGAAGTATACACACTGAATGAGAGAGATCACCTTTACTTATGTTTTTTTCTTGAAAGCCCCGTAGTCGTCATCCTAACACGCTACGAAGCCAGGTGACCTAATTGTGGTCATGTCAATGTTTCCTGGTCATCTTTAATTCATTCTCCATACATTCTCATCGTCACGATTAGCATAGATCAGAACAAATGAGACGAAATTATTCAAAATTTAAATTATGTTTACTTGCACATACAGGTGTCAGAAATTCATTTATCTAGAAAGCCAAGACTGGTATTAACTACAACCATTCCTTTAGTTAGACAACAGATAATAATGGTGTTTTCCTCGGTGCGAGGAAGTCTTGCTACAAAAACTAAGTTGGCAGCAATAGAACGTACCAAACTGACAGTCACTGAAAGTGCGGAATTCTGTCGTCTGCTCACGGCACAAACGTCAGACTGACCCGAAAATTATGGGGTTCTTCTAGCCCTTTTCACCTCAATTGCAAAATAAATAAATACATTTAGAAAAAAGTGATGAAGAATTGACAACAGGGCTCGAGCACTATTCGTTGGATTTTCGCGATGTCTCATGATTGGTAGTTCTTTCTGGAGGTGCGTGCATAAATCAGGGGTTGAAAAAATACAAACAAATAAAAAAACAGAAGTGAACAAAAATCTAGATCGATGACATCTGGTGGGTGGGGGAGAACGTCTAAGACATAATTATCGTGCTGATGGCCGGTAACAACACTTTTGAAAATGTCACGCCACTGGCAAGTAAAGAAGCGGTCTGGAGAGACATTGAAACACTCTCCATGACATAGCCCCCCCCCTCCCTTTCTTTTTACAGATTTAAGCAACTAATGGAAATTATCGCACTTCTGTGCCTACCCTGCTAGGAACTCTACGCTTCGCCACTGCTGCGGAGTAGATTTAAGATCTCCATGTTTCTCCCAAGGACAACTTTAATAGAAGATTGGGATAAATAAATACCCGGGCAACGACGGCCAATCAGCTAGTTGCTTTATAAAATAAAAACAGTGCACGTGTAGGTTAGAACTGATTCTCGGTGAGGTGACGAACTCGACTGAAATTCGTGTTTCTCCCAAGTGTAGCTTCTGGATCCGCCACTGGTGTTAGGTGTGTGTGTGTGTGTGTGTGTGTAAAAATCACTGGTGCAGCGGAAGAAAACATCATAGAATGTAGATTTTGAAAAGGTGTTTGACTCAGTGAACAGGTTCTGGACCAAAAAATCGTAGTCTCTGAACAGGGGCGTGTCAAATAGGGGTGGGGTCAGTATTTTTGGCTCAGAATTCCTAAAAAGAACGTCAAACGCGATAAAACGATGACAAAATGAGGGCCAATTACTAAAAAAAAGTATACGTAACTCCCACCTTTCGAAATTCATGGGCATGCCACTGTCCCTCCAAAGACATTTTCCTAGGAAGAAATATCGCGACAGGTTCCTGAAACTGTATCCAAATATCAGATTTCAAGCGGCGGGATGATTAGAGCGGGTAGCGGTTAATTGGGAGTAGAGAACTGACGGACCACCTCACTCACCCTGTCCATCACAGGGTCAATAATCGCGTCCCCAGCGCCGGACAAATGAAGATCACAGTCGCGTAACGAATGTTGCGGTCTTCCCTGACAGAGGACAGCTGTCAGCGTCGGGCTTCCTCCGGACGTTGATGGATTGACGGTTTGTCCAAATTTTATCCCTCCCCGTCAGCCAATCAGCATCGGGAGACGTCACCGAAAAAAAGATAAAAAAGCAACCCCTTATTCAAATGTTCCAGACTGGGGGATGGGGGCACTAATGAGTCTGCTGGAAAGTGATAACATATTGCGCTGGGATTAGTCCGCCCCACGCGTGTCGATTTGATTGTCTCGTGCGTTTTGTCGGCTCCAAGCGGGTTTGGTGGGTCGTCAAACATTATGCGCGTGCACACAAGTACAGCAAGGCCAGCAGTGCTGGCCCACAGTACTACACTTGCGAAATACTTCATTTATTTACTTTGATTTTTCCTGCAATTATTACATACCGCCTCAATACAATAAATTTGTAGTCCTCCTAGTCCGTTCGTTCTCGAGTTGGAAACTCTCAGCACCATCTTGTGGCTATTTGGTAAAACTTCTGTGTATTTCGCCCAACGCACCGGGTCCAGGGGAAGCAGGACTAGGGTGACCTTGAACCATCCAACAACAGGCCAGCTTCTACGAGAGGATGCTGATAAGTATTGAGCCTTACCCAGAAAAAAATGAGCTAGGAGGCTCAAATTTGCAGGTTGTACTGGTCATTACTTCTATATATAATGGTGCAAAAATCGACTTTCTATTATTTTAACTTCCCTTTCTTTTTAGGTACAAAGTGAAAATGGCAGAAAAGTTGGGGAAAGCTCTTCAAAGGCGTCATCTTGTTGCATGACAATGCCTCGCCACACACTGCAGGTGAATCAATGGCGAAACTGACTCCATAGGCTTTCAAGTGTTGCCCCATCCATCCTATTCGCCTGACCTGGCTCGATCTGACTATAATCTGTTCCCCCTTCTGAAAAAAAAACACCTAAAGGAACAACAATTTTGATTGTGCAGGAGGCAACTAATGCTGCAAATGAGTGGTTACTTTTGGACTTGAAAAACAAAGGGAAGTTAGAATCATAAAAAGTCGATTTTTGCACCATTACATATAGAAGATTTGACCAGTACACCCTGCAAATTTCAGCCTCCTAGCTCAATTGTTTCTGGGTAAGGCTCAATACTTATCAGCCTCCCTCGTATGCACGATACCTTTACCCCTAATCGGCAGGGGTTGAAATGTAGTTGCAGTACATCAGCTGCTGTATCTACCGTAGTGCTGCAAACTGTACGGTTAAATATCTACGGAAAAGGGAGAAAGAAAGATAATAAAAGAAAAGAGAGAGAGAATGAGATAGAAAACTAAAAATAACATTAGAAAGAGATTGAGAAAGGAAAAGGAAGGCAGAGAAATAAAAAGAAAGGGAGAAAGAAAATGGAAGAGAGAAATGAAGAAGGACGATAACGCAAAAAGGGAGAGATAAAGAAAGGAAAAGGAAGAGAAAAATAGATGCAAAAGAGGGAGATATATATAAAGAAGGAAAAGATAGAGAGATGAAAAGGAAAAACAGAGAGAAAGAGAGTTAGAGAAAGGAAGAGTCAGAGAAAGAAAAAGGAAGAGCGTTAGAGAAAAAAATATAATGGAAGAGAGAGGAAGAAAGGAAATGGAAGAGGGAAAGCGAAAGAGAAAATAAATATTGATGAGAAAGAGAGAGAGAAACTGCAGAGATTGAGAGATAGAATAAAGGAACGACAGGAAAGGGTTAACATAATAAAATAATAAGCCAAGTATAGTGAAAGTAGGGCAAACAAAGATCTACTAACACTGAGAAAACAAACTCGTAAGATGAGTTACAAATAAAAGGGCAGTGGGAAGAATAAGTAATATTCTCTCAATCCAAGAGACCCCGACTCTTCTTGCGGGAAACCATGACAACGATATGTAAATTGTACTCTGTTACAATCTCCCTCGAGATTTATATCGAATTATTTTTTAATTGATAGATTTCGATGTTTTATGTAATATAAACTGTTTCAGGACGCGGATACAACAAATAAATGAGTTATTTGATACAAAAATTTTAAAAAAAGAGTAGAAAACCGGTTGTATACAAACTGAGATAGCGAAAAATCACTTGTAAATGATAACATCATTAAACTTAGCACTCCTAATCTCGGATCCACATCAAAGAAAACATCAGACATTGTTTACCACTGGCCGAGATGCCAGCAATCGAAAGGAGCATGATATTGGAAACCTTTCATTGCAGTTGAAATAAAAAGACTAAAGGAAGAAAAACCACGGCTCACTTTCATGTTTGCTAACATAAAACGTACAGAACTGCTCAGGCACACTCTCACTGCCATTATTAGTGTACTAAACCTTATTCTTAACCTCACCCTTCCAAACTGATTCTAAAGGCACCTCTTAGGTAATGTCTCATTTCAACCCCATTGCCATGATCACCCAAAGTTAGGTGGAAAAACTGTACATAATAACCTTAACTAAAAATCAATAACCACCCTCACCCTATTTTTGCGTGAAGATAAATAAAATTAGTAGCTAAACTATAAAATTTTCTTCCCCCAAAAATTCCCCATGACGCAGGCGCGTCATGAATCCACCTTGTGGGCACCCCTGTCACCTAATAAACTTCGGTCTGAAAATTTACTAAAATATTTAAACAACCCTCGTATAGTAGTAAGCAAACACTAAGGATTAGATGTTTAAAACTGATGTGTTAATCAACACCAAGAATATTGTTCATGTCTCGTACTAAGCAGCCGACCTTCTTGCGTTTAGACAGCGTGCTACGACGCCAGGGATCCCGGGTTCGAATCCCGGGCTGGACCATCACCTTCTCAAACTGGAGAAAGCAGGCTTGTTCTAGTCACGTGAGCGACGTCATCATGGTAGTTCGCGCCACCATCGGCACTGAATTGGGAATTATATTTTGAAAATTAAATTTAAGTTAATACTAAGAAATATAATATAATATATTTTAAGAAAATGCATTTAAATTTTTCCATGCCATAAGAGATACAAATTTTCCTTTGATTATACTTTGTAAAATTACTGGTGTAAGATCATGAGTGAGCTAGTTTCCGGTTTCTTGATAAAAACAACATGTATGCAAATCTTCACGGCAAGATAATTTGTATTGAATTAGATTGAATTGAAAGGAAGAGAATAACATGCCACTTTAGTACTCTTGAAAAACTTGAAATGTTAGTAGTTTTATGCGAATAATAACTCTTAAATGTTGTGTAATTTATTTTGATGTGTGGGTAATGATTTTCCGAAGAGAGTGAAGTAGATTTTCGTAAGTCTTTTTCATTGATAGTAATAGTGTGTTTATAATTTTTTTACCTCAAAGAACGAATGAAAGTCATAAATTGTTTCGATATATGAAGTAATTTCTGCATATTGATAAAATTTCAACAACAAAACTTTGTTCGTATTGCTTTCGTCGTAATTAAATTTTTACACGATCAAAGTTACGAGTGCAAGGGTTAGCATATGCGGATCTAAATACGTACGAGGGTCACTATTTATATTTTGAGCCTAACAATGAAAAAAACAGGAATTTGGCATTGAAAACTGCTTTATTGTTTTTCGAAGTATTCTCCTTTATGGTCAATACACCTTTGCATTCGTTCGAACCATTTGTCAAAGAAGTTTTTCCAATCTTCTTGAGACACCTCCATAATATGGTTTTTGAACGCATCAACGGCGTCTTTCGCCGGCGAAAATCGTTGTCCACGCAATTTATTCTTGACATTCGGGAACAAGAAGAAGTCATTGGGTGCCAAATCAGGACTGTACGGCGGATGACCCATCAATTCGATTTTTTCACTGTTCATAAAGTCGGTTGTTAGACGAGATGTGTGACAGCTGGCATTGTCTTGATGAGGAATGATCCGACGGCGTTTGTTTGTTTTCCGTATTTGACCGAAGACCTCTGACAAACAAATTGTTGTGTACCATTCAGAGTTGGCCGTTCTACGTTCCTCTAAAGGCACAGTTGCCACATGACCAGTTTTCCCGAAAAGACAGGCGACCATTTGTTTCATGCTTCGAGCGCAAACAACTTTTGTTGGATTGGGTTCATCTTGAAACACCCATACAGTCGACTGCTGTTTACGTTCCGGCTCATATGCATATATCCATGATTCGTCACCTGTTACAATCTTATATACGTCTTTTGAAGCACCACGATTGTATTTACTGAGCATTTGTTTGCACCAATTGACGCGAGCGTCTTTTTGAGTTTTTGTCAAATTGTGTGGGATCCAACGAGAACATACCTTTCTCACAGCTAAATGATCATGTAATATTTTATATATGCTGGTGGAACTAATGCCTATGGTTGCCTCAATCTCACAGTATGTCACATGACGATCTTGCAGTATTAGGTTTTGCACAGCATCAATGTTTTCTTGAACAACAACTGATTTTGGACGACCTTCGCGAATCTCGTCGGTGAGCGAATGGCGGCCACGATTAAATTCGTTATACCAGCGTTTCACAGTGGCAAAGGATGGGGCTTCATCGCCAAATGTGGAAGTAAGTTGATCGATGCACTCTTGTCTTGACAATCCACGTCGAAAATCGTAAAAAATCATCGCACGAAAATGTTCACGAGTTAATTCCATTTTATTGTTGTCGCGCAATCTCCAAGGCAACATAAACAACACAAATGAAGCTATTGACAAAACATTTGAAGTACGTTATGGTCAATAATGCCAGACGATTCCGTGCAAACGTCAAATCGTGCCTAACTTCAATCAGTGTTGCAAAGGCTCGTATATTTGAAACTTACGAATAATCTTAAAAGAATGTAATGGCGTTAGCTAACGCATTTTTTGTACTGAATTGTGGAAATCATATACACAGTTCTTATTTTTAAAAAGTGCTACAGTATTGTACTTAGTATAGAAGGAAGAGTAGAATTTGCAGATAATATTGTTTCATATTCACTGTACGTGGAGTTAAATAGTTCTCGTATACAGTGCACAACCGAATCAGGAAACGGAAACTTTGGTAACGTCTCCGATCGTTTTATGATTTTTTTTTTCAAATTCTCCTAGCAGGATTTGATTTGATTTGATTTATTCCGTGCGTTTGATCATCTATGGTACAAAACGTACAATGATATTGAACAGGTCATTCTTATAAAATAAGTATCTAAAATTATAAGATTATGCTACATATAAATAGTAAAATAATGCTAATACAATTCACATTTAAAGAAACATAGTTCCACTGTTACAGCAAACAATGCTAAAGACGAAAACAGTACAAATTGTAGTTATAAAAGAAGAGTTACAGTTGATACATGATGAAAAATGACAGTTGAAGGTGTTCCCGCGCAATGACCCGTAAGTTCTCGTCCTATACTCGATATTTTCGAATAATAATTTAAACATTTCTCGTAACTTTAACACGGCATATCTACAAACACAATAGGAGTAAATTGAACAATGATTATTTTTAGGCATCTTTTTTTCTTCAGTCACTTACGATTTGTTGTGTTTGAGCTAAGAGATGATTCAAATGTGCATCAAAATGTAAACATTAGGAACTCTCTTATATAATAAAATAAGTTTGGCATCAATAAGAAGACTAATCATTGTACAATAATGCATTATCGATGCATAATTTAGTAGTTGTATTTGTGGTATTACTGGAGCGAGAAAGTACGAGGTATTTTGACTGAATAGAAATACTTAAAACTAGGGCAAAATGTCTATAAAATCTTCTTTCTACTGTGTATAACCTACGATTTTTGTAAAAAAAAGTTCCTGAGAAAGTACGACCCCCCCTCAGATTGATGTGGTTACACTTACAAAAGTTGCATCTGCTAAATTGTTGTCCATAAGCTTGTTAAAAATATGCCCCTTTCGACACTGTTTTGGCTTTATTTAAAATTAATCCAATAAGCTCATAAGAGCTTTTTGATTACACAGTAGTACACTGTAAAGTATAATTTTATTAGCTACACACACACACAAGTAAGTATTAGCTACACACACACACAAAACCCAAGTAAGGTCATAGAGTTTTTTTATAGGAAATAGGTTGAATTTACATATCAGTTAGTATTGTGAGAGTGGTTGAAGAGTATGGACATGTTGTTGCAGTACTCAGTTGGGTTTAATATATATTTTTATTTGTTGAGTCTTTTAGTTTGGTAGATACAGCGTGTGGGTATTTTTATTTGTTGAGTTTTTTAGTTTGGTAGATACAGCGTGTGGGTATTTTTATTTGTTGAGTCTTTTCACATGGCATTAGGTTATTGATTTTCTACGCACATCATGACATGCTCCTGCAGACATGCAATTGTGCTAGGTCAGTGCTTTTGTAAGTCAGTGCTTCTGTAGATCAATACTTATTCTACCTTTGTGCATGTAAGCTATTAACTTTACAACCTGTTATAATTTTATTAAATATAGAGTTTTGATTTGAACCCCAAGAAATTTGATATATATATGAATTTGTATTTCTATTGAATTTTGAATTTTTTCCCGAGAAAATTTATATATAAATACCAGAGCTGAAAAAAATATTATAACTATTGTCTTTTAAATTATATTCTATCAATTATTGTAAGTTTAAAAGTGTTTTTTTTCTAATAAATAGAATCTTATTAAATTTTGAATTGATTGTGCGTTTTGTATTTTTTCCTGAGAAAATTTATATATAAATACCGAGAAACTTTTATTTAAATAACACCTCGTGAAAATGACAACTCGTATAACCGACCTACCACTCGAACTGCTGCACAAGATTTTTGCGTACACATTCGACGGAGGTGAGGATGTCGCGAGGCTTGTCGACGTAAGCAAAATAGCATCTGAATTTCGTCCACCGTGCGAGATGATTTTTATGGACAATCTTCGCAAAATAAGCGGTATGAAAAACTTGCAGAATCCCGAGTCTCTTTTTCGGGCCGCAGGCAGAAAGTTGGCTGATAGGATGGACGAGCTTTATGAGGCGAGGGAAGGAAGAAGACGATATACGTACGATTGGTATGAGTCAAACGCGGAAACAGACAGCATCATCACACAACTTATCGCATTGACTGAGGCGCGAACTTTCTTTCTAACCTGGCATGATATATAAATAAAATACCATCACTATGAAACCCAAAGGTGTCGTCTATTAGGTACCATAGGCGGACTGGTGGTTTGTTTGGCTAAGGGAAATTTCCTGAAAATTCTTTCTGTTCTAAAACATTCCTATGTGTGTGAGTGTGTGTGTAAAGATTGATGCGCTTATGTATGTGTAAATATTAAGGCATTGACCTGTTAAGAATGTTTGTACTTACAGCTATGTGTGAGCATTAACTTGTTAAGAATGTCACATCAATAATACTGGCTCGGGAATGTCATGACCCCTTCTCCCCTGTAACAAAGTTACGCGAATTGTGTTGATTGGTTTGCTAAAGGGAATTCCCCGATTAGTAAATTTAGGTTATAAATATAATATATTCTTACTACTTATGTGCGTCTAGTTTTTTACACCACAGATAAACGGTTACACAGTGCAACATTAACTCGTCTATTTTGTTGATTTGGTGTTAAGTAGTGTATTTTGTGTCTGCATGTGTAGTACTACGTTCTGGAGCGGTGTAGTGTGTGGTGCGAGTTAACTAAACAAATGAATGTTTAAAGCAGAGGTAATTGTTGAATTTTTTGAACTTGAATACAGCTATTCGTCTATTTGGTTGAATACAGTTCTGCTGTACCTGCCTGGTGCTGGGATGTACCTGCGCTTCACTATATTTCTAAAAGTGCAGCGAACTAGACGGGGCTAATAATTTCTTAATTGCAATTATTTTTCCAAAGAAGGTAACACACACAGCGTAAATTTATTCTTGTAGTATTTAATTGATTAAATTGCTTTATTTTATTTTGTTTTTGTCTCTTGCTGCGACTGTTGTACATTTAAAGAAGGTAGAGAACATGTTTCTAAGAGGTAGGGATATAATTGATCGAGATAGAGATTGTGTGAAAAGAGAAAATGTGTAAGCAGAGGATAAGGAAAATTTTATATTTTGAGTTTCTTATCCTGATAGAACAAGGAGATAAACGGATTAACTTTTGCAGGCAACCAAATCTCATGAAATATTGATAAAAGATGCGCTTTCTATTAAAAATGTAATTACTTATAAATATGGAATGCGTGATATTCTCGAAAAACGTAACTCCTCTTCCCTCTCTTCAAGAAGTCGAATCCTGTTAAAACAAACAAACAAAAAAAACAACATCAACACGGACAACAAACATGTATCACATAAAATAATATCATATTAACAAAAAACAACCTATTTTGTTTAGTTAAAAAATTCTAAATTTAATATCTAATGAAAACACATTTGAACTAATTTCCTAATTCAAATATTTAGGAGTAATATTAACAAATGAAAATTATATTAAAGAGGAAATAAAATAAAAAGTAGGCTTAATTCAGGAAATGCATGTTACTTCTCTCTAAGGAACTAAAAGTTAAAATATACAAAACAGTAATTCTGCCTGAAGTGTTTGTGAAAGTCGTCGGCCCCCCTATCCCTCGTTTCTATCCGGCCCTCTGGATTACTTCCTACTTTCATCCCTCAATCTCTCCTTTCGCCTCACCCTGGGTGCCAAGCGAGCAGATTATATTTGCGCCGGAATTACAAAAGGGGGGGGGGGTTCACATAACAATTTATATTTTTATGTCCCTGGTTCGTTTACACATATACAGCAAGTGAATATACAACTGGTTAAATGGACAGTACCGTAGTTCTTGGAATTATAACATTCTCGTAGGATATATTGGTTTATTATACGTAGTTATATATATACATATTTTACAGAACGTTTCCATGAGTGTCTTGCATAGACCAAAATTACCAAATCTCTAATAATATAGTTGCGCACCTATGGCATAACCATCGGCACTTCCCTTACCACCGAGTTAGCAAAACTATCTCGGTGGGCCTATCCTCAGCTTAAATGATATTCCGTTACAAATGCGTTTTCTTACGCCTTCTCTCTTTCTTTTGGGCATCAATTAATCAAATACGGAAATATCCACATAATCAAAGCTTTTTCTAACAGGGGACTTGGGACAGCAACAGGGGCTGGCATAACCAGATGCTACATTATGATATCCAGTTTAGCCACCATAAGTGGACTAAACTTGAGGAGACGTTCCTCTTTCGTCGATCAATGGGGAAACACTGTTTTTTGCTAAAGCCCACTGGCTCTTTTTATAGTCGGGGTAAACGTCCGTGGACGTGGACCCCGTAGCGTTGGAAAATTCCACTACAACGGTCTCTTGAAAGACTGCTAGCTCCCCCAACCGGGGAGGTAAAAACAGTGGAATCTAACATCCAGCAAAGCACAATCCAATAATATACATTTACATGCAATAATAACATAAAAGTACACTTATGGAAACATATTACTAAACCCTACACCTTGTAGCTGGCCAGCAATTAATTATTACAATATACCAAAACCAGTAATGGTCAATCCGACCGTTACATAGTTCCCCCCTTCAAGAGGAACAAGAAAAAACAATACACTCAAAACAAGATCACCATATTTACAAAATCATCCAACACAATTACACAATACCCACTAAAGTATTCAACTGTTCTCAGAGTATCTGAAAAATGAAATAGTCACTAGTTCATTCACTTTATCACATTGTCCACAATGTTCACGGATTCACCAAGCTTCCTCTTCCTTGTGAAGTCCGCCACTGAAGTATCCTCTCTAGGATGAAGTCTTCCTGACAGCATCTTTCTTCAAGTTAGTTTCCCTGGTTCCTGGTTCGACTCTCCACCGAGTCCCTGGTTCGACTCCCGACTGAGTCCCTGGCTTCGACTCTTCACCGAGTCCCTGGCTTCGACTCTTCACCGAGTCCCTGGCTTCGACTCCTGACCGAGTCCTTGGCTTCGACTCCTGACCGAGTCCTTGGTTCGACTCTTCGAACCTAAATCCACAATGTGTATTTCTGTTTACAACTTGGAGACAGGCAAATAAATAAACAGTGTTGTGTGAATGAAGAAAATGGGGGTAAGTTATATACAAATGAAAACTAAAATAAAAATAAGAAACAAATAAAAGAAGATCGGCGGTCGGCTATTATGACAACTGGGATTGCTGTCTAGGCGGCCCGACGGTAGTCTTCCTAACCCTCATTAGGAGTTGTTGCGTGGCTCCCCTTGGCTGTTTTCTGTCCCTCCACCTCGCAGCAAAAGCTGGTGGTTTATGGCTGGACAACTGGCCTGGTTCACCTTCCACAATCGGACAATCCTTCCCATTCTTTGCTCTGAAAGTATCTTCTTTAATCCTTCCAGACATTAAACATGGATCTGAGTGTTTCGTTTCAAGTTCACCATTAACGCCACGCAATCTGCCAGATATAGTGTGCTCTTTCAGCCACACCTTGTCTCCAATGCGAAATTTACATGGCTTACGTTTGATCTCGTTCTCTTCATCCGGGAACACTTTATGTAAAGCTGGGCTCGTTTTCTTATATTTCGGTCTCACTTCTTTCTTCATTTCGCTGGAAACTGTACAGGGAACGCAACTTCTGACGTAGCGAGCGATATCTCGTGTCATTCCAAGCCACGAATATTTCTCCTTGATTTTCGACAAAGTTTTCTGCTTCCCATTGTGTCCTGCAAATTCAGAATCGTGATGTGACGTCAATATTTGAGATTTCAAACTCAACGGGACCCATATCTTGGCTGTTCCCTTAGAATCTTGCTTGCAGACTATCCTCCTGCACAAAACTCCCTCCTCATCCAAAAACGACTGATTAGCCAACTTAGCAACTTTCTCCTTATACTTCCTACTTCCAGAGAAATGCTTCCCCTTCAGTTGTTTCATCATATGAGATAACAAACTGTCTCTCATTTGCTCTGAAACAAGCGATGAAGTTTTTTGTAGCCTCTCAGAAACCAGTAATTCGTCATTTTCATTGTCCTCTAAAGCAAAAGGCAACAATGATAATGAATGGTTCTTCTCGTCAGTAGAAATGGAATTTTTTCGAGGAAATTTGCATTCCCTTTTTATTCCCTTCCTCCGTTTTCTCTTCACCTCTTTCGAGATTTTCAGAGAGCATAATGCACCAGCGTTTGCAGTCTTCTGAACTTCGAGTCCTTGGGAATCCGCTAATTGGCCCGTATCCTCATTCGTAGACTTCCCGCTATTCTCTTGTGCATGTGTGTTGCATCCATCCAGGCGCGAGTGATCTGACGAGTTATTCCTTTCCTGTACCACGTTATTTCTCTGCATAACTGTAACAGCGAATTCTCGTTTACATGCACGCTTCGAGAACGTGTAAATCACGTCGCTATCCTTGAACGACCAACCGTTCTCCTCAATGTGCAAAATTATCCCACTCTGCTTTAAAAAGTCCCTTCCAACGATTATGTCACGGAAACAATTCTCAAGGATGATAAATTTATGCTTAAATTTCATGTTATTAATACAAACAGTAGCATACATCTCGCCAGCTGATGTAACGCTGCCCACAGCTAATGAAATGTTCCATTTTCTCGTCTTCATGAATTTATTCCCATCCCTCTCTAACAACTTGGCTGTCTCCAAGCTTAGCGTAGAAGCTGAAGCTCCCGTATCTGCAAATAATACAAAGCGTTTGTTGTTAATTTTACATTGAATGAGAGGTTCGAGGTCTTGCTGAAAACAGCCTTCTCCATTCAAAAAACGGCCTTTGTTTCTGCGTTTTCTCCCGGCGGGTGACAGAATGTTTATTTGGGGGCGCTGCTGACCTCCCTTTCCAGCGGGTTGGTTCCTTTTATTGGCCTGTTGACATTCCTGAAGTTTATGACCCTCACAACGGCAGCCCCAACAAATTAACTTTGCAGAATTTTTAGTGGCCCCCGCTTGTCCAAAAGTCGCATCAAAAGAGGGTCTCTTGTGCCCTACGGTCGCGTCACCGCCAATGCCCCTTCTTGGTAAAACGGTTGTTTCACAGCACTTGATCCTTTTTCCTAAACCTGGATTAAGAGAGCATAAGGGAAGCTGGTAACTCTCGGTTCCCCCTTCGCTTGTCCTCGCGGACAAAGCCAAATGTTTTACTCCTGTTCTTCGCGAGGTGTCCTCTTCAGTGTTGCAAACTTCAGAAAAAGATAATTCCGTCTCACCGGCGAGCGGTGAATAATAAAGCCTTTCTGAATACAACCTCCTCTGAACAATGGCTGCTTCAGATTCCAATTCCTTAAAAGTCTGAAATTGCATCCCATACAAATGCCTTCGGAAACTAGGGTGTGCATGAGATAGAATATGTTCTATTACTTCACATTCGTCTGTCTCTTTTTGCCTCATAGAAAACAGTTTCCTCATTCGACGAATAAACAAAACCAGAGATTCTTCGCTCATTTGGAAACGATTCTGAATTAATCTGTCGATCTCATTCTTATAATCTACAGAATAATATTCTTCTAAGAAAGCATTTTCAAAGCTCTTGAAATCTTCAAACGGGCGTGAAAATCTAAACCAATCCCCTGAAGCCCTCCTTAGCGAAAACGGAAGAATCTTGTCAAACAATGACTTCTCCGAAATGCTCATGACATCTTTATAATTCCGCAACTCCTGCAAATAATCATGCGGCGAAATCATGTCATCGCTCCCCGTGAAGACTGGAATCGGTAAATTTGACTTATCGAGAATTTTCTGAACTTTTTTCTCCTCTTCCTTAGCACTCCGCTGTTCAGTGCGCGATAAAGCAAGATTATTTAAGTCCCTAATAATTTCCTCCTGAGATTTATCGCTTATATCCTGATTACCCAATAGCTGTCCAAGCAAATCTCTATCAATTTGTACTGCCATTTTTTCTACTTTACTTTTTCCACTTCGTAATAACATTCACTTCTGTACGATCTTCGTTGTAAAAATTAAAAAATCTATCCGTCCGTCAGTCCGTCTATCTTTCAAACCTATAGACCTGACGACAATTTATACAACAAGATATATCCTGGACAATAGAGCCCGCATATGTGAAAGTCGTCGGCCCCCCTATCCCTCGTTTCTATCCGGCCCTCTGGATTACTTCCTACTTTCATCCCTCAATCTCTCCTTTCGCCTCACCCTGGGTGCCAAGCGAGCAGATTATATTTGCGCCGGAATTACAAAAGGGGGGGGGGTTTCACATAACAATTTATATTTTTATGTCCCTGGTTCGTTCTCGTAGGATATATTGGTTTATTATACGTAGTTATATATATACATATTTTACAGAACGTTTCCATGAGTGTCTTGCATAGACCAAAATTACCAAATCTCTAATAATATAGTTGCGCACCTATGGCATAACCATCGGCACTTCCCTTACCACCGAGTTAGCAAAACTATCTCGGTGGGCCTATCCTCAGCTTAAATGATATTCCGTTACAAATGCGTTTTCTTACGCCTTCTCTCTTTCTTTTGGGCATCAATTAATCAAATACGGAAATATCCACATAATCAAAGCTTTTTCTAACAGGGGACTTGGGACAGCAACAGGGGCTGGCATAACCAGATGCTACATTATGATATCCAGTTTAGCCACCATAAGTGGACTAAACTTGAGGAGACGTTCCTCTTTCGTCGATCAATGGGGAAACGCTGTTTTTTGCTAAAGCCCACTGGCTCTTTTTATAGTCGGGGTAAACGTCCGTGGACGTGGACCCCGTAGCGTTGGAAAATTCCACTACAACGGTCTCTTGAAAGACTGCTAGCTCCCCCAACCGGGGAGGTAAAAACAGTGGAATCTAACATCCAGCAAAGCACAATCCAATAATATACATTTACATGCAATAATAACATAAAAGTACACTTATGGAAACATATTACTAAACCCTACACCTTGTAGCTGGCCAGCAATTAATTATTACAATATACCAAAACCAGTAATGGTCAATCCGACCGTTACAAGTCGAATCCTGTTAAAACAAACAAACAAAAAAAACAACATCAACACGGACAACAAACATGTATCACATAAAATAATATCATATTAACAAAAAACAACCTATTTTGTTTAGTTAAAAAATTCTAAATTTAATATCTAATGAAAACACATTTGAACTAATTTCCAAATTCAAATATTTAGGAGTAATATTAACAAATGAAAATTATATTAAAGAGGAAATAAAATAAAAAGTAGGCTTAATTCAGGAAATGCATGTTACTTCTCTCTCAGGAACTTAAAGTTAAAATATACAAAACAGTATTTCTGCCTGAAGTATTATATAGATACAAACAAAAAAAAACAACATCAACACGGACAACAAACATGTATCACATAAAATAATATCATATTAACAAAAAACAACCTATTTTGTTTAGTTAAAAAAATTCTAAATTTAATATCTAATGAAAACACATTTGAACTAATTTCCAAATTCAAATATTTAGGAGTAATATTAACAAATGAAAATTATATTAAAGAGGAAATAAAATAAAAAGTAGGCTTAATTCAGGAAATGCATGTTACTTCTCTCTAAGGAACTAAAAGTTAAAATATACAAAACAGTAATTCTGCCTGAAGTTTGAATTTGGAAATTAGTTCAAATGTGTTTTCATTAGATATTAAATTTAGAATTTTTTAACTAAACAAAATAGGTTGTTTTTTGTTAATATGATATTATTTTATGTGATACATGTTTGTTGTCCGTGTTGATGTTGTTTTTTTTGTTTGTTTGTTTTAACAGGATTCGACTTCTTGAAGAGAGGGAAGAGGAGTTACGTTTTTCGAGAATATCACGCATTCCATATTTATAAGTAATTACATTTTTAATAGAAAGCACATCTTTTATCAATATTTCATGAGATTTGGTTGCCTGCAAAAGTTAATCCGTTTATCTCCTTGTTCTATCAGGATAAGAAACTCAAAATATAAAATTTTCCTTATCCTCTGCTTACACATTTTCTCTTTTCACACAATCTCTATCTCGATCAATTATATCCCTACCTCTTAGAAACATGTTCTCTACCTTCTTTAAATGTACAACAGTCGCAGCAAGAGACAAAAACAAAATAAAATAAAGCAATTTAATCAATTAAATACTACAAGAATAAATTTACGCTGTGTGTGTTACCTTCTTCGGAAAAATAATTGCAATTAAGAAATTATTAGCCCCGTCTAGTTCGCTGCACTTTTAGAAATATAGTGAAGCGCAGGTACATCCCAGCACCAGGCAGGTACAGCAGAACTGTATTCAACCAAATAGACGAATAGCTGTATTCAAGTTCAAAAAATTCAACAATTACCTCTGCTTTAAACATTCATTTGTTTAGTGAGTCAAACGCGGAAACAGACAGCATCATCACACAACTTATCGCATTGACTGAGGCGCGAACTTTCTTTCTAACCTGGCATGATATATAAATAAAATACCATCACTATGAAACCCAAAGGTGTCGTCTATTAGGTACCATAGGCGGACTGGTGGTTTGTTTGGCTAAGGGAAATTTCCTGAAAATTCTTTCTGTTCTAAAACATTCCTATGTGTGTGAGTGTGTGTGTAAAGATTGATGCGCTTATGTATGTGTAAATATTAAGGCATTGACCTGTTAAGAATGTTTGTACTTACAGCTATGTGTGAGCATTAACTTGTTAAGAATGTCACATCAATAATACTGGCTCGGGAATGTCATGACCCCTTCTCCCCTGTAACAAAGTTACGCGAATTGTGTTGATTGGTTTGCTAAAGGGAATTCCCCGATTAGTAAATTTAGGTTATAAATATAATATATTCTTACTACTTATGTGCGTCTAGTTTTTTACACCACAGATAAACGGTTACACAGTGCAACATTAACTCGTCTATTTTGTTGATTTGGTGTTAAGTAGTGTATTTTCAAATATTTAGGAGTAATATTAACAAATGAAAATTATATTAAAGAGGAAATAAAATAAAAAGTAGGCTTAATTCAGGAAATGCATGTTACTTCTCTCTAAGGAACTAAAAGTTAAAATATACAAAACAGTAATTCTGCCTGAAGTTTGAATTTGGAAATTAGTTCAAATGTGTTTTCATTAGATATTAAATTTAGAATTTTTTAACTAAACAAAATAGGTTGTTTTTTGTTAATATGATATTATTTTATGTGATACATGTTTGTTGTCCGTGTTGATGTTGTTTTTTTTGTTTGTTTGTTTTAACAGGATTCGACTTCTTGAAGAGAGGGAAGAGGAGTTACGTTTTTCGAGAATATCACGCATTCCATATTTATAAGTAATTACATTTTTAATAGAAAGCACATCTTTTATCAATATTTCATGAGATTTGGTTGCCTGCAAAAGTTAATCCGTTTATCTCCTTGTTCTATCAGGATAAGAAACTCAAAATATAAAATTTTCCTTATCCTCTGCTTACACATTTTCTCTTTTCACACAATCTCTATCTCGATCAATTATATCCCTACCTCTTAGAAACATGTTCTCTACCTTCTTTAAATGTACAACAGTCGCAGCAAGAGACAAAAACAAAATAAAATAAAGCAATTTAATCAATTAAATACTACAAGAATAAATTTACGCTGTGTGTGTTACCTTCTTTGGAAAAATAATTGCAATTAAGAAATTATTAGCCCCGTCTAGTTCGCTGCACTTTTAGAAATATAGTGAAGCGCAGGTACATCCCAGCACCAGGCAGGTGCAGCAGAACTGTATTCAACCAAATAGACGAATAGCTGTATTCAAGTTCAAAAAATTCAACAATTACCTCTGCTTTAAACATTCATTTGTTTAGTGAGTCAAACGCGGAAACAGACAGCATCATCACACAACTTATCGCATTGACTGAGGCGCGAACTTTCTTTCTAACCTGGCATGATATATAAATAAAATACCATCACTATGAAACCCAAAGGTGTCGTCTATTAGGTACCATAGGCGGACTGGTGGTTTGTTTGGCTAAGGGAAATTTCCTGAAAATTCTTTCTGTTCTAAAACATTCCTATGTGTGTGAGTGTGTGTGTAAAGATTGATGCGCTTATGTATGTGTAAATATTAAGGCATTGACCTGTTAAGAATGTTTGTACTTACAGCTATGTGTGAGCATTAACTTGTTAAGAATGTCACATCAATAATACTGGCTCGGGAATGTCATGACCCCTTCTCCCCTGTAACAAAGTTACGCGAATTGTGTTGATTGGTTTGCTAAAGGGAATTCCCCGATTAGTAAATTTAGGTTATAAATATAATATATTCTTACTACTTATGTGCGTCTAGTTTTTTACACCACAGATAAACGGTTACACAGTGCAACATTAACTCGTCTATTTTGTTGATTTGGTGTTAAGTGGTGTATTTTGTGTCTGCATGTGTAGTACTACGTTCTGGAGCGGTGTAGTGTGTGGTGCGAGTTAACTAAACAAATGAATGTTTAAAGCAGAGGTAATTGTTGAATTTTTTGAACTTGAATACAGCTATTCGTCTATTTGGTTGAATACAGTTCTGCTGTACCTGCCTGGTGCTGGGATGTACCTGCGCTTCACTATA